>NC_056047.1:14568657-14917424 GCF_004379255.2 Salvia splendens | reverse complement strand
ACTTTAAGCACATAAATCACATAACCATGTAATAATCGCAATCAAAGGCACTTCGTCACATAAAATAATGCTCAAACCAATATGTCAAATCGAAAGCTCTTGAAAATACTTTAGTTTGAAAGCCCACAAAATACTTAGTTAGAAAGCCCACCTCGATCGCTTAAAGCTTTAACTTGTACTTCATTCCATCCTTGAAAAGCGTGCGTGAAAAGCCTTCGTCATCATGAGTGTTTCCCTTAGCCTATCTCTTTTTAATTTGTAATCTGGCCCAAATTAATTTTCTTCTTGGCCACCTTAATTCTCCACCAAATTAATTTTCTTCTGATGCCCAAACAAATGTGGCCCAACATCACTTCCTCTTCACCATCGATATTTCGCCTCTTCCTCCATTTTAAATTCTTCCCAAAAAAATAAAATAAAATAAATAAAAAATTCCCAAAGTCTGCGCTGCATCAGTATGCAAAGGCACAATGAATTCCTTGCATAATTTCCAATTTCCTCATTGTTAGGAGTTTTGTGATGATAACAAGCACCAAGCTCGGCAAGTTCGTCAAGTTCGGCAAGTTCATCAAGCTCGGCAAGTTCGTCAAGTTCGGCAAGTTCGGCAAGCTCGGCAGCTCGGCAGCTCGGCAGCTCGGCTGTTATGACAACTCGTTTCCGGCAGCCGTTAGATCTGTTTTGTTAGTCAAGTTTTAATCCTAGCCGTAGGATTGAGGGTGCATCGGAACCGAGCGTGGAGTGTGCGACACGTGATCAAGAAGTTTGAGTTCAAAATTCTGTTATGCAACGGCTATTAGAGAAGAGCAGTTTGAGTTCACTTGCACGGCAGTTTCAACTGCATAGTTGATTCCTATAAGAACAGTTGCAGCTCCATATCAGAGATTCGAGAAGAACCGAGAGAGAAAACTCAGCTGAGAGATCATAACAACAATCAATAGCTAGAGTGAGAGATACACACTATCTTTGTGAGGAACTAGCTTGTATAGTCTTCGGTGTGATATGAGTTCATATGCGAAGAGGGAGTAGCTTGTTCTTGAGTGTGTGATCTTGTTGTATGATTGTAGTTCTTGATCGTGATTGAAGTAAATCGATTCGTTATTCTCCCGTGGACGTAGGCTTACGCCGAACCACGTATATCCTCGTGTTCTTGTTGTTCCATTTCGTTTTTGCTCCGATCTCGATTTCCAACAAGTGGCGCCGTCTGTGGGAACGAGGAGAATCGTTGGAAGAAGTCAGAGATCAGTTTGAAAATGGATGGGCAGTGGTCTTGGAGAAGGAGATTGCGTTCTTGATCACGTCAGTTGAAGGGGACGAAGGTGTGGTCGGTTTTGGTTCGTGCAGCTTTGAGCGATATTGTTGAGAAGTTTTCTGCATTGGCGATTCATTGTGGAGAGAGCTCGAGGGTTCATCGATCAAGAAAGAGGGAAGTTCTTGGTGATCGTTGGTGTAGCTCGCTCAATGATCGTTGCTCATATTGATGGTCCATAATGGGATCGAGTATGGCGATATGCAACTCATTTCCGAGGCCCATGATGATGTTGATGGATATTGAAGGCCACAAGAGCCTTGATGAGATGATGATCAGAGGCGGAGCATACCTCTTGGATGATGCAATGATGGTGTTCGACGAAATGCCGGAGAGTAATGTGATTACTTGGATGATAGTGATCGCTAGGCACGTCGAAAATGGGCGGTCGAGCTGGCAGAGGGCGTTGAAGGTTTACGAGTGGATGAATCTTCGCTGTTGGTAAGCGCCGAATGCTAGGATGCTGGCCACGATTCTCTCTGTGCTTGGGAAATGGTGGTTGCGCGTAAGGTGTTCGATGAAATTCGGGAGAGAAATGTGTTTTCCAATTTTCGATGATTTGGAGAGTTTGCAGGGGCTGTGATGATGTCGCTCATGAGTTCCAGCAACGACGACCAGGTGGTACCGCCGCTACAATGGGAAAGAGACACCGTCGAAGAAGATAAAATCGCCGGTTGCGAGTGATATTTCTTTCCCCGGAGCTTTCGAATTTGGCACAGTAGTTTCGAATGTGGAAGTTGGTCGAGTTGGCGACGATGAATCAGATGACACTAGGTTTATCAGTAATGTGAGTGATTCTAGAATTGCGATTGAGAATGAAGAATTCTTGTTCCACGTTCTATCCGGATAGGCAAGCAAGAAGGCCTCGTCTTGGTGTTTTTGGGGACAGCAGCTATGGGTGGTTCGATCCGGCGGAGTTGATTCCATTTGAGGAGAATTTCGCCCAGAAGTCAATGCAAACTACATCCCGGTCAATCATTAAGACGGTGGAGGAAGCTGCGGGCGAGAAGGCCAGTGGAGAAGTGTTTGAGGGATGCGAAGAAGCATAAGAGCAACGTCGACGACGTCGTGATCGTTAGCGATTCGAGGAGGATCCCGAAGGGGCAACAGCCATGTTATTTACTTCAAGATTTTTGTTTGCGTTTGTTGAATTGTCCGTGGGAGAGGTGCAACAGCCGTGTCATCTTAAGCGATGAAAATGGCATAATCTTGACAGAAATTCGGTTATCACTTATGAGAGATGTGTGATATCTCTAGGGATCAGCAACTCCAATTCTGAACAGGGAAGATTCAGATTAGGTGGAGGTTTTATCGTCCGGTGGAGGCGATCGTCCAGTGGGGGCGTTGTGGCTGATCAAGGAAGTGATAAAGGAGGATCTGGGGATGATTCTCGGAGTCAGGATACTGACAAGAAAAGTCAAGATTGGCGCTACTCGGACATGAGATTGACAAAGAACAAGGTGATCGAAAGAAGTGTTGTATCATCTCAAAAGGTGGAGGATTGTTAGGAGTTTTGTGATGATAACAAGCACCAAGCTCGGCAAGTTCGTCAAGTTCGGCAAGTTCATCAAGCTCGGCAAGTTCGTCAAGGTCGGCAAGTTCGGCAAGCTCGGCAGCTCGGCAGCTCGGCTGTTATGACAACTCGTTTCCGGCAGCCGTTAGATCTGTTTTGTTAGTCAAGTTTTAATCCTAGCCGTAGGATTGAGGGTGCATCGGAACCGAGCGTGGAGTGTGCGACACGTGATCAAGAAGTTTGAGTTCAAAATTCTGTTATGCAACGGCTATTAGAGAAGAGCAGTTTGAGTTCACTTGCACGGCAGTTTCAACTGCATAGTTGATTCCTATAAGAACAGTTGCAGCTCCATATCAGAGATTCGAGAAGAACCGAGAGAGAAAACTCAGCTGAGAGATCATAACAACAATCAATAGCTAGAGTGAGAGATACACACTATCTTTGTGAGGAACTAGCTTGTATAGTCTTCGGTGTGATATGAGTTCATATGCGAAGAGGGAGTAGCTTGTTCTTGAGTGTGTGATCTTGTTGTATGATTGTAGTTCTTGATCGTGATTGAAGTAAATCGATTCGTTATTCTCCCTGTGGGAACGAGGAGAATCGTTGGAAGAAGTCAGAGATCAGTTTGAAAATGGATGGGCAGTGGTCTTGGAGAAGGAGATTGCGTTCTTGATCACGTCAGTTGAAGGGGACGAAGGTGTGGTCGGTTTTGGTTCGTGCAGCTTTGAGCGATATTGTTGAGAAGTTTTCTGCATTGGCGATTCATTGTGGAGAGAGCTCGAGGGTTCATCGATCAAGAAAGAGCTCGTTGATTCATTGTAGTTCTTGATCGTGATTGAAGTAAATCGATTCGTTATTCTCCCGTGGACGTAGGCTTACGCCGAACCACGTATATCCTCGTGTTCTTGTTGTTCCATTTCGTTTTTGCTCCGATCTCGATTTCCAACACTCATCAATTGGAATCTTCCCCAAATCATCTCCTCTTTCTCACGTGACTTACATTGCTACAACTCTTTCTCTCCATCTAATTATCTCTCAATTTTGACAGCAACTCTCCCCCTCTATCCCTCCGTTCTGGACCTCTCTTTCAACCTCGTCACTTCTCTTTCTAACTCGCCGCTGCCTTTGCTTCGCGGCGCTGTTGCTGTCTCGGTTGGCCGTCATCGCCGAGCAGCCGCTGCTGCGGTCGCTCTTTGTCTCCACGTTCCATCCGTGAGTCCATCGCCGTCACGATCAACCCTTGCTGCCCGTTGTTGCTGCTGTCCGTTGGTTGCGAGGCTGCTGATCGGAGTAGGAGTCGTTGCCGTCCAGTCCTCCATCGCCGCCTCTGTCCAGCGCCGCGTCAGCCACTGTTCGTCGCTGTTACAGTGCAGCCCGTGCTGCTGCTGTCTGCCGTTCGTGTGGCAGCTGATCGGAGCAGAAGTCGTTGCCGTCATCCCGATCAGCGCCAATCTCTTCTTACAATAGGCCATATGCTTTCACCTTAACTCTTCCTTCTGTTTTGATTGGAATGGCTAAAGATTGTGAAGAGTGAAGGGGTTGATATAATTAAATTGTGTGACCCTTGGTTGTAGGATGGAAGATGGAAGATTGAGAGGTGAAAAGTTGCTTGAAAATGGGGAGTCTCCATGGAGTGGAGAATGGCGTAGGGGAAGAGAGAAAGGCTTTGGGCTTGTACAAAATTTTCTATGAACAAATTGGGCCCAAAGACATCTCTCACAACTTTAAATTGTTGAAAATTCATAGGCCCAAAAGAAAAAAATCCTTCCCTCTATAAAAAAAAACAAAGACGAAAAAAATTTTCGGATGCACCAACGATGTCCCTACAAGAACAAATAAGAAGGGTAGAAAAAGACGGGGTGTTACAACTTCTGAAACCACACTTGTTATTGACTCCTTGTTTGGGGGGATTGATCTGTCTTTGACTATCACTCGTGTTGAATTTGAAAAACTTAACATGAATTTATTCAGAAAGTGTATGAAGCAGGTTGAGAAATGCTTGGGGGATGCAAAGATGGATAAGAGCGACGTGGATGAGGTGTTGCTGGTGGGAGGATCGACGAGAATTCCTAAGGTGCAGCAGATGCTGAAGGAGTTGTTCGATGGGAAGGAGGTATGCAAGGCCATAAACCCAGACGAAGCTGGGGCCTACGGTGCTGCAGTGCTTGCTGCCAAGCTGAGTGGTGAGGGCAATGAACAAGTGTAGAGTGTGGTTCAGATGGATGTTACTCCTTTCTCTCTCGGCATTCGTGGTGTTACATGCCAGATGGAGGTTTTCATTCCGAAGAATACGCCCATCCCGACAACGAGTGAGGTGATGATGTTCACCACGTGCGAGGACAATCAGACCATTGTGGAGATCATGGTGCACGTTACTGATGCATCCCGACTTTTGTATCTTGCAGGATATTCGGACGAGGAGGATACTTGGGCGTGGCACTGAGAGCCAAAGAATCTACTACGTGGATGAGATAGCTCAACAAGGAAGTGCGATGCTGGCTCACGGGTCCACGAAAAGGGAGGTTTGGCTTTGGCACCAATGACTGGGACACACCTCTCCTAGTTATTTTAGTTTACTTTTTCCTAAGCTTTCAATTCCAAAAGATTTTAGTTGTGAGACTTGTGTTTTGGCCAAGAGCCACAGACAATCGTTTAAACGTACAAACACTCGTATGAATTCCATTTTCTCTCTTGCGCATGTTGATGTTTGGGGTCCTGCACCTGTTGTGGGGGGAGGGGGGAACAGCTTTAGATACTTTGTCATATTTGTTGACGATTGCACTAGGATGACATGGATATATTTTTTAAAACACAAATCCGAAGTGCCAGATAAATTCATTCTTTTCTTTAAACTCATTCAAACCCAATTCCAAACCACTATCAAAACTCTTCGGTCCGACAATGGGAGAGAATTCGTTAATTAAAAAATGCTAAATTTCTTTATCGAAAAAGGCCTCATCCACCAAACTTCTTGCCCCTACACTCCCGAACAGAATGGGGTAGCCGAGCGAAAAAACCAAGTCATCCTTGAAACCACCCGAGCCTTGATGATTGAGTCCAAAGTCCCTAAATCCTTTTGGCCAGAAGCAGTTGCCACCTAGATCTTTCTTATAAATCGTCTCCCAACCAAGATTCTATACAAAAAGACACCCCTTGATACCTTGACCAAACTCACCAAAATTCCCGAACATCTGAACCGTCAACCTAATGTCTTTAGATGTACAGTGTATATCCATATCCCAAAACACGAGAATGGCGACGAGGGGACTGAAGGCGGGGACGACGAGGAGTGAGACAGGGGGGCATTTGTCGTAGCCGGAGTTTTTTTGTTTTAACTATGTACTTTTTTAATTTATGTATATTTTTTTAATATTTACGTAACTTTTTTAATAAAGCGGTTTCATTTTCTTTGTATTTGTGTCGAAATTTTTATTCTGTAAATGGTTTAATTTGGTGATTTTGTGAATTTTTATTATTGTGGGAAGTCCATCGGGATGTACGCCACTATTCAGTGGGATGTCTTTATGACGTGGCAGTGTAGTGGATGCTCTAAATATTCTTATGACAATTGATTTATTACAAGACGTTAAGTCGAGTTGGGCACATGTAGATATGCTCGTACTAGCTAGTAATGCAGCTATGGAAAGAGGCCATCATTGCTCTTAAATATAGAGGTGGCGTGATCCTTAGATTTCATTTTAGATTTCCTGCAGAGCTTATCTATATTGCCGAGGTTTCTAAATCTTGCTTTTAAGTTGTTTCCAAAAACAAAAGTGTTTGTTTATTGTTGGCATCGATCATCAATGGCGGAAAATGGCGAAGCACGGGCGATCGGGATAGATCAGGGGACGACGTATTCATGCGCCGCAGTTTGGCAGTACGGCCACGTTGAGATTATACTGAATGATTGGGGCAACCGCACCACGCCCTCTTACGTCTCCTTCACCCGCACGGAGCGTCTCTTCGGTGACGCCGCTAAAGATCAACTCGCCCTTAATCCTGCTAACACAGTTTTCGGTAAGTTAATTAGTCATCTCTCTTACATGCTCAAAACTAACTTAGTTGATGTTTTAGTTAGTTACACTTACTCTAATTATGTTGTTATAGATGCAAAGAGGCTGATTGGCCAGAAATTCAGTGACCCAATGGTTGAGAGTGACATGAAACTCTGGCCATTCAAAGTCATTCCTCACCCTAATAACAACAAGCCTATGATACAAGTCTCCTACAAAGGAGAGGAGAGACAATTTTCAGCTGAGGAGATCTCTTCGATGGTGCTCTCTAAAATGAAGGATGTCGCCGAGGCTTATCTTGGATCATCTGTCAAGAATGTTGTTGTCACCGTACCAGATAAATTCATTCTTTTCTTTAAACTCTTTCAACCCAATTCCAAACCACTATCAAAACTCTTCGTCCGACAATGGGAGAGAATTCGTTAATAAAAAAATGCTAGATTTCTTTATCGAACAAGGCCTCATCCACCAAACTTCTTGCCCCTACACTCCCGAGCAGAATGGGGTAGCCGAGCAAAAAAACTGAGTCATCCTTGAAACCACCCGAGCCTTTATGATTGACTCCAAGTCCCTAAATCCTTTTGGCCAGAAGAAGTTGCCACCTAGATCTTTCTTATAAATCGCCTCCCAACCAAGATTCTAAACAAAAAGACACCCCTTGATACCTTGACCAAACTCACCAAAATTCCCGAACATCTGAACCTTCAACCTAAAGTCTTTGGATGTACATTGTATAATCATATCCCAAAACACGAGCGAACCAAATTGTCACCCTGTGCCACCAAATGCGTCTTTGTGGGTTATGGGGTTAATCAACGAGGGTACAGATGCTATGACCCAAACACGTGAAAAGTCGTAACCACAATGAACTGTAATTTTTTGGAAACCGAATTCTTCTACCACACCAACTTTAGTAGTCAGGGGGAGAGTGAGTCAGAACATACTTTTGACTACCTAAGTTGGTTTGTGCCTCGGTCAAACAACTCCAACGAGGTCTCAACAGAGAAAGTTAGCACGGCCACCGAGCATGTCTCCTCCACCGAGTCCTCTCAACCACCACCTGATGATCCTCCTCAACCGGTATCCGAGGTAACTTCTGATGATCCTCAAGCACTTTCGATTCCTAACCACATTGATACAAAGACTGCTCTGGATGAGAGTACTTGGAGGTACATACTTCCACCCCGGAGCACTCGGGGAGTTCCACCGAAAAGATACTCCCCGGAGAAGATAGGAAGGAAGAGTCAGTATGCTGTTGCAAACTTCGCACAAGCAAACCTAACCAAAATGGCGAGGGCCTTTGAGGCTGCACTCTATGAAGAGGAGGAAATCCCTTATACAGCAGGGGAAGCTTGGCAGCAGAAACATTGGAGAGATGCAATGTTAGTAGAGATGGATGCACTACTGAAGAATAAAACTTGGGAAGTTAGCAAACTACCCAAAGGAGCAGCAACTGTGGGGTGTAGATGGGTGTTCACCATAAAGAGGAGACCAGTTGGGTCTATTGATCGATACAAGGCAAGGCTAGTAGCAAAAGGGTACACTCAAACTTACGGTGTGGACTATGCTGAAACATTCTCACCAGTTGCCAAAATCAACACAGTAAGAGTACTGTTTTCAATCGCAGCCAATAGAGACTGGCCTCTCCACCAATTTGATGTGACGAATGCCTTCCTACACGGCGAACTGACCAAGCCAGTCTACATGGAACCTCCTCCAGGCTTCGAAGGAGATTTTTAGAATGGAGATGTTTGCAAACTCAAGAAAACCCTGTATGGTTTGAAGCAATCCCCGAGAGCTTGATTTGGCAGGTTCACTGAAGTGATGAAAAAGTATGAATACCAACAAAGCAACTCGGACCACACATTGTTCCTCAAGAAGAGAAATGGTAAGATCACTTGCCTTATTATCTATGTTGATGACATGATTATCACCGGGAATGACGAAGAAGAGATAAGTCAGCTGAAGAAGAATTTATTCAAAGTGTTCGAGATGAAGGACCTTGGTGCCTTGAAATACTTCTTGGGCATCGAGGTGAAAAGGTAGAAATAGGGTATATTCATAAATCAAATGAAGTATGTGCTTGACATCCTTGCAGAAACAGGAATGGTCGACTGTAAGCCAACAGCCACTCCTATGGTTCAGAATCATGGATTACAAATCCAAGAAGGAGCTAAACGGGCTGATCGGGGGAAATATCAGAGACTAGAGGGAAAGCTCATTTATCTTTCTCATACTCGGCCAGATTTGGCCTATGCTGTCGGAGTAGTAAGCCAGTTCATGCATGCACCCCAGGAAGAACATTGGGAGGCCGTCCTAAGAATAGTACGGTACCTGAAGGGCACACCAGGACATGGAGTATTATTCAAGAAGCACGATCACTTAGAGATACATGGATATACAGATGCAGATTGGGCAGGAAACCCAAATGATCGAAAGTCAACAGCCGGGTACTTCACCGTTGTAGGAGGTAATCTCATGACATGGAGAAGCAAGAAGCAGAAAGTGGTAGCTCTGTCGAGTGCTGAGGCAGAGTTCCGAGGAATCAAGAGTGGATTAACGAAGTGCTATGGCTTAGGAGACTTATGACTGAGTTGGGACTCAAATCGGCCCAACCATGTCGATTATTGTGTGATAATAAGGTTGCTATTAGTATCTCCGAGAATCCGGTTCAACATGATCGAACCAAGCATGTGGAGGTGGATAGACACTTTATAAAGGATACAATTGATGCAAAGATCGTGGAATTGCCATATGTCAGGTCGGAAGATCAACTGGCCGATATCTTGACAAAGGCTGTGAACTCTCAATCCTTTCATGGAGTATTGGACAAGTTAAGCATCGGTAATCTCGTCACTTAACTTGAGAGGGAGTGTTGGAAGGAAATATTCTCCACATATTCTCGGCAGATCCTACACAATCAAGGCACACAATATTAGTGATTGGTTAGTATCTTTTCTATACCTTGTATAAAATTAGGCGTAGGAATTAATAGCTTACCATATTGAGGAGTATTGTGAGCCTATATGAGGCGTGTAAATCTTTGTAATTGATCAACCAATAATGAAATCATTCCTTCAAAACCTATGTTTAACATTAAGTAATTTGAGAACTTTAGATAATTTCATGTTTCAATCATGAAAATATAAAATATGTAAAAATATACTCTCTCCGTGGAGTTCCGGTCACTTTTGCGCACTTGTTTTATAAAAATGATAATAAAAAGTTAAAGTGGAGAAATTATAAAGTAAAAGAAAGAATAATGTTGAGAAGAAGTGACCTAGACTCCTAACGGCGGACGGAGGGAGTAATTAAGAGAATTAATTAAATACTAGTATGATAGGTTTCTTAAGAAGAGTGGTGTGTTAATCTAGAATAAAAAATCCAGTGCTCCAAATATATGTCTGTCTAATTAATAACAATTGCATTGTAGGTATGATTAGTTGGACATGATAGTAACGTAATTGATTGAAGATATCACATAGCTGTAATTGTAATTATAATTGATTGAGCGTCATTACATAAAATTTTTAATACATCCATAGTCATTATTCGTATGGTCCACGAGATATAAATTTTTAGGACCACAAAAATTTTAAGGCCACAAAATTTTTAAGGCATTAATTGTGGAGTACACAAAATATGTCAAATGTAAAATAGTGACATAATTTTTTTTTTCCGGGTGATATCCCACTTAAAATAATATTTCTGAAAATAGAATAAAATTTTTTACTTTATTTTTTTAAAATAACACACTAAATAACACAACATAAATTTTTGTGCTCAAAGAGAAATATTTAGCTTTGAATAAATTAGATGAAGGACTAAGGAATAACAAAACTCAAACTCGCAATCTTTCAATTATGAATTCATTAGTGTGACAAGTCCATTTTATTACTACTACCATTTTAATTTATTCTATATCATGTTTCAACATCCCAATTTTAACTAATAAGGTTTGCTCCTATATAGAGAATCTCATGACAAAAATGGAGGATTTCAAGAAGCCATAAAGAAAGCATTGTACCTCGGTGGAGTGTTCGTTTTTTCTGATGCAATCCCATCCCTTGAATGGTTGGATATTGGAGGATACATCAAAAGCATGAAACAAACTTACAAGGAAATAGACAATGTTCTTGAGGGTTGGGTTCAAGAAAGAATTCATACAAGAAAGCAAAATAATGATCAAAGTGTCTCAGATTTCATGGATGTGATGTTGAAAAGTATGGAGGAGAATGAGATGGTACATGGTTACACAAGAGAAACTGTCATCAAGGCCACAATTCTTGTAACCAAGATGTTTGTTCAATTATATTATCCACTATCATTTAACTAATATTTTAATTTTATATTCAGATGCTAATCATGACAGGGTCTGAAAGCACGTCAGAGACGATAATATGGGCGATCTCGTTGCTCCTCAACAATCCCAGTACTATAAAACTGGCCCAAGACGAAATTGATAAAATTGTGGGTAGAGACAGATTTGTGCAAGAATCTGACATCAACAACCTCGCCTACCTACAAGCAATCTTCAAAGAAACTCTAAGGTTGTACCCACCTGGCCCTTTATCAGGCCCCGCGAGGCTCTTGAGGACTGTCGCATCGGCAAATATCATATCCCAAAAGGGACGCGTTTGGTTGCTAATCTATGGAAGTTGCACCGGGATCCGAATGTTTGGTCCAACCCGGATGAATTTAGGCCCGAGAGATTCTTAAACGAGAAAAGTCAGGTGCATTTTAAAGGACAATGTTTTGAGTTCATCCCGTTTAGCTCGGGACGGAGAATGTGCCCTGGGATGACGTTCGGGATACAAGTTATACAACTAACCCTAGCTCGTTTGCTCCAAGGTTTCGACTTGTCATGAGTGAAGGGTTGGGAATTGCTCTCCCTAAATTGAAGCCCCTTGATGTTGTCATCACTCCTAGGCTTTCTCCAAAGTTATACCAAAGTGTCTAATTGTTGCTAAGCTAATAAAGTGGCATAAATGGAGAATCGGTTACAGACTTCCAAAGATCGTCCATCAAAATGCTTACCATCCCCCCTAGTGCCCAAGCTCGCCCGAGGCGCCACCTCGTCGTATGCAAGATTATGTTTAGTTTTCTCTTGTAATATAACTTATGTAATGAATGTAATCAAGTTAAGCATAGTCATAAACTTTGATTCAGGTTTTCTTTGTCGTTCTTTTCCTATTCAAAAAAGAGTTGAACAACACAAGGTTAGTAAATACTTTATATATAAATAAGAACCTTGTCTTGTATTGTGCCTCTCAACTTTTATCCCAACACTAGTATTATTCCCGTGCTATGCACGGACCAAGATATTTTCAAAACATTGATTGTTAGTTTCTATATGATTGAAACAAAATTATAAATAATATTTGTAATAATGGAGTGCTCATTTCAGTTGGAAGAAGAAGGCAGAAGAAGGTAAGCTCGGCTAGAAGGGAGTTCGGTAAGCTCGGCTAGAAGGGAGTTCGGTAAGCTCGGCTTTGAGCTGGAACTAGCCGAGAAGGGAGTTCGGTTGTGAACCGAGAAGAGAGTTCGGTCTTGAGCCGAGAAGAGAGTTCGGTCTTGAGCCGAGAAGAGAGTTCGGTCTTGAGCCGAGAAGGAAGAAGCAACCTAGCCGAACTAGCCGTTGGAGCAGCAGTTAGTTAGCTGAGATGTAGCGGTTATTCTTCTTGTTTTCTTGATTCTTGTTGTAGTTAGTTAGTAGTAGTTGCTACTTGATTGTAGAGCTTTAAATAGCTCATAAACCGTGTATGTAGTTAGAGTAGAGAGTAGGAGTTTTATCAATAAAGAGTTTTCTAGTTTCTCTCCAAGATTATCATCTTCAATACTCAAAGTGTGAGTGTGTGTGTTTCTGCATTGTGTGATCTCATACAACAGTGAGTGTGTGTGTGATCTTCTTGAGTGTGTGAAAGCCTTGTGTGTACGAATCCCAACAAGTGGCGCCGTCTGTGGGAAGGGATATTGAAGCTGATTTGCAGAGGATCAAACGGTTTCAGAGATGGCAGCAAGGCTTGATGCAGAAAAGTTCACAGGCAAGAATGATTATAGCCTGTGGAAGATGAAGATGAAGGCGGTTTTGATTCAACAAGGCTTGGCCGCAGTTCTTGCAAAACCAGAGGAGAAAGGAAAGGCTCCAGTGCTTGATGATAAAGCTCAGGCAAAGATGGAGGAGATGCAGCTCAAGGCACATTCTGCAGTGATTCTGTGCCTTGGAGATAAGGTCTTGAGGGATGTCCAAGAAGCCAAGACTGCGGTGGAGATCTTGGACAAGTTGGATGAAGTTTACTTGGCCAAATCCTTGGCTAACCGGCTGTATCTCAAGAAGAGGCTGTATGCCTATAGTTTTTCTGGAGATAGGTCCATCATTGAGCAGCTAGAGGAGTTCAACAAGATCATTGATGACCTGGGATCTGTTGATGTCAAGATTTCAGATGAGGATAAGGCCATTCTCACATTGAATGCCTTGCCTAGCTCGTATGACCAGTTAAGTGATGCAATTATCTATGGAAGAGATAAACCTATCACCTATGCAGAAGTCTATTCAGCCTTGATGGCCAAAGAACTCCAGAAGACAGCCAACAGAGGCTCTGCAAGCTCCAATGTTCAAGCTGCAGAGGCCTTGAATGTGAAGAAGTTCAAGAAGCAGAACTTCAAGAAGAAGTTTGAGGGCCCTAAACCCTCAAGTTCTGATGCTCAGAAGGAAACCAGAGCTTGCTATTGGTGCAAGAAACATGGACATTTGAAGAAAGATTGTCATGCATGGAAGAGAAAGATGGCCTCTGAGGGACACAACCAATCTGATTGTGTGGAGAGTGCTGATCCCCCGGCTCAACTTATGAATATTAGTGACAGTGGGGTCAGTCACAGGTGGATAATGGACTCGGGGTGCAGCTTCCATATGTGCCCCAATAGAAGCTGGTTTCATGATCTTCAAGAAGCATCGGGTACGGTTGTTCTTGGAAATAATCACATTTGTCAGATCAGATGAATAGGGAAGGTAAAGCTAAGCCTACAAGATGGCTCTATAAAGATCCTAACTGGGGTGAGGTATATTCCAGAAGTGAAGAGGAATCTCATCTCATTGGGAATGCTGGAGCAGAGGGGGTTCACCATATTGATGAGTCAAGGAAAATTGTTTGTTAAATCTGGAGATGCAGTGATGATGGAGGCTGACAGAGAGCATATTCTCTATTATCTGAAGGCTAAGGCTGTTGATAGAGAAAGCAATGCTGTGTCAGATGATTCCCTAATGCTATGGCACAAGAGGCTGGGCCATCCAGCAGAAGGAAGCTTGAAAGAACTCATCAAGAAGGGCATGATCTCTGGAGATTTCAACAAGATGGACCCCTGTGAGCAGTGTATACTTGGAAAAGCAAAGAAGGCACCCTATCCTACAGGTATTCACTCTTCTACAGCCCCTTTAGACTATATACATAGTGATCTTTGGGGGCCTTCACCGGTGTGTTCAATTGGTGGAGGAAAGTATTATCTAGCTATCATTGATGACTATACAAGGAAGTTGTGGGTATATATTCTTAAAGAAAAATCTGAAACACTCACAAAGTTCAAGATATGGTGTAAGGAGGTTGAGCTAGAAAAGGGTAGAAGTGTTAAATGCTTAAGAACAGACAATGGCCTAGAGTTCTTGTCTGCTGAGTTTGATCTGTTTTGTAAAGAGAAGGGTATGAAGAGGCACCGTACTGTTCCTGGTAATCCCCAGCAAAATGGTGTTGTGGAGAGGATGAATAGGACTATCCTAGAGAGGGTGAGGTGCCTGCTTCTTGGTTCTGGTTTGAGCAGCAGGTTCTGGGGTGAGGCTGTGTATACAGCAGCCTATCTCATCAATAAATGCCCATCTACTGCCCTGAAATCTGAAACTCCTGATTACATGTGGTATGGAGCTCATAGTGACTACTCAAAGTACAAGGTGTTTGGGTGTGTGGCCTATGCTCATGCTAGGCAAAGCAAGCTTGAAGCTAGGGCTCTGAAATGTATTATGTTGGGGTATCAGAGGGGTGTTAAGGGGTATAGGCTCTGGTGTATTGAGCCCGGTAAGCAGAAGGTCTTGGTGAGTAGGGATGTGGTGTTCTTGGAGGATCAGATGCCATTCCTGAAAGATAAGCTGGACTCCAGTGAAGATGAGGGTGATTTCTTCAAGGTGGAGCCTGTGGGGGTTGGCCTAGGAGCAGGTGGAGTCACTGACTCAGGGAGTGAGTCTGATTCAGATAAAGAAGAGGCTCCAACTCAGGGCAACCAGGCTGGTGAGTCTATATCAGACTCTATCAGAGACTATCAGCTTGCAAGGGACAGAGTTAGAAGAGAAACAAGGCCACCAACAAAGTTCTCTGATGTTGTGTATTATGCTCTGTGTGCAGCTGAAAGTATTGATGGTGCAGATCCACTCACATATAAAGAAGCTATGCAGAGTAAAGATAGAGAAAGATGGATTGAAGCCATGAATGAGGAAATAGAGTCTTTACTCAAGAACAAAACATGGATTTTGGTGGACAAATCCAAGCTGAGTACAGATGGTAAGGAAAGGAGGCTGGTAAGCTGTAAGTGGTTGTTTAAAAGAAAGATTGAGACCACTGATAAGGATAGAGTCAGGTTCAAGGCAAGGCTGGTGGCTAGAGGCTTTACACAGCAGGAGGGAATCGATTTCAATGAAGTGTTTGCACCTGTTGTGAAGCACACTTCAATTAGGATCCTATTGGCTGTGGTGAATCAGCTTGACTGGGAGCTACAACAGCTTGATGTGAAGACAGCCTTCCTCAATGGAGATCTAGAGGAAACTATCTTCATGGAACAGCCAGAGGGCTATGTGAAGATTGGAGAAGAAGGCAAGGTGTGCCTGTTACAGAAAAGTCTTTATGGACTTAAGCAAAGTCCTAGACAGTGGAATAAGAAGTTTGATGCACAGATGAAGAAGATTGGCTTCTCCAAGTCAGAATATGATGATTGTATTTACATCAAGAAGGCAGGCAGGACTCCCATTGCCTACCTATTACTCTATGTGGATGATATGCTACTTGCAGGGCCTTCTATGACAGAAATTCAGAAAGTTAAACAAGATCTGAAGTCAAGCTTTGAAATGAAGGATCTAGGAGAGTCAAGGAAGATCCTAGGCATACATATTCAGAGAGATAGAGGCTGCAAGAAGCTGTGGATGCTGCAAACTGACTATATTGAGAAAGTTTTGCAGAGATTCAAAATGGAAAATGCAAAAGCTGCATCAACTCCTCTGTCCCAGAGTTTTAAGCTTTCAAAGGAGCAGGCCCCTAAATCTAAGCAAGAGGCTGAGGAGATGGAGTCTATTCCTTATGCTAGTGTGGTTGGAAGTGTTATGTATACTATGATCTGTACCAGACCAGATCTGGCACATGCTATCTCAGTGACTAACAGATACATGGCTGACCCGGGGAAGGAGCATTGGAATGCTCTTAAGTGGATATTGAGGTACATGAAGTCAACCAGTGGCTGGGGAATTGTCTTCAATGGCTGGGAAGGTGAATCTGAGGAGGTTGTGCAGGGCTATTGTGATGCAGACTATGCTGCAAACCTGGACAACAGAAAGTCCCAAACAGGTTATCTTTTCACCATGTTTGGAACTGTAATCAGCTGGAAATCAGGGTTGCAAAGTGTTGTTGCTCTCTCAACAACAGAATCAGAATATATAGCTCTCACTGCAGCTGTACAGGAGAGCTTTTGGATTCAGGGAGTGATTTCTGACTTTGGTTTTGACCAAAAGACAATGGTGATTCATTGTGACAGCAGCTCAGCTATGTGCTTGGCTAAACATCCGGGTTTTCATGAAAGGAGCAAGCACATAGACATAAAGTTGCATTTCATTAGAGATGAGATTGAAAAGGGGAGAGTGAGGGTGATTAAGATTAACACCTTGCACAATCCGGCTGACATGCTAACAAAGTCTCTAGGTAGAGACAAGTTTGATCATTGCAAGAAGTTGATCAATGTTTGTGCAAGAACTGAGATGAGCCCTCAGGTGGAGAATTGTAATAATGGAGTGCTCATTTCAGTTGGAAGAAGAAGGCAGAAGAAGGTAAGCTCGGCTAGAAGGGAGTTCGGTAAGCTCGGCTAGAAGGGAGTTCGGTAAGCTCGGCTTTGAGCTGGAACTAGCCGAGAAGGGAGTTCGGTTGTGAACCGAGAAGAGAGTTCAGTCTTGAGCCGAGAAGAGAGTTCGGTCTTGAGCCGAGAAGAGAGTTCGGTCTTGAGCCGAGAAGGAAGAAGCAACCTAGCCGAACTAGCCGTTGGAGCAGCAGTTAGTTAGCTGAGATGTAGCGGTTATTCTTCTTGTTTTCTTGATTCTTGTTGTAGTTAGTTAGTAGTAGTTGCTACTTGATTGTAGAGCTTTAAATAGCTCATAAACCGTGTATGTAGTTAGAGTAGAGAGTAGGAGTTTTATCAATAAAGAGTTTTCTAGTTTCTCTCCAAGATTATCATCTTCAATACTCAAAGTGTGAGTGTGTGTGTTTCTGCATTGTGTGATCTCATACAACAGTGAGTGTGTGTGTGATCTTCTTGAGTGTGTGAAAGCCTTGTGTGTACGAATCCCAACAATATTATTATTCAAAAATTATAAACAAAAGATCATAGCATATAATAACAATGAACAAAATGAATAATAAAATTTTAAGTTATATGAAGGTAAAAATATTTACAAATCAATATTGGAATATAATATTCAAACATTAAAGTATAGATAGAACTTTCAACCTCATTCTTGAAAACTAAAATCCTTATCAATTCTAAAACATTTTTTTATGACAACCAAGAATGCTGCAAAACCACCACTGGCAACATATGTTGTTTTTCGGCCCACCTAATCGTTGCATATAATAACCGTGAGCCTAAAAAATAAAACAAATTTACATCACAAAAAAAAAACCAAAAAAATGTATAATTACCACTTCTCCTAATGAGATTTAAGATATTGTTTATCAAAAGCTATAATTTAAGATTGCACTGGAGAGACACTTCCTAGTCGAGCTTCATTTCATTGCAATGTAGTGACCCTATATACTAAAAACCCAAACCTTGAAACCTAAATCCTAAACCCTTAACTTTAAAATATACTCATCATGACCAACAAATGAGCTAAATATCAATAAAATTCCCACTCCGTCCCAGTTCAATTTTACTTTGTTGATCACTTATTCAATTTTGGGGGTTTCAGATCTGTATTCGATATCTTACACTGGGTCGGCCTACATGATAATCCTTATGTGCTCATATCAAGAAATTGCATTACAATAGGGTTATGTGAGGGGTAAACAAAAAAAATCTTGTTCGCATTCATCCAAGCATCTATTCACCCAATGATATTATTTATTGGTGTCGAAGTAGTGTTTTGTTGAAACTAGACTTGTATTTTATCTAATCAAATAATTGTGTTTCACAGGTGCAAGGAATGTAATAGAAGGAATAGTGACTCAACTTTATTTTACCCAAATAATACCCGCAAGTGTACGGGGTTATCGTAGCAAATAGCAAGCAAGAGTATATCGTATCCACAGAGACAATTAAGTGTTAGCCTAAGTCCCACGAACCAATTTCAATTACTATCCAGACGATCGGGAATTTTGGTTTTAAAACTAACAACTACTAAAAGCATGGAAATTCAGATAATAAAATAGAACAATTAACAAGAAAGCAATTAAGCAAGTTGTGTAGATGATGGATAAATATGCAGAATTCAAGGATCCGATGCACAACTCATAGCCTAACCCAATTGAAACTGATTTACCATTTAAAGTCTCCAGAATTGTTGAATCAATCACAATTGTAGATTAAACCCCCTCCCGAGGTGAGAAATCTGTAGATTAGGTGTAAAAAGTGAAGTCCCCTTCTAAATCTTAGACCTAACTCCCAAAAGTTTGATTAGATTAAAGATCCCACTCATAATCTCAACTCTCCCGAGTTCTATTGAATTAAGGTGTAAATTATTCTTCTTTCAAGATTAAATATTTCATCTCCCGATTACTCTAAGAAATCCTAACACTCCCAATTGGTGATCAAGCAATTGATAGGAAAAAGCACAAAAATAATTCAAACAATTACAAGAGCAAGATAAAAACGAAGTCAATTGGATTAAATCTATGAATCAATGCATCTTCACCAAAAATTCTACATAAAAGGTTTAGTTACTCATGTTCATGGCGGAAATCAGACAAAAACTAAGAAAAACAAGAGAAACCATGATACGAATTACAATTGGCGGAGGAATCGAAGCTTGAATCTTCAAGCTTCTTCCAAGAGTTCTTCAGAAAGAAGGAGTGTGTGTTTGGCGGCTGGTATCGAATGCCTTTCGAGTGCCCTCAGTCTTCCCTCTTATTCCCCAATTCTAAAATCGCGTCTGGGTCAAAAAGTCGCCAATTTGACGGACCCGGCCGGGTGGAATTATTGCATAGGAAATTCACCCGGCCGGGTAGGATGCTACTGGACTCCGTCTTCATTAAATGTGTCACCCGGCCGGGTGGAATATTTGCAGAGGAAATTCACCCGGCCGGGTCTCCCTTACTCGGTAGCTTCTGACTTTTGGCAGGCTTGTTGTCGACACCCGGCCGGGTGGAATTTAACCACATGATATTCACCCGGCCGGGTGGCTCCCTTTTTTGCTCATTTTCGTCTACTTTTGCCTAAAACACTCAACAAACACGTGAACTCCAAAATATAGAGTAATTGGCTGGAAATAACCATTTTGAGCACATAAACTCAACAATTATGCACATCAACATACCAATCACAACACTATAAATACGAGTTTGTCAAATAGAATACTATACGAAGGCTCAAATAACTTATTATATTAGATGTTTTATTACTTATGAATTATACATAATTCAACGTTAGTATAGTTGTTATTTATAATATTAAACCGAACAAATAATTAATCTATTAAATATGTTATTACCACTGTTTTTCTCTCAATTTATCATATAAATATTCCACCCAATACAACATACGGTAAATAAATTATTACTCTATATATAATGTGCACCATTCATGAGTCTTCATCTTCTTGTTTTTTCTCAAGCAGGTAAAATATTATTTTCAAATTATTTATCCTAGAGGTTTGCTCCCCTCTTCCATCATCTCGTAAAATGACATGCATAATTAAGCGAAATGATGATTTGTTGATCATTGTGATATTTGACATCGATTTTTTAGTCAAGAAAATGTCCAAGTAGGAAACAAATCACAGAAAAAAGGAAGTCAAATAATTCGAAATTAGATTTACATTGCAACCGAAAATAGTTCTGTAAGCTTTCTTTGTATGCCTTACTTGTTTCCATAAATAAGAGGTTGTAAACATGTAGTAATAAACAATAAAAAATATAATGAAAATACGCAATATCGAACTCATCCTTGCGTTCGCGTATAAAATCGAGACCCGAGAGCCTCCTTCGCCAGATTACAAGAGCCACCTCCAGCATGACATGCGCTCGAGGCTTAAAACCGTCCATGTCTAGTATGTTAACGTCACTGATCACAATATCGAATCCATTCTTGCGCTCGCATAGCAATTAGAGACTCGAGAACCTTTCTCGGCAGATTATAAGAGATTTTGCAAATTGCAAGGGGTCATCCATATCCATTATCATCAACTATACCAGAATTTATAGGAGAAAAGAAGTTGAAAGAAGTATAGAAAATTAATGGCATAAACGTGTGGGAAGAAGAAGAGGCTGGTAATTCATGGAGTTTTTTAAACGGAAAAAACTGTCTCTCTCTCAATAAATGTGATGTAATACTACAATATTTTTTTGTATCCATTAACTCCCTTAAATTCATTAACAAAGAATAATTTTAATTAGAATATACTCCCTCCGTCCCCGAATAAGAGTCGCTAATTTTCATTTTGGGTCGTCCCCCATTAAGAGTCACTCTTTATTTTTACCATAAATGGTAGTAGGTCTCACATTCCACTAACTCACTACACTCACATTTTATCATAAAACCAATATAAAAAGTAGGTCCCACATTCCACTAACTTTTTCAACTAACTTTTCTTTACATTTCTTAAAACTCGTGTCCGGTCAAACAATGACTCCTATTAGGGGACGGAGGGAGTAATTTTTAAATTAAAATGGCAGTTTTGTAAATATTCCCGAAACTTATTTTTAGTATATGTCACATAGAAATACATTGAATAAGATATTCAGTAAATAATTTAATTCTATTTATTTATGTATTTTATGTGATTTTATATAGTAGTCCTCATTCATAGTAGTGAATTAAGAAATATTATGTTAACTAGAAATATTAAGAAATATTATGTTAAGTGAGTTAAGTGAATGAAAAATAAAGTAGGTAATGAAAAAGGTAGATATGTGAAGAGAATAAAGTAAGTGAGGAGAAATGTGTTGATTTTTACTAAAAGGAAAAATGACTTAACTACTATGGAACGTACCAGAATGACAAAATGATTCCACTACTATGTAACAAAGGGAGTAGTATTTAAAAGTAATATTACCTTTTATTACATCTAGAGTCATATTTTTTTTCAAAATACTATAATTGGAGAAAATTATGGAAACCCAAAACTCTAAGACCTAAATCCTTTTACAATAATTTCTTAGCATTAAATAATTTAGCCGAATACAGTTATACAAATATAAATTGAGCCAATTTATAGTGAAACCCACTAACTCAATTAAGTTAACTATCAAATTGACCTATTTCTATTGAATAGAGTCAATCATGTTAAAAAAATGATCGCTTCCTTTCTTCATGCTTGTAGTTAGGGCTGGCAATTTTCGACACGACACGATAATCTGACACGAATCCGCACGAAATTATTGGGTTGGGGTCAAGTCTTATTGGATCTGTGTCCTTATCGGGTTGACCCATTAAGAACCCGATAATTTCGGGTTGGGTTCGGGTCGGATGCGGGTCGGATACGGGTAACCCATTAAGAAATAATATTATTATTTTTATTATTATTTTAAAAAATATATATTACTTTAATGTTTTAATTTCTTATAAATTAGGTTTAAATAGTATAAAACGAATTTTAATTGTGTAAATTAGGTTAAAAATTAAGGTTTAATCGTGTAATATCAGGTTTTAATCGTGTAATATCAGGTTCGAGTTGTTATCGTGTCGTGTCAACCCATATTATATCGTGTCGATAACGGGTTCGTGTCGGGTGCGGGTCGTGTTCGGATTTGAAGGTAGCAGGTCGGGTTCGTGTTCGGATTTACAGTTTCCTTAACAGGTCGGGTTCAGGTTAGGCCTTATTGGGTTGGGTCATTATCAGGTTGACCCGATAATGACCCAATCCGCACGATTTGCCAGCCCTACTTGTAGTGCCTCCATCTTCTGCTTCACTCTTAATTTTCTGCAATTTTCAAATCAAACATGAAATATCCTACATAAGATTATGCCAGAATTCACAAGTAATAGATGGTTATATAAGATTTTCAAACATATAAAGGATTGATAACAAATGGAAACACAATAAGATATAAGCACCATATCGACGTTGATCATGGATCCATGAATACATTGCACAATTCCTATTTGCGTTGTTATCCCAACGATTGACCTTGCAAGACCTTGCCATTAAATGCTAATTTGTTATAGTCGACATGGAGTGCATTCTTATTTGCATTAAGCCTTGCACATTCAAAGGACAATAGAAAAAATTTGGATAATAGAAAAAATAACACCTTCAAAGAATATTAAGACTGTTGCCATGCAAAACGTCCTCCTTTTGTTGCTCTCTTTTTTCTTCCATTGGCATATCAATTGTATTTGAAGCAGAATCCATAAACTCTAAAAATAGACCTAAACACGAATAAACATAATTAGGAAGCATAAATAAATAAGAAAAGAAACAAAAGAGAAAACTTGAAAGAAAATGACCATAAAATTGGAGGTTAAAAATGAGGACTCGATATTTAAATATACATATGAAGCAAAGCGGTGCAATAGTTGGGCATTATTAGCATTTACTAATATTAATTTCAATTGCGCAACGGCATCCCATTGATTTAAAAATTAATATGAAAAATTACATCTAATTCAATTGGTATCCTAGGGATAGTGAAAAGTTTTTTGAAGATAATAAGACAATATGGATTTTTAATAAAATTACGAATGTGAAAAGTTTTGTTTCTATGGGAATGGATTTGAAGAGACTAGAAGAGACTAGAAGATGAAGAGATGATATTATGCCATGTTTTTGTTCTTAAGATTAAGAAACATGGAGTGCTAATTGAATGCATGTAACTATTGTAATATAAATTCAACCATTGGGACTTTTGGAAGCTTAATTATAATTTTATATTGTTAGCCTATTTCGCAAGATAGAGTAAGTTTGATTGCTGCATAGATGTTGTATGATGTATATTTTGAATGTAGTGTTACATTATGTATTTCTATGATATATGTACTTTTAAGTTAGTGCTTAGAGTTTTGAGTGTTGGGCTTGGTTTGGAAATAAATTTTATGCATAATTGTACAAGCAATATATCTTTTTTTCTAAATGCGTGAGACATTGTATGAATATTTTGAAATTTATAATTTGTGTCTACTTGCTTAATGGTACTTATGATTTCACTATTAATATTGTTTACAAAATGTGGTATTCATAAAGAAAGTAGTAATTGGAAGCTTTTAATTATTTTATAAATACTGCACTCTTGTACTATTATCTTAAATATGTTTAGCACTTGATTGATTTCCAAATTTGTTTAATTTTATGTTTTGGGATTACACATTTAAATTATTTTACATGTTTGTGATTTTTAATCCTTGTATTTGATTTTAAGTAATTAATTCAAAGTATAAATTTAAAGTGATAAAATTAAATTAATTCATGCATCGCACGGGTAGACACTAGTAGATTTAAAAGCTCAACCAATATGCATGCAAATGCTTATTGTCCAAGTATGAAATTTTAGCTATATTTTCAACGCTTGAACTGACCCATTGAAATTCACTTGTCGACAAAATATGACAAATTAAAATAAAATGATAGTGATGTAATAATCTGACTGGAATTTCATTATAGAAAGTGCTGTGATAATCTGAACTGTCAAAGAATTCATGAACTAGAGAAGCTAACATAATATTGCCAAGAAATTTGTGAAAAGACACAAGCTTGCATAACAAAGCAAGCTTGAATGCATCCCATTTATTTGCTCCTCCTCCTCCTCCACACCGTATAAGAATTTAGATAATGGAGTCTACTAGCTTTTCCCCAAAGAGTTTGATACTTCGGTGCTGCACACGGGGCAAACCTACACATGCAAAAATAGAAGTGAAACAAGCTTGAATTTCAATCTCCGTTGAGGAAGTAAACAATTTCAACCCATACCAGAAAAATACACCAAGCTAGATACACCCCTAATGCCAATAAACATATAGCAACCATGAAAGGAGATGATAAATGAGTAAAACTATGTTCCAATATACAGTAGACAATGCAATCAACAATATAGAATATACAACACCTAAGGATCAGACTCTCAAGCACCTAGACCATCTCATGGGGTAACTACCAATTTGTTCAACACCTCTTGTCTAAATTTAGTCTCGATCTTAATGTTGGATTAATGCAACGAATGTCCGAGAAGTATACAGGTAGGAATATATAAATCCAAAACGGTACAAAAGCTTTCATATAAAAGAGTATACCTTGTTGATTTGTAACCAATTGTTGATACATTCTGGGTGATATAAATGTTTGCAAGAGAGAGCAGTCAAAGCATCGCCATCCTCATAGTCCAATCTACATATGACGCAGCTGAGGAACACAGGTAAGTTGTTAATAACATATTGGCAAACCATAGGTGAAAGATGACTCTAGGACTAGAAGGTGGGGAGATGAGCAAATGATGGAACATGATTATCACCTACGAATCACTGATCCCTTCCTTAGTGTCTTGTGATTTATAGTTGACGGAAGCCAAAGAAGCTATTGAATCTGCAGAAAGACCCCTGCTCTCTGTTCCAACAACTTCTCCTAATGCGATCAGCTCCTGCAAGAGAAGTCAACCATGAGATCAAAGTACAGTGTGCAGAATGAGGGTGAAAACGAGAAGAGGAAACCTCCTCCAATTTACATCATACGAGAGTTCATCGGGATCAACCTCTTCCCATGTATCCTAAACATGAATTACCAAGTCAGGCATACATAACATAACATATGTTGACCATTTCCAATAGGATAAGTAACAAATGATAGTTGCACTTGATAAAATGATGGTTTAAGTCGATAAAATGATAGTATCAGGGGTTATAGGCCGGCTGCCTCTTTTGCAGATTCCCAATACCCAGCATTAAATTATTGGATGTGATTAAAACTACCCACATTAATAGAGTGTCCACAGTAGGGGAGCCGCGGCCCGCGGCTCGGTGCGCGCCCCCCCACTGCAGAAGGCGGAGATCCGAGGGAGAGTGATAGAATTATAGTTTTGCTTGATACAATGATACTCTGAGTTGATAAAATCCGATAGAATGATACTCTGAGTTGACAAAATAATGAATTAAACCATTAATAAGGATAAAATCCAAATATAATTAATTCATTATTTAGTCTATCTAGGATATATTCACATAGAATTAAATCTATATAAATCCATAAGACAAAGTAAAATTAATTATAATTATCCTAATTTATCTAGGATTTATCTAAATAGAATTAAATCTATCCAAAAATCCATAAAATAAGGATAAATGCAACTAATCCATTATTTAATTAAAAATTAAATTGTAGATAATCCACTTTGATATATTCAAATATTATTCAAAAACCAATCTTGAATTTATCCAATCCAAAATTAGTTCCAAGGATTTAGGGAATCCTAACTAATTTTGAATTATCTCCAAAACTAATTCCTAGGGATTAGGATAACCTAACTAATCTTGGAAACAAGCCTAACCGAGTCATGCTCGGCAACGCCGCATGAGTTCCGGAAGCCGCCGTCGGCAGACTCCCACTCGCACAATAAGCTTATCCGAACAGCAAATCGGACAGTGTCGCTGCAGCTGCCTCTCGGCAGCCGCTGCTGTCCGGTACACCATCGTGAGCTGCTGTTGCGTCGTCCTTGTCACCGCTGCTGCGCTAGTTCTGCCTCTGATGCGGCGTTGTCTCCGTAGCCGCTGGGACTGTCTCTGCTCGCTGATCGCCTGCCTAGCAACATTGATTGTCGGCGTCACAGCTTGCCAGCCCTTCCACCAGCGCCGCTCCTCTTGCCGGGAGTCGCTGCTGTGGCAGCTGTCACGACAACTACAGCTGCAACGTCTCCGCGACACACCCGCTGCCGTTGGAGCGATTGCGAACAGATTCTCCGATATTGTCGTGATAGAGAAGTAAGAATATCCCATAATGACTCCAAATTTGATTCGATTAATTCAATTCATAAAGAATGGAATCAAATCAACATGAACAAGTAATAATTCCAACTCCAATTCACGTAACCATCAAATAATCAAAACGAGTCATGACATATTGAATACTTTACACATCATATACACACAAAGGCATATGTATCCATTTAATCAATATATGGAAAAAGCGACAGCAGTGAAAAACTATATTCACGAAAGGCAGTACGCAAACACATCTACCGTTTTTCATTCTTCGTAATTGTGAATTCGTTGTTCGATTATTCAAATAAAAAGAAACAACAAATACAAACCTAACGAAGACAAAAAAAATTGCATTCAAGCAATTGAATAACATGAAATTAATCCACATAATCAGAGCCAAAAATTGGCTCTGATACCAATTGCTGGGGTTCGGTGCCCCTTGCACAGCGGAAGACATGCATTCACAAATAAATCATACATATGGATCTATTTGACCGATTATGGGATTAATTGATTCACATGTTAAACACAAAAATGCATACAAGAACGCACATTAATCATGCTTAAGGAATTAAAACCCTAATTCATGATATTCTACGGTTTAGGATTTGATGGAGTACGGACTAAACAAGCCCAACAGCAGTGACGGCCCATCAGCCCAAAGCCCAAGGAAGAGTATCAGATCGGCATTACCAAAGAGTTCGGCCCCAGCCTACAGCTCGGTAAAAGCCAACCAATCAGTTCGGCATTACCAAAGAGTTCGGCCCCAGCCTACAGCTCGGTAAAAGCCGACCAATCAAGCTCTACTCTCAGACCGGCAAAAGCTGCTCGGCAATAGTTCAGCAGTTCGGTCTCAGTATTTGACCGAACTGGGAGATAGTCAACTCATGTCAGAACCTCCACGATCTCCACTACACCCACGATCTATTTAGTGGTGTCAAGCAGTCATTAACTCATGCAGGATAGTGGGCCCATGCAGGATCGCATGACCTCCACGACATCCACAACCATCATTAGTGGTGATGCAAGCCACGATCTTAGTTCAATGTATAAATAGAACTTAGATCAGATAGATTAAGGGGACGCTCTCTCTCGCTCTCTAGAGATAAAATATCAAATAGCAAGTTTGTATTTGTAAGCTGTAGAAAACAGATCAAGCAATACAACTCTGCCCTCTTTTCTTCCCGTGGACGTAGATTTACTTCAGTAAATCGAACCACGTAAATTCTTTGTGTCGTGATCTGTATTTTCCTGCATTCACTAACATCAGAAATTCGCGGATTCATCACTGGCGCCGTCTGTGGGAAACAGAGAACCAAATTTGTGATAAAGCGAGTTTTTGATCCTCTTCTACCAAAAAAATGCATACCAGATCACATAACACCCGTGCCTCCGTCCGTGATAACCATGAGGAAGCTAATCCAGCAGCCCATAGGCCTGGAAAGCAGCCTCGTGAAAAATCTACTTCCAGTTCTCACGGAGAAGGAACAAGCCGCTCAAAAGGTCCACACACCGAGTCTTCCCAGCAGCCTGATTTGAATGAGGCTGTCAAGCTGTTCTTGGCTGAGAAGCAGGATGAGTTCTTAGCCTTCCTGCAAAAGAGCCAAGAGCCGAAGACGAAAAGGGTGGATTCTCCTTCCTCCTCCAGACATGAAAGTCACTACCGCAGTAGTGCCGTGTCTTCCGGAAAGAAGAATCCTCAACCCCGACATGTTCCTGTTCCTCCTCGGTACCGGAACCACAGGAGAACTCCATCTCCTCCGTACCGAAGAGATGTCAGTTCGTCTGAAACGAACTGCAATAAGCCAACGATTGTGAGTCCAAGCTTCTAAAGAGGATACAAGACCACAATTCAGCTTAAACAAGCAGTTCGTCTGAAACGAGCTGCAAGCTAACGATTGTGAGTCCAAGCTTCTAAAGAGGATACAAGACCACAATTCAGCTTAAACAAGCAGTTCGTCCGAAACGAGCTGCAAGCTAACGATTGTGAAGTCCAAGCTTCTAAAGAGGATACAAGACCACAATTCAGCTTAAACAAGCAGTTCGTCTGAAACGAGCTGCAAGCTAACGATTGTGAAGTCCAAGCTTCTAAAGAGGATACAAGACCACAATTCAGCTTAAACAAGCAGTTCGTCTGAAACGAGCTGCAAGCTAACGATTGTGAGTCCAAGCTTCTAAAGAGGATACAAGACCACAATTCAGCTTAAACAAGCAGTTCGTCCGAAACGAGCTGCAAGCTAACGATTGTGAAGTCCAAGCTTCTAAAGAGGATACAAGACCACAATTCAGCTTAAGAATCAAGCACGTCGTCTGAAACGAATTGCAACAAAAGTCCGATTCACGCGATAAAACTTGCCTGAATTAGGACAAGGGAAAGTCCGATCCACGCGATAAAACTCGCCGAATTAGGACAAGGGAAAGTCCGATCCCCGAATTAGGACAAGGGAAAGTCCGATCCAAGCGATAAAACTCGCCAAATTAGGACACAAGCTTAGTCCGGTCAAAGATGTTTATTTCATCAGACCAAAGACGAGTCCGGTCAAAGATGTTTATTTCATCAGACCAAAGACGAGTCCGGTCAAAGATGTTTATTTCATCAGACCAAAGACGAGTCCGGTCAAAGATGTTTATTTCATCCGACCAAAGACGAGTCCGGTCAAAGATGTTTATTTTATCCGACCAAAGACGAGTCCGGTCAAAGATGTTTATTTCATCAGACCAAAGACGAGTCCGGTCAAAGATGTTTATTTCATCAGACCAAAGACGAGTCCGGTCAAAGATGTTTATTTCATCAGACCAAAGACGAGTCCGGTCAAAGATGTTTATTTCATCAGACCAAAGACGAGTCCAGTCAAAGATGTTTATTTCATCAGACCAAAGACGAGTCCGGTCAAAGATGTTTATTTCATCAGACCAAAGACGAGTCCGGTCAAAGATGTTTATTTCATCCGACCAAAGACGAGTCCGGTCAAAGATGTTTATTTCATCAGACCAAAGACGAGTCCGGTCAAAGATGTTTATTTCATCCGACCAAAGACGAGTCCGGTCAAAGATGTTTATTTCATCCGACCAAAGACGAGTCCGGTCAAAGATGTTTATTTCATCAGACCAAAGACGAGTCCGGTCAAAGATGTTTATTTCATCAGACCAAAGACAAACATCAACTTACCCCGTACCTTTATCCAGAATGCCGAAGTGACTCGCTTCGCCGAAGTAATTCACTTCGCT
This sequence comes from Salvia splendens, assembly GCF_004379255.2. Lineage (NCBI taxonomy): Eukaryota > Viridiplantae > Streptophyta > Magnoliopsida > Lamiales > Lamiaceae > Salvia > Salvia splendens. Next base: position 14,888,011 of record NC_056047.1, on the reverse strand, counting down.
TTTCGGGGGGGGTAGTGATGGAGTACGGACTAAACAAGCCCAACAGCAGTGACGGCCCATCAGCCCAAAGCCCAAGGAAGAGTATCAGATCGGCATTACCAAAGAGTTCGGCCCCAGCCTACAGCTCGGTAAAAGCCAACCAATCAGTTCGGCATTACCAAAGAGTTCGGCCCCAGCCTACAGCTCGGTAAAAGCCGACCAATCAAGCTCTACTCTCAGACCGGCAAAAGCTGCTCGGCAATAGTTCAGCAGTTCGGTCTCAGTATTTGACCGAACTGGGAGATAGTCAACTCATGTCAGAACCTCCACGATCTCCACTACACCCACGATCTATTTAGTGGTGTCAAGCAGTCATTAACTCATGCAGGATAGTGGGCCCATGCAGGATCGCATGACCTCCACGACATCCACAACCATCATTAGTGGTGATGCAAGCCACGATCTTAGTTCAATGTATAAATAGAACTTAGATCAGATAGATTAAGGGGACGCTCTCTCTCGCTCTCTAGAGATAAAATATCAAATAGCAAGTTTGTATTTGTAAGCTGTAGAAAACAGAACAAGCAATACAACTCTGCCCTCTTTTCTTCCCGTGGACGTAGATTTACTTCAGTAAATCGAACCACGTAAATTCTTTGTGTCGTGATCTGTATTTTCCTGCATTCACTAACATCAGAAATTCGCGGATTCATCAGGATTACCGAACAGATTCTCCAAAGAATCGTCGATTGCTTGCGCCTTCTCCACGTGATGTTCTTCGTACTCAACCACGAATCTTCTAATCTGTATCCCGAACTCAGATAATGACCTTTGGCTGGGCAAAGCTTGTCAGAATCTAAAGGACTTGACTAGACAGAAGACTGAACTCCAGTTCCGTGAAAGTTGAAACTGGAAATTTCGTCCACTCCCCGGAGAGAGGGAGCACGAAAATTATTGATTAAAAATCATTAATTTTGTCTTCTATTTAGTCTCCTTTATATAGAGTTATGATGGGCCAGATTAGGGATCCATGGAGGTTAGACTTGGGCCAAACCTATTGGACTTTTACTAATTAAATTGAGCCCCAATTTAATACAAGTCCAATAGAATATTATTATCATCCACTATAGTATAATAATATTGACTGCCCATCCAATCCCAAATTACGAGTAATCCAGACTTTACCTCTTTAATTTATTATTTCTCGTGTTTAAGATATAAATATCCATTAATTAATTTAAGTCTGCTATTTGACTTTAATTAATTAATACTCCCTCCGTCCCGCTTTAGGAGTCCCGGTTGAACAATTTTGGGTGTCCCGCTTTAGGAGTCCCGGTTGGAATAAATTAATAAAAAATGCCTACAAAGTGTTAAAAGTAGGTCCCAACATCCACTACAACTAATAAAAAAATGTTAAAAGTGGGTCTCAACATCCACTACAACATTTATTTATTGGACACTGAATTAAAAGTGGGTCCCAACATTCACTACAATATTTATTTATTACACACTCAACACTTTTTTCTTAAAACATGTGCCCGACTCAACCGGGACTCCTAAAGCGGGACGAAGGGAGTATCTTTTTCCAAGAGTTGTCTAGTTCAAAATCTTTATTTATTATTCTGAAATAAATTCCAACCGGCCGGATTTCTGAATAATAAAACCTTTTTCGAACACCTCTTGAGGATATTATCAAACTGGACTCACCCAGCACACGATTCATTGCAATAACAATACTAGCACCTCTAGACATTGATCACCACTACCCAAGATACCAGGATTCTTGGATTGCGAAAAATCCGCACCATTTGATAAATCAAAGTAGTGCATAATCAATATCGTATGCTCAATGTTATGTCAACAATGATTAAGAAATAACAATCACCGAGACCTCGTCTTTCAGTAAATAGCAAGAAAGACTTATCTCAACTGTTAGATCCTTCAGTGCTATACCACACCAGTGTCGTTTATTTCCTAAGGTAAGGAAACATGCGGACTGACACTGCAACCTTTCACGATAGGTAGTCAAAGCCTATCTAGGTTGTGAAATTCTATTTCTCTTCTACAAAGGACCGACTGCGTCACCTTCTTTGAACGTCGTTCACAACCAGTCTACTATGTAGAAGAATTAGACTTATTTGCTTCTTATACATTTAAATGTTTGAGAAACATCTTATAAATGCATAAGCAAACACCAATGCGATAAAATTAATTCTTCTCGCCTTGGGTTAAAAGTGGATTGTAGAGTTTATTGTATACAAGCAATTCTATCCGTACAACATGCTCGAAATATGCTTTTCAGTATACCAATCCTAACATTTATCAGGTTAAAGTGTCGGCTTATATAGTTTCAGATGATAAAATGATAGTTGCACTTGATAAAATGATGGTTTAAGTCGATAAAATGATAGTTTCAGTGGATAAAATGATAGTTTTAGAAGGTAAAATGACAGTTGCATTTGATAAAATGATAGTTTGAGGGGATAAAATGATAGTTTCAGAAGATAAAATGATAGTTACACTTGATAAAATGATAGTTTACTGCATAACTAAAATGATAGTTTTGCCGGATAGAATGGTACTATCATTTTATCAACTCAGAGTATAATTCTATTCGCAAAACTATCATTTTATCAACTCAGAGTATCATTCTATCCGGTAAAACTATCATTTTATCAACTCAGAGTATCATTTTAATCAAACAAAACTATCACTTTATGATACTCTGAGTTGATAAAATGATACTTTTGCATAATACGAAATACTTTGCATAATAATCTTAATGAAGCACTTGGTTAAGAACAGTATTGAGCTAGTGCATGATACACCACGATTGAGTACCTATGGACTTTGATAGTGTTCTTTTTTCTACGTGTATAATAAAAAGACATAGGAATTTAGGTTTTTCTTTACTTTCATTGTCTCTAGTTGTGAAATTTTGGTTTTGCCGGATAGAATGATACTCTGAGTTGATAAAATGATACTTTTGGCTTATAAATGTAAGGTTTACTGCATAAAATGATAGTTTTACCGGATAGAATGGTACTTACTGCAGATAGAATGATAGGTATTTTTGGTGTATAAAATGACATTTTTGTTTAATAAAATGATACTTTTACCTGATAAAATGATAATTTAAGCGGATAAAATGACAGTAACCTTATAAAAATGATACTCTGAGTTGACAAAATGATACGTTTACTGCTTTGTAGGTTTGTATATTATGTATTGTGCCGATTATGTGTTAAGATGATACTTTTGGCTTATAAATTTTAGGTTTGAGCATAAAATGATAGTTTTGCCGGATACAATGACATTCTGAGTTTATAAAATGATACTTTTTCTTATGATAGTTTTTCCTGATAAAACGATACTCTGAGTTGATAAAATGATACTTTTACTGATTTGTATTTATGTACATTCATGTTTGTGATGATGCTTTGAAGCCAATGATTGGTATGAAATTCAATACATTAGTAGAAGCATCTAGTTTCTATGAACACTATGCCCGTTCAGTTGGTTTTGGCATTCGTAAACTGGGCAACAAATCAGTTCATGGTATTATTAAGTGGCAGTATTGTGGCAGGTGTAATATTGGTCCCACTCAAACATTCAAACTTTTGAAGGAGATAATGGGTGGACCTGAAAATGTTGGATGTGATATTATTGATATTAGAAATGGGTATCGTGATATTTTGTCCAATATTGATGGTTCAGATGCTCAAATGATTTTTGATTATATGCGTTCTCAAAAGGAATTATCTGATACCTTCTATTATGAAATTGAGATAGGATCTCATGGAAAGTTAACTAAACTCTTCTGGGATGATGCTATTTCAAGACGAAATTATCATATTTTTGGAGATGTAATTTCATTTGATTCAACATACTACACTAACAGGTATATTACTTTTGTTGCTAAAAGACATAAAATGATACTTTTTTCTGATACAATGATACTTTTTGCTGATACAATGATACTTTTTGCTGATGCAATTATATTTCAGTGGATACAATGATAATTTTTGCTGATACAATGATAGTTAGAGGGGATAAAATGATAGTTTCAGAAGGTAAAATGATAGTTTGAGGGGATAAAATGATAGTTTCAGAAGGTAAAATGATAGTTGCACTTGATAAAATGATAGTTTTGGCTTATAAATGTTAGGTTTACTGCATAACTAAAATGATAGTTTTGCCTGATAGAATGATACTATGAGTTGATAAAATGATACTTTTACTGATTTGTAGGTATACACATTCCTGCATACAATAATACTATGAGTTGATAAAATGATAGTTTTGCCTGTTAGAATAATACTATAAGTTGATAAATGATATTTTTGCTGGATAGAATGATACTATGAATTAATAAAATGATACTTTTGGCTTATAAATGTTAGGTTTACTGCATAAATAAAATGATAGTTTTACCGGATAGAATGATACTCTGAGTTGTTAAAATGATAGTTTTGCGGAATAGAATGATACCCTGAGTTGATATAATTTGTCAATTGCATTAATGACAAAGTGCGTCACTATATCTTCTTTTTTTGCAATTTAACTTTTACACAATCTTTTTTCCATAATATATTATTATTAAAATTAATATTGGCTAATTTATTAGTATTACAAAAAAATGCACGAAATGGTATTCGAACTATTTTACCTTGCTTTTTTGTCTAGAAACACGAAATTAAGTTAGAAAGTTCAAATAATGTTAATTATACAGAATTATTTATGTAATTAAAGTGAATTTTAGTGAGGAAAGAGTGGTAAAGTTGTTGTGAGGTTATTTTGTTTGGATACAGCAATAGTAACTTGTAAGACATTTTGTCACGTTAAAATATCATTTTATCAGCTTATATGCTATTTCTTCAGCTTATATATCATTTTATAAGGTTACTGTCATTTTATCCGCTTATATTATAATTTTATCAGGTTAAAGTGTCGGCTTATATAGTTTCAGATGGTAAAATGATAGTTGCACTTGATAAAATGATAGTTTAAGTCGATAAAATGATAGTTTCAGTGGATAAAATGATAGTTTTAGAAGGTAAAATGACAGTTGCATTTGATAAAATGATAGTTTGAGGGGATAAAATGATAGTTTCAGAAGATAAAATGATAGTTACACTTGATAAAATGATACTTTACTGCATAACTAAAATGATAGTTTTGCCGGATAGAATGGGTACTATCATTTTATCAACTCAGAGTATAATTCTATTCGCAAAACTATCATTTTATCAACTCAGAGTATCATTCTATCGGTAAAACTATCATTTTATCAACTCAGAGTATCATTTTAATCAAACAAAACTATCACTTTATGATACTCTGAGTTGATAAAATGATACTTTTGCATAATACGAAATACTTTGCATAATAATCTTAATGAAGCACTTGGTTAAGAACAGTATTGAGCTAGTGCATGATACACCACGATTGAGTACCTATGGACTTTGATAGTGTTCTTTTTTCTACGTGTATAATAAAAAGACATAGGAATTTAGGTTTTTCTTTACTTTCATTGTCTCTAGTTGTGAAATTTTGGTTTTGCCGGATAGAATGAATCATATCTCTAATACAAAATAACAAGATTAGAATTCAAGCATATTTGTGTTGAGAAGAGAGGAGAAAAATCTTTGTTTATTGAATGAATCGAACGGGAATTACAACTACAAAGATCACCTTATATACTTGGTGATGAAGCTGAAAAATATCTAATATATCTAATCAACCAACTAACCACCAAAGTAACTAACTAACTAACTTGTGCCAGCTAAGATAACAAACAAATGCCAGCTAGGATGAGCCTCACTTGAATCACTTATGCACTGCATTCTTCCTCTAAGTTGCATGGACTGATCTCAACGTTGCATGCTCTCTCATGCTCTCTCATTTCTTCATTATCTAAGAGCCCCCCTCAAGATGGACTGTACCCAGCATTAAATTATTGGATGTGACTAAAACATACATGTTTTACATTTATCTTTGCTAACATTAAAGGCAGGGATTAGGCTACTTTTAGACATTTCAATAAGTCTTTTATAATGAACATGTCCTAACCTCTCATGCCACAGATTTGAAGTTGATTGTTCATTAGTGGTGATCACATAAACAGATTTATCCTCAAATGATGATTCAATGTTTAATCTTAACATTCCATTACATAAATAACCAAAACCAACAAACACACCATGTTTAGATAAAACATACTTATTTGCTTCAATTACTTGTTTGTAATCCAAGCCCCTTGGCCTAGCGGTAAAGGGTGCTGGATACCGCGTCCATCCTGGAGGTCTCGAGTTCGAACCCTGGGTGGCGTAATTTGTCTTTCCTCCTTGTTATAGGAGTTGATTTGTAATTTCCTCCTTCATATATATGATATAAATATATGAAGTTAATTTTTTAAAAAAAAAAAAAAAAACCTAGGTTATTTATTACAGTACCACTCATTAGATTCTTTCTAATAGTGGGAACATACAATACATCTAATAGCAACAATTGTTTTCCAGAAGTAAAACAAGTCTAACATTTCCTATTCCTTCTACTGATTCACTAGAGCTATTCCCCATCCTGATCACTGATCCATCAGAGATCATCTGCAAAGATGTAAACCATCTTTTATCCTTGCATACATGGTTTGTAGCCCCAGAATCCACCCACCAAGTGAGTTCATCATCCTGTACATAGAATGAACTTGGTGTTTCAGAAACATAATTCTGAATAGAAATGTTAGAATTAAGTATGTTCATACCTTGAGGTACATTGAGATCCTTAGATCCACCAGGTCCAGAATTGGAACCACTGGTACTTGTTCCAGTCTTGAATCCCTTCTTTCCAGACCTACAATCTTTCTTGAAATAGCCTGGTTTTCCACATTTCCAGCAAACATACTTTTGTTTCTTATTATCAGAGGATTCTCCTTGATTCATCTTCCTTTTCCCTTTAAACTTCTTTCCATCTTCTATCATGTTGACAGAAGATGAACCAGCAACACCCTTTTCCTTGTTCTTTTCCATCTCCTGAATCCTTAAGGACTCTTCTATCCGGAGATGAGAACCAAGTTGCACCAAGGAAAGTTCTTCCTTTTGATGCTTTAGAGTGTGTTTGAAGTCTTTCCAAGAGGGGGGCAATTTATCAATGACACTAGAAACTGATATGGATTCATCCATATGCATCTGGTGTTGTTGAAATTGTCCAAGAATCCTTAGCAATTCATTGTATTGTTCCATTACTTGTCTAGAGTCTAGCATCTTATAATTATTGAAATTACTAACAAGGAATTTCTTGCTAGAGGCATCCTCTGCCATATATTTAGACTCTAGAGAATCCCAAAGTTCTTTGGATGATTCAACATTTTGATAAATATCGAAAAGAGAATCTGTCATACCATTAAGGATGTGCCCTCTGCACACATAGTCATCATTTTCCCATTTCTGCCTTCTTCTTGTCTGTTCCAGAGATTCCTCCTCTGCAGGTTCAGGCATGGTGGTGGTGAGTACATGAACAACCTTCAGGGTGGTAAGCAAGAAGTGCATCTTCTTTCTCCATCTTCGAAAATCCACTCCTTCAAACTTCTCCAATTTTGTGAATTTTGCAGTCATCTCTCTCACATAATCTTGCCCAGTCATTTTCTTAGATACTTGATCTTTGTTGGGGAATATTTAGATTAAATAGGATTAGGAAATCCTGTTAGAATGACTTGGATAACTTAGAATCGTGTAGCACACTTTCAGATCAAGTATTTTGAGTGTATCAAAATCAATGATCGGATAAGACTAAGTTCTTAGATAATTGTTACTCATTTCTGTCATGTATTTAACCAAAAAACCAACAGCCAAAGCAGTTACCACTAAACCGCCAAAACAGTTAACTAATCAAACTGATCCAAAACATTTACTAACTGTCTCAAACTGCCAAAACTGTTGCCACCAAAATCAGATTAGGATAGGAAAAATTCAACTGAATCAACCGAATTAATTCCCCAGAATTAAAGTGCTAATACACTAAAATTCCAACAACTTGTAGTTGCCGCAGTGCTTACAGAAATCCTTGGGGCTGGTGCTTTTCACACCATGGGAGCGCTTCCAGTGGTCCGTGATCGGTTGTCTACTGTTGCGGCGGAAATGGGGACAATCCTCATGATTGCAAGGGAATCTCCCTTGCTTTGCCTTTTTCTTCAATGGCTTGTCTTTTGCAAAAGTGCAAAACGAAGTTACACCACTTCCTCCGCCAACCAAACCTAAAAAAAAAATAACCACAATCACTTCTTAATTTTGTAAAAAAAAGAAGAAAGTGTATTCTACCTAGAGAATGAATCATATCTCTAATACAAAATAACAAGATTAGAATTCAAGCATATTTGTGTTGAGAAGAGAGAAGAAAAATCTTTGTTTATTGAATGAATCGAATGGGAATTACAACTACAAAGATCACCTTTTATACTTGGTGATGAAGCTGAAAAATATCTAATATATCTAATCAACCAACTAACCACCAAAGTAACTAACTAACTAACCTGTGCCAGCTAAGATAACAAACAAATGCCAGCTAGGATGAGCCTCACTTGAATCACTTATGCACTGCATTCTTCCTCTATGTTGCATGGACTGATCTCAACGTTGCATGCTCTCTCATGCTCTCTCATTTCTTCATTATCTAAGAGCCCCCCTCAGGATGGACAGTGCCCAGCATTAAATTATTGGATGTGACTAAAACTACCCACATTAATAGTGTGTCCACAGTGGGGGAGCCGCGGCCCGCGGCTCGGTGCACGGCCCCCCACTGCAGAAGGCCGAGAGGCGAGGCGCAGGGCCGAGAGCCGAGGGAGAGTGATAGAATGATAGTTTTGCTAGACAGAATGATACTCTGATTTGAAAAAATGGTACTTTTGCCGATAGAATGATACTGTGAGTTGACAAAATGATAGTTTTGCCTGATAGAATGATACTCTGAGTTGATAAAATGATACTTTTTGCTTATAAATGTTAGGTTTACTGCATAAAATGATAGTTTTTCTTGATAGAATGATACTCTGAGTTGATAAAATGATACTTTTGAAAGGATTGAACTTTTGACAAATCCAAACTTTTAAAGGATTGAACTCTCATTTTATCCCTGAAACTATCATTTTATCCCCTGAAACCATCATTTTATCAAGTGCAACTATCATTTTATCCCCTGAAACTATCATTTTACCTGTTGAAACTATCATTTTATCCCCTGAAAACATCATTTTATCAAGTGCAACTATCATTTTACCTTCTGAAACTATCATTTACTAATTTTCAATGAGTTCAAAACAGCAGAGAGAGCATAACTTGTCACTTAAGTAGAACAAAACACTACTCACAAAATAAGTGCTTCTTAGGACTACATCGATGTCTGAATCAGAGAATAGCTTTTTTAAAAACAACACAAAGTCTCGTGCAAATCTTGTACAGTTCATGAATTTCTTTAACTGTGCTGTGGGAGATCAAAGGAATGCCAAATCACGATTGAACTACTTGGATTACTCAACTATTCCTGATTTGTCAACCAAATTGCCTATTGAGAAGCATGCATCTACAATCTACAATGATTCTATTTTCTAACATGTACAACAGGAAATAAGTATGGTATGTGAGATTGTTTCTATAACTGTTGAGGATAACATCAAGATGCATAAGGTCAAGGACCAATATGGTATAACATGGGATGTTAAGTATGATTGTAAGCAGGACACATTCCACTGTAGCTGTAAGAAGTTTTCCAGAATTGGTTTGTTATGTAGTCATATATTTTGTTTGTTGAAGAATAAGTCTGCTAATCTCATTCCTGAGAAATATTTTGGTCGAAGGTGGTTGAAGAGCTCTTTACTAAAGGCAGCCCATGGTCTACCATTTGAGGAGCAACTACCATTTGAACGTGAGCTCCAATTTTAACCTTATTTGTAAAAACTCTATTTTTTAGTCATTAAAATGATAGTATTTATTGTAATAATGTTATCTTTTACCTTGCAGATTTGGATGAAAAGCAGGTCGTTAAGAAAAAGTTGTTCTCCAACTTTTATCGATTAGTCCAAAAGTCCAAAGCAAAAGCGGTTGAAACAAAAGTGGGCCCGTAAAGGTAACAGGGCTACAATTACATTCCAACCCCTAACCGAAACGACACCGTAGATCCCGAAGTTTGATAAAATGATAGTTTGAGGGGATAAAATGATAGTTTCAGAAGATAAAATGATAGTTACACTTGATAAAATGATAGTTTACTGCATAACTAAAATGATAGTTTTGCCGGATAGAATGGCTACTATCATTTTATCAACTCAGAGTATCATTCTATCCGGTAAAACTATCATTCTATGCTGTAAACCTAACATATATAGGCCAAAGTATCATTCTATCCTACAAAACTATCATTCTATCCGCCAAAGGTATCATTCTATGCAATAAACCTATCATTTTACGTGATATTTGGCGAAATTCAGAGTATCATTCTATACTTTTGGATGGCTGAAGTTATCATTCTATACTTTTACGTGATATCATTCTATACTTTTGGCTTATAACGATAGTTTCGTCATTTTTTAGGTCGAAGTATCATTTTATCGGTTGCGAAATTAAACTATCATTCTATGCAATAAACCTATCAACTCAGAGTATCATTCTATCCGGCAAAACTATCATTCTATGCAATAAACCTATCATTTTATCATTTTAAGTGATATTTGGCGAAATTCAGAGTATCATTTTATCATTCAGAGTATCATTTTATCAACTCAAAGTATCATTGTATCCGGTAAAACTATCATTCTATGTAATAAACCTATCATTTTATCATTTTATCTTTTTATCAGTCAGTCAAAAGTATCATTTTATCAACTCAGAGTATCATTTTATCATGCAAAACTATCATTATATGCAATAAACCTATCCTTTTATCATTTTACGTGATATTTTGCGTAATTCAGAGTATCAATTTATCATTCAGAGTATCATTTAATCAACTCAGAGTATCATTCTATTCGGCAAAACTATCATTCTATGTAATAAACCTATCATTTTATAATTTTATCTTTTTACGTGATATTTGGCGAAATTCAGAGTACCATTTTATCATTCAGAGTATCATTTTATCAACTCAGAGTATCATTCTATCCGGAAAAACTATCATTCTATGCAATAAACCTAACATATATAGGCCAAAGTATCATTCTATCCGGCAAAACTATCATTCTATCCTGCAAAAACTATCATTCTATCCTACAAAACTATCATTCTATCAGCCAAAAGTATCATTTTATCAACTCAAAGTATCATTCTATCTGCCGTGAGTATCATTTTATCATTTTATCAGTCAAAAGTATCATTTTATCAACTCAGAGTATCATTCTATCCGGCAAAACTATCATTCTATGCAATAAACCTATCATTTTATCATTTTAAGTGATATTTGGCAAAATTCAGAGTATCATTTTATCATTCAGAGTATCATTTTATCAACTCAGAGTATCATTCTATGCGGTAAAACTATCATTCTATGCTGTAAACCTAACATATATAGGCCAAAGTATCATTCTATCCTACAAAACTATCATTCTATCCGCCAAAGGTATCATTCTATCCTACAAAACTATCATTCTATCCGCCAAATGTATCATTCTATGCAATAAACCTATCATTTTATCATTTTACGTGATATTTGGCGAAATTCAGAGTATCATTCTGTACTTTTGGATGACTGAAGTTATCATTCTATACTTTTACGTGATATCATTCTATACTTTTGGCTTATAATGATAGTTTCGTCATTTTTTAGGTCGAAGTATCATTTTATCGGCTGCGAAATTAAACTATCATTCTATGCAATAAACCTATCAACTCAGAGTATCATTCTATCCGGCAAAACTATCATTTTATCATTTTATCATTTTAAGTGATATTTGGCAAAATTCAGAGTATCATTTTATCATTCAGAGTATCATTTTATCAACTCAGAGTATCATTCTATCCGGTAAAACTATCATTCTATGCAATAAACCTATCATTTTATCATTTTATCTTTTTATCAGTCAGTCAAAAGTATCATTTTATCAACTCAGAGTATCATTTTATCCTGCAAAACTATCATTCTATGCAATAAACCTATCATTTTATCATTTTACGTGATATTTTGAGTAATTCAGAGTATCATTTTATCATTCAGAGTATCATTTTATCAACTCAGAGTATCATTCTATTCGGCAAAACTATCATTCTTTGTAATAAACCTATCATTTTATAATTTTATATTTTTACGTGATATTTGGTGAAATTCAGAGTATCATTTTATCATTCAGAGTATCATTTTATCAACTCAAAGTATCATTCTATCCGGCAAAACTATCATTCTATGAAATAAACCTAACATATATAGGCCAAAGTATCATTCTATCCGGCAAAACTATCATTCTATCCTGCAAAAACTATCATTCTATCCTACAAAACTATCATTCTATCAGCCAAAAGTATCATTTTATCAACTCAAAGTATCATTCCATCTGCCGTGAGTATCATTTTATCATTTTATCAGTCAAAAGTATCATTTTATCAACTCAGAGTATTATTCTATCCGGCAAAACTATCATTCTATGCAATAAACCTATCATTTTATCATTTTATCATTTTAAGTGATATTTGGCGAAATTCAGAGTATCATTTTATCATTCAGAGTATCATTCTATCCAGTAAAACTGTCATTCTATGCAATAAACCTATCATTTTATCATTTTATCTTTTTATCAGTCAGTCAAAAGTATCATTTTATCAACTCAGAGTATCATTTTATCCTGCAAAACTATCATTCTATGCAATAAACATATCATTTTATCATTTTACATGATATTTTGCGTAATTCAGAGTATCATTTTATCATTCAGAGTATCATTTTATCAACTCAGAGTATCATTATATCCGGTAAAACTATCATTCTATGCAATGAACATATCTTTTTATCATTTTATCTTTTTATCAGTCAGTCAAAAATATCATTTTATCAACTTAGAGTATCATTCTATCCTGCAAAACTATCATTCTATGCAATAAACCTATCATTTTAACATTTTACGTGATATTTTACGAAATTCAGAGTATCATTTTATCATTCAGAGTATCATTTTATCAACTCAGGGAATCATTCTATTCGGCAAAACTATCATTCTATGCAATAAACCTATCATTTTATCTTTTTACGTGATATTTGGCGAAATTCAGAGTATCATTTTATCATTCAGAGTGTCATTTTATCAACTCAGAGTATCATTCTATCCGGCAAAACTATCATTCTATGCAATAGACCTAACATATATAGTCCAAAGTATCATTCTATCCGGCAAAACTATCATTCTATCCTGCAAAAACTATCATTCTATCAGCCAAAAGTATCATTTTATCAACTCAAAGTATCATTCTATCTGCCGTGAGTATCATTTTATCATTTTAACCGTCAAAAGTATCATTTTATCAACTCAGAGTATCATTCTATCCGGCAAAACTATCATTCTATGCAATAAACCTATCATTTTATCATTTTATCATTTTAAGTGATATTTGGCGAAATTCAGAGTATCATTTTATCATTTAGAGTATCATTTTATCAACTCAGAGTATCATTCTATCAGGTAAAACTATCATTCTATGCAATAAACCTATCATTTTATCATTTTATCTTTTTATCAGTCAGTCAAAAGTATCATTTTATCAACTCAGAGTATCATTTTATCCTGCAAAACTATCATTCTATGCAATAAACCTATCATTTTATCATTTTACGTGATATTTTGCGTAATTCAAAGTATCATTTTATCATTCAGAGTATCATTTTATCAACTGAGAGTATCATTCTATTCAGCAAAACTATCATTCTATGTAATAAACCTATCATTTTATAATTTTATCTTTTTACGTGATATTTGGCGAAATTCAGAGTATCATTTTATCATTCAGAGTATCATTTTATCAATTCAGAGTATCATTCTATCCGGCAAAACTATCATTCTATGCAATAAACCTAACATATATAGGCCAAAGTATCATTCTATCCGGCAAAACTATCATTCTATCCTGCAAAAACTATCATTCTATCCTACAAAACTATCATTCTATCAGCCAAAAGTATCATTTTATCAACTCAAATTATCATTCTATCTGCCTTGAGTATCATTTTATCATTTTATCAGTCAAAAGTATCATTTTATCAACTCAGAGTATCATTCTATCCAGCAAAACTATCATTCTATGCAATAAACCTATCATTTTATCATTTTATCATTTTTAAGTGATATTTGGCGAAATTCAGAGTATCATTTTATCATTCAGAGTATCATTTTATCAACTCAGAGTATCATTCTATCCGGTAAAACTATCATTCTATGCTGTAAACCTAACATATATAGGCCAAAGTATCATTCTATCCTACAAAACTATCATTCTATCCGCCAAAGGTATCATTCTATGCAATAAACCTATCATTTTACGTGATATTTGGCGAAATTTAGAGTATCATTCTATACTTTTGGATGACTGAAGTTATCATTCTATACTTTTACGTGATATCATTCTATACTTTTGGCTTATAATGATAGTTTCGTCATTTTTTAGGTCGAAGTATCATTTTATCGGCTGCGAAATTAAACTATCATTCTATGAAATAAACCTATCAACTCAGAGTATCATTCTATCCGGCAAAACTATCATTCTATGCAATAAACCTATCATTTTATCATTTTATCATTTTAAGTGATATTTGGCGAAATTCAGAGTATCATTTTATCATTCAGAGTATCATTTTATCAACTTAGAGTATCATTCTATCCGGTAAACTATCATTCTATGCAATAAACCTATCATTTTATCATTTTATCTTTTTATCAGTCAGTCAAAAGTATCATTTTATCAACTCAGAGTATCATTTTATCCTGCAAAACTATCATTCTATGCAATAAACCTATCATTTTATCATTTTACGTGATATTTTGCGTAATTCAGGGTATCATTTTATCATTCAGAGTATCATTTTATCAACTCAGAGTATCATTCTATTCGGCAAAACTATCATTCTATGTAACAAACCTATCATTTTATAATTTTATCTTTTTACGTGATATTTGGCGAAATTCAGAGTATCATTTTATCATTCAGAGTATCATTTTATCAACTCAGAGTATCATTCTATCCGGCAAAACTATCATTCTATGCAAAAAACCTAACATATATAGGCCAAAGTATCATTCTCTCCGGCAAAACTATCATTCTATCCTGCAAAACTATCATTCTATCCTACAAAACTATCATTCTATCAGCCAAAAGTATCATTTTATCAACTCAAAGTATCATTCTATCTGCCGTGAGTATCATTTTATCAGTCAAAAGTATCATTTTATCAACTCAAAGTATCATTCTATCCGGCAAAACTATCATTCTATGCAATAAACCTATCATTTTATCATTTTAAGTGATATTTGGCGAAATTCAGAGTATCATTTTATCATTCAGAGTATCATTCTATCCGGTAAAACTATCATTCTATGCAATAAACTTATCATTTTATCATTTTATCTTTTTATCAGTCAGTCAAAAGTATCATTTTATCAACTCAGAGTATCATTTTATCAACTCAGAGTATCATTATATCCGGTAAAACTATCATTCTATACTGTAAACCTAACATATATAGGCCAAAGTATCATTCTATCCTACAAAACTATTATTCTATCCGCCAAAGGTATCATTCTATGCAATAAACCTATCATTTTACGTGATATTTGGCGAAATTTAGAGTATCATTCTATACTTTTGGATGACTGAAGTTATCATTCTATACTTTTACGTGATATCATTCTATACTTTTGGCTTATAATGATAGTTTCGTCATTTTTTAGGTCGAAGTATCATTTTATCGGCTGCGAAATTAAACTATCATTCTATGAAATAAACCTATCAACTCAGAGTATCATTCTATCCGGCAAAACTATCATTCTATGCAATAAACCTATCATTTTATCATTTTAAGTGATATTTGGCGAAATTCAGAGTATCATTTTATCATTCAGAGTATCATTTTATCAACTCAGAGTATCATTCTATCCGGTAAACTATCATTCTATGCAATAAACCTATCATTTTATCTTTTTATCAGTCAGTCAAAAGTATCATTTTATCAACTCAGAGTATCATTTTATCCTGCAAAACTATCATTCTATGCAATAAACCTATCATTTTACGTGATATTTTGCGTAATTCAGGGTATCATTTTATCATTCAGAGTATCATTTTATCAACTCAGAGTATCATTCTATTCGGCAAAACTATCATTCTATGTAATAAACCTATCATTTTATAATTTTATCTTTTTACGTGATATTTTGCGAAATTCAGAGTATCATTTTATCATTCAGAGTATCATTTTATCAACTCAGAGTATCATTCTATCCGGCAAAACTATCATTCTATGCAAAAAACCTAACATATATAGGCCAAAGTATCATTCTATCCGGCAAAACTATCATTCTATCCTGCAAAAACTATCATTCTATCCTACAAAACTATCATTCTATCAGCCAAAAGTATCATTTTATCAACTCAAAGTATCATTCTATCTGCCGTGAGTATCATTTTATCAGTCAAAAGTATCATTTTATCAACTCAAAGTATCATTCTATCCTGCAAAACTATCATTCTATGCAATAAACCTATCATTTTATCATTTTATCATTTTAAGTGATATTTGGCGAAATTCAGAGTATCATTTTATCATTCAGAGTATCATTCTATCCGGTAAAACTATCATTCTATGCAATAAACCTATCATTTTATCAATTTATCTTTTTATCAGTCAGTCAAAAGTATCATTTTATCAACTCAGAGTATCATTTATCCTGCAAAACTATCATTCTATGCAATAAACCTATCATTTTATCATTTTACGTGATATTTTGCGTAATTTAGAGTATCATTTTATCATTCAGAGTATCATTTTATCAACTCAGAGTATCATTCTATCCGGTAAAACTATCATTCTATGCAATGAACCTATCTTTTTATCATTTTATCTTTTTATCAGTCAGTCAAAAGTATCATTTTATCAACTCAGAGTATCATTCTATCCTGCAAAACTATCATTCTATGCAATAAACCTATCATTTTAACATTTTACGTGTTATTTTGTGAAATTCAGAGTATCATTTTATCATTCAGAGTATCATTTTATCAACTCAGAGTATCATTCTATTCGGCAAAACTATCATTCTATGCAATAAACCTATCATTTTATCTTTTTACGTGATATTTGGCGAAATTCAGAGAATCATTTTATCATTCAGAGTATCATTTTATCAACTCAGAGTATCGTTCTATCCGGCAAAACTATCATTCTATCCTGCAAAAACTATCATTCTATCCTACAAAACTATCATTCTATCAGCCAAAAGTATCATTTTATCAACTCAAAGTATCATTCTATCTGCCGTGAGTATCATTTTATCAGTCAAAAGTATCATTTTATCAACTCAAAGTATCATTCTATCCTGCAAAACTATCATTCTATGCAATAAACCTATCATTTTATCATTTTAAGTGATATTTGGCGAAATTCAGAGTATCATTTTATCATTCAGAGTATCATTTTATCAACTCAGAGTATCATTCTATCCTGCAAAACTATCATTCTATGCAATAAACCTATCATTTTAACATTTTACGTGTTATTTTGTGAAATTCAGAGTATCATTTTATCATTCAGAGTATCATTTTATCAACTCAGAGTATCATTCTATTCGGCAAAACTATCATTCTATGCAATAAACCTATCATTTTATCTTTTTACGTGATATTTGGCGAAATTCAGAGAATCATTTTATCATTCAGAGTATCATTTTATCAACTCAGAGTATCGTTCTATCCGGCAAAACTATCATTCTATGTAATAAACCTATCATTTTATAATTTTATCTTTTTACGTCATATTTGGCGAAATTCAGAGTATCATTTTATCAGTCAGAGTATCATTTTATCAACTCAGAGTATAATTTTATCCTGCAAAACTATCATTTTATGCTATCATTTTATCATTTTATCATTTTAAGTGATATTTTGCGTAATTCAGAGTATCATTTTATCATTCAGAGTATCATTTTATCAACTCAGAGTATCATTCTATTCGGCAAAACTATCATTCTATGTAATAAACCTATCATTCTTTTTACGTGATATTTGGCGAAATTCAGAGTATCATTTTATCATTCAGAATATCATTTTATCAACTCAGAGTATCATTCTATCCGGCAAAACTATCATTCTATGCAATAAACCTAACATATATAGGCCAAAGTATCATTCTATCCGGCAAAACTATCATTCTATCCTCCAAAAACTATCATTCTATCCAACAAAACTATCATTCTATCAGCCAAAAGTATTATTTTATCAACTCAAAGTATCATTCTATCTGCCGTGAGTATCATTTTATCATTCTATCTACCGTGAGTATCATTTTATCATTTTATCAGTCAAAAGTATCATTTTATCAACTCAGAGTATCATTCTATCCGACAAAACTATCATTCTATGTAATAAACCTATCATTTTATAATTTTATCTTTTTACGTGATATTTGGCGAAATTCAGAGTATCATTTTATCATTCAGAGTATCATTTTATCAACTCAGAGTATCATTCTATCCGGCAAAACTATCATTCTATGCAATAAACCTAACATATATAGGCCAAAGTATCATTCTATCTGGCAAAACTATCATTCTATCCTGCAAAAACTATCATTCTATCCTACAAAACTATCATTCTATCAGCCAAAAGTATCATTTTATCAACTCAAAGTATCATTCTATCTGCCGTGAGTATCATTTTAACATTTTATCAGTCAAAAGTATCATTTTATCAACTCAGAGTATCATTATATCCGGCAAAACTATCATTCTATGCAATAAACCTATCATTTTATCATTTTAAGTGATATTTGGCGAAATTCAGAGTATCATTTTATCATTCAGAGTTTCATTTTATCAACTCAGAGTATCATTCTATCCGGTAAAATATCATTCTACGCTGTAAACCTAACATATATAGGCCAAAGTATCATTCTATCCGGCAAAAACTATCATTCTATCCTACAAAACTATCATTCTATTAGCCAAAAGTATCATTTTATGAACTCAAAGTATCATTCTATCATGCAAAACTATCATTCTATGCAATAAACCTATCATTTTATCACTTTACGTGATATTTGGCGAAATTCAGATTATCATTTTATCATTCAGAGTATCATTATATCAACTCAGAGTATCATTCTATGCAATAAACCTATCTTTTTATCATTTTATCTTTTTATCAGTCAGTCAAAAGTGTCATTTTATCAACTCAGAGTATCATTCTATACTGCAAAACTATCATTCTATGCAATAAACCTATCATTTTAACATTTTACGTTATATTTTGCGAAATTCAGAGTATCATTTTATCATTTAGAGTATCATTTTCTCAACTCAGAGTATCATTCTATTCGGCAAAACTATCATTCTATGCGATAAATCTATCATTTTATCATTTTAAGTAATATTTGACGAAATTCAGAGTATCATTTTATCATTCAGAGTATCATTTTATCAACTCAGAGTATTATTCTATCCGGCAAAACTATCATTCTATGCAATAAACCTAACATATATAGGGCAAAGTATCATTCTATCCGGCAAAACTATCATTCTATCCTGCAAAAACTATCATTCTATCCTACAAAACTATCATTCTATCATCTAAAAGTATCATTTTATCAACTCATAGTATCATTCTATCTGCCGTGAGTATCATTTTATCATTTTATCAGTCAAAAGTATCATTTTATCAACTCAGAGTATCATTCTATCCTCCAAAACTATCATTCTATGCAATAAACCTATCATTTTATCATTTTAAGTGATATTTGGCGAAATTCAGAGTATCATTTTATCATTCAGAGCATCATTCTATCCGGTAACCCTATCATTCTATGCAATAAACCTATCATTTTATCATTTTATCTTTTTATCAGTTAGTCAAAAGTATCATTTTATCAACTCGGAGTATCATTTTATCCTGCAAAACTATAATTCTATGCGATAAACCTATCATTTTATCATTTTACGTGATATTTTGCGTAATTCAGAGTATCATTTTATCATTCAGAGTATCATTTTATCAACTCAGAGTATCATTCTATCCGGTAAAACTATCATTCTATTCAATAAACCTATCTTTTTATCATTTTATCTTTTTATCAGTAAGTCAAAAGTATCATTTTATCAACTCAGAGTATCATTCTATCCTCCAAAACTATCATTCTATGCAATAAACCTATCATTTTAACATTTTACGTGATATTTTGCAAAATTCAGAGTATCATTTTATCATTCAGAGTATCATTTTATCAACTCAGAGTATCATTCTATTCGTCAAAACTATCATTCTATGCAATAAACCTATCATTTTATCTTTTTACGTGATATTTGGTGAAATTCAGAGTATCATTTTATCATTCAGAGTATCATTTTATCAACTCAGAGTATCTTTCTATCCGTCAAAACTATCATTCTATGCAATAGAGCTAACATATATAGTCCAAAGTATCATTCTATCCTGCAAAAACTATCATTCTATCAGCCAAAAGTATCATTTTATCAACTCAAAGTATCATTTAATCTGCCGTGAGTATCATTTTATCAGTCAAAAGTATCATTTTATCAACTCAGAGTATCATTCTATCCGGCAAAACTATCATTCGATGCAATAAACCTATCATTTTATCATTTTATCATTTTAAGTGATATTTGGCGAAATTCAGAGTATCATTTTATCAACTCAGAGTATCATTCTATCCGGTAAAACTATCATTCTATGCAATAAACCTATCATTTTATCATTTTATCTTTTTATCAGTCAGTCAAAAGTATCATTTTATCAACTCGGAGTATCATTTTATCCTGCAAAACTATCATTCTATGCAATAAACCTATCATTTTATCATTTTACGTGATATTTAGCGTAATTCAGAGTATCAATTTCTCATTCAGAGTATCATTTTATCAACTCAGAGTATCATTCTATCCGGCAAAACTATCATTCTATGCAAAAAATCTATCATTTTTTCATTTTATCATTTTAAGTGATATTTGGCGAAATTCAGAGTATCATTTTATCAACTCAGAGTATCATTCTATCCGGCAAAACTATCATTCTATGCAATAAACCTATCATTTTTTCATTTTATCATTTTAAGTGATATTTGGCGAAATTCAGATTATCTTTTTATCAACTCAGAGTATCATTCTATCCGGCAAAACTATCATTCTATGCAATAAACCTATCATTTTTTCATTTTATCATTTTAAGTGATATTTGGCGAAATTCAGAGTATCATTTTATCAACTCAGAGTATCATTCTATCTGGCAAAACTATCATTCTATGCAATAAACCTACCATTTTTTCATTTTATCATTTTAAGTGATATTTGGCGAAATTCAGAGTATCATTTTATCAACTCAGAGTATCATTCTATCCGGTAAAACTATCATTCTATGCAATAAACCTATCTTTTTATCATTTTATCTTTTTATCAGTCAGTCAAAAGTATCATTTTATCAACTCAGAGTATCATTCTATCCTGCAAAACTATCATTCTATGCAATAAACCTATCATTTTATCATTTTACGTGATATTTTGCGTAATTCAGAGTATCATTTAATCATTCAGAGTATCATTTTATCAACTCAGAGTATCATTCTATCGGGTAAAACTATCATTCTATGCAATAAACCTATCATTTTATCTTTTTACGTGATATTTTGCGTAATTCAGAGTATCATTTTATCATTCAGAGTATCATTTTATCAACTCAGAGTATCATTCTATTCGGAAAAACTATCATTCTATGTAATAAACCTATCATTTTATAATTTTATCTTTTTACGTGATATTTGGCGAAATTCAGAGTATCATTTTATCATTCAGAGTATCATTTTATAACCTCAGAGTATCATTCTATGCGGCAAAACTATCATTCTAAGCAATAAACCTAACATATATAGACCAAAGTATCATTCTATCCGGCAAAACTATCATTCTATCCTGCAAAAACTATCATTCTATCCTACAAAACTATCATTCTATCAGCCAAAAGTATCATTTTATCAACTCAATGTATCATTCTATCTGCCATGAGTATTATTTTATCATTTTATCAGTCAAAAGTATCATTTTATCAACTCATAGTATCATTCTATCCGGCAAAACTATCATTCTATGCAATAAACCTATCATTTTATCATTTTATCATTTTAAGTGAAATTTGGCGAAATTCAGAGTATCATTTTATCAACTCAGAGTATCATTTTATCAACTCAGAGTATCATTATATCCGGTAAAACTATCATTCTATACTGTAAACCTAACATATACAGGCCAAAGTATCATTCTATCCTACAAAACTATTATTCTATCCGCCAAAGGTATCATTCTATGCAATAAACATATCATTTTATCATTTTACGTGATATTTGGCGAAATTCAGAGTATCATTCTATACTTTTGGATGACTGAAGTTATCATTCTATACTATTACGTGATATCATTCTATACTTTTGGCTTATAATGATAGTTTCGTCATTTTTTAGGTCGAAGTATCATTTTATCGGCTGTGAAATTAAACTATCATTCTATGCAATAAACCTATCAACTCAGAGTATCATTCTATCCGGCAAAACTATCATTCTATGCAATAAACCTATCATTTTATCATTTAATCATTTTAAGTGATATTTGGCGAAATTCAGAGTATCATTTTATCATTCAGAGTATCATTTTATCAACTCAGAGTATCATTCTATCCGGTAAAACTATCATTCTATGCAATAAATCTATCATTTTATCATTTTATCTTTTTATCAGTCAGTCAAAAGTATCATTTTATCAACTCAGAGTATCATTTTATCCTGCAAAACTATCATTCTATGCAATAAACCTATCATTTTATCATTTTACGTGATATTTTGCGTAATTCAGAGTATCATTTTATCATTCAGAGTATCATTTTATCAACTCAGAGTATCATTCTATTCGGCAAAACTATCATTCTATGTAATAAACCTATCATTTTATAATTTTATCTTTTTACGTGATATTTGGCGAAATTCAGAGTATCATTTTATTATTCAGAGTATCATTTTATCAACTCAGAGTATCATTCTATCCGGCAAAACTATCATTCTATGCAAAAAACCTAACATATATAGGCCAAAGTATCATTCTATCCGGCAAAACTATCATTCTATCCTGCAAAAACTATCATTCTATCCTACAAAACTATCATTCTATCAGCCAAAAGTATCATTTTATCAACTCAAAGTATCATTCTATCTGTCGTGAGTATCATTTTATCATTTTATCAGTCAAAAGTATCATTTTATCAACTCAGAGTATCATTCTATCCGGCAAAACTATCATTCTATGCAATAAACCTATCATTTTATCATTTTATCATTTTAAGTGATATTTTGCAAAATTCAGAGTATCATTTTATCAACTCAGAGTATCATTCTATCCGATAAAACTATCATTCCATGCAATAAACCTATCTTTTTATCATTTTATCTTTTTATCAGTCAGTCAAAAGTATCATTTTATCAACTCAGAGTATCATTCTATCCTGCAAAACTATCATTCTATGCAATAAACCTATCATTTTATCATTTTACGTGATATTTTGCGTCATTTTATCAACTCAGAGTATCATTATATCCGGTAAAACTATCATTCTATGCAATAAACCTATCTTTTTATCATTTTATCTTTTTATCACTAAGTCAAAAGTATCATTTTATCAACTCAGAGTATCATTCTATCCTGCAAAACTATCATTCTATGCAATAACCCTATCATTTTATCATTTTACGTGATATTTTGCGTAATTCAGAGTATCATTTTATCATTCAGAGTATCATTTTATCAACTCAGAGTATCATTCTATCCGGTAAAACTATAATTCTATGCAATAAACCTATCATTTTATCTTTTTACGTGATATTTGGCGAAATTCAAAGTATCATTTTATCATTCAGAGTATCATTTTATCAACTCAAAGTATCATTCTATCCGGCAAAACTATCAATCTATGCAATAGACCTAACATATATAGTCCAAAGTATCATTTTATCATTTGAAACTATCATTTTATCCCCTCAAACTATCATTTTATGAGGCAAAAGTGTCATTTTATCATCCAAAAAATCTAAAACTATCATTATTAAACAAAAGTATCATTTTATCATTTGAAACTATCATTTTATCCCCTCAAACTATCATTTTATGATGCAAAAGTGTCATTTTATCATCCAAAAAATCTAAAACTATCATTATTAAACAAAAGTATCATTTTATCATTTGAAACTATCATTTTATCCCCTCAAACTAACATTTTATGATGCAAAAGTATCATTTTATCATCCAAAAAATCTAAAACTATCATTTTAAAACAAAAGTATCATTTTATCATTTGAAACTATCATTTTTATCCCCTCAAACTATCATTTTATGATACAAAAGTATCATTTTATCATCCAAAAAATCTAAAACTATCATTATTAAACAAAAGTATCATTTTATCATCAAAAAATCTAAAACTATCATTTTAAAACAAAAGTATCATTTTATCATTTGAAACTATCATTTTATTCCCTCAAACTATCATTTTATGATGCAAAAGTGTCATTTTATCATCCAAAAAATCTAAAACTATCATTATTAAACAAAAGTATCATTTTATCATTTTAAACTATCATTTTATCCCCTCAAACTAACATTTTATGATGCAAAAGTATCATTTTATCATCCAAAAAATCTAAAACTATCATTATTAAACAAAAGTATCATTTTATCATTTGAAACTATCATTTTATCCACTCAAAGTATCATTTTATGATGCAAAAGTATCATTTTATTATCTATATCTCATCGCTGGAATAGAATATGACAAAATCAATAGGATCGAAAATGCCCTCGCACAGAATCAGATCTAAGGCTATTGAATTAAAAATCAAGACAGATAAATGCTCAGCAACAACCAATTTAAGATAATTCTAATTAGAACAGATAGTTTACAACTTAAATTAAAATCACAGATTGAACTAAAATATATACCCGATCCCAAAGTACTCAAAATCGGTGAAGCCGACATACGACGGCGTGGTCCTGTTCCCCTGGTCATTGGTGATGATCTCAACACGGTCGTGCTGCCACACGCCGACGCAGGAATATGTAGTTCCAAGATCAATTCCTATAGCCGGACCCTCACCCTTTCCAGCCATTGTTGCAATTTACAGTTCTAATTCGGCTAAAAAAACTGAAGGAAAACTAGATTTGAAGTTTAAACTGAGAGGCAGAGCCAATAAACGTGAACTGGCGATCAAAATTCGCAGCCGCCTTAATCAATCAACACATTTAAAAATGTGTGGTGGAGATTTAGGTATAGGGTTATCACATAAATATGAGTTATCATTATAAAGCACCAATATATATATATATATATATATTTAAAAGTTTGGAAATAAATAATAATAATAATTATTATTATTATTATTATAATGATAATAATATAAAGATCAGATAGAGAATTTGAATTTGAATTCTACCTTTGCAAGCATAAGGTTTTTGAATCCTTGCACGCAGCATTTATGTAGGCACTAAGAGCATTCACAATGGAGGATGTCCCGCCGGACGTCGGACCGGCGTGCCGGACGTCCGCACGGGACGTCCGCCTAGAGGGAGGGACGGACGCGGACGTCGGCTGCGGACACCGAAGTTCCGCGGCATTCCGGGACGTCCGCCATTGCGGGTTCCCGACGGGCGTCCCGGTGGATGTCCCGATTTTTTTATTGTTTTTTGTGGATGTCCGTCGGGATGTCCTTAGGGATGTCCGTCATTGTGAAGTGGGATGTACATATGACGTGGCAGTGCAGTGAGATATCCTTATGACGTGACATTAGGTGTTTTTGGGAAGTCCGTCGGGATGTCCGCCGGGACATCCGTCCCATTGTGGATGCTCTAAGGCAGTTCGGATGGGAGTAATTAATAATTTCAACAACCACAAAGTTTTTAGAATTGAAAAGAAAAGAACAAAGTTGATAAAAGTAGTTTCTCACTAGCATTGTTGGATTTTTGTATAATTAATTTAGAAGTATATGTCGAGAAACAAAATTATGAAATAAAGTATATTAATGTTAGGGCATCTGTAACGCAGCGTGAAAAAAATGGTTGGATGGGATGTCACGTTGGAGGCGTTTATCGCGCATTTTTAGTACGTGATGGCGTGCATTTCTGATCGAATTATTTATTTTTTTATTATTATTTATTCATAAATTATACTCCTAATTAAATAACTGAAAATGACCAAATAATACTATGCGTTCTAGATGACAGAACCATAAGTATAAATTATTGATAATTTTTTATGAGTATGAATAATACATCTTATCCCATTCTCTTTTTTAACCCACAATCCATCTTCTTTTATTAATTCATATAACATCTTCTCTCATTATTTTCTTTTCTTTCTTCTATTAATCCATATTCTTACATCTTATCCCATGTTGGTGTATTCTTTCTTTTATTAATTTTTATTACATCTTATCCCATGCCTATTAATTCATATCACTACATCTTAGCACATGCCTAACAATTTTCTTTCATTCATTATCTCCTTCCTTTATTTTCTTTCTTACTAATCCATATTACTACACCATCCCATTCCTTTCTTTTCTTTCTTTTATTAATTCATATTTACTACATCTTATCTCATGGCTAACAATTTTCTTTATTTTCTTTCTTTTATTAATCCATATTACATCTATATCATGCTTATTAAAATGGATCTTTAAAACATTCAGGCCTTCAAAACTCTGGCCTAAATATTTCATCAGCATTTCTCACATATCGAAATAGAACATCGATAGAGAAAATTTAGGCCTTCGAAATTTTGAACTTATCACATAACATTATGTTAGATGATAAAAGACGTTGATGATGTTGTAATCCACAGTGAATCTTTAACTGAATCTTAATTTATAACTCATGGATATTTTATCCATTTTAACCATCGTTATAGGAGTATAACTTAAATATTTACCCTTGGAAAGTAAATTTAATTAATTCTCTAAATTCCTAAGATCCCAGTACTTTTAAATTTTTTTCTAGACTTGATTTTTGCGTTCATATTGCTAGAACGGGCGAAAACATCATAGTAATATGTTTGAAAAGTTTGCAAGTAACGAACTGAGTATAGTATATCTTCTTGTCATAAATAGACTATCTGCATTACTGCATCTTACATTTATAACTTACGAGATGTATTACTTTTTGTGTGTGTAATGCAATTAATTAGTCAATAATTCATTCTCAAATAAGAGTAATTACTTCAACAACCCAAAACCTTTTCTTGCATGAAGGAAATTACTATTATTCATTGTTCCTGAAGTTTTAGGTTTCAAATTTGAGCAATTCAATATATATGCATTATTGTTGTTGTGATTAATGTGTCCGTCGAGTTTGGACGAGGAATCTTGTTATAAGTTGTATGTTACAGAGCTCGATTAAAAAAAATTCTTACCCAAGTCATGGGTAGGAATGAGTAAAATAATAGTAGTATAATCAATTGTTGAAGATGACAAAACACAACGTTGAAACGAAACTATGAGGTTAGGGTTTTGCAACCATGTGGCGAATGTACTGCAGTGACTTGGGTCGTTATCGGGTTAATCCAATAAGGCTAAACTCTAACCCAACTAGAAATTTTCGGGTTCTTATCAGATTCCAACCCATTGACTTCATGCTTGTTTGTGTCGGGTTATCGTGTTATGACAAAATTGTGTGCCCTACCGCTAATGTTAGTAAGTTACTATACAATATAGTTGGACACGACACGATAACGACCAGAACATTACATGATTAAAACCTAATGTTACACGATAAAATATGACACCATTAAAACTTGTTATAAATGATTAATATATAATCACAGTTTAAAGTAGAACATTTTTTAATTAATAAATATAATCAAAATAGTTAATAATTTTATTTCTTAATGAATAACTCGATCCTAACCCAAAATCATTGGGTTTTTCTTGGGTCGACCCAATAAAGACTGAAACCCAATAAGACTTGACTCAAAGTCATTAACTTCGTGTGTGTTAGTGTCGTGTCAAAAATTGTCAACAATTTAAACCCCCAACATTTTTCGATCCAATAAGAACTCAATAAAACTTTACTCAAATTAACCTCGTGTGTGTTTGTGTTGCTTCCAAAATTGTCTGCAATTTGAACCCCAACAATTTAACCTTTTACCTTTTTTATTATATGCATGCTGTATTCATAAATTTAGTGACGGAGCCCACCAGGTCTGAAGGCCCAAATGGCCCATTATGGTCCTCCAATTTTTTTTACAATTTTGTACATTCATCTTTAAAAATAGTAACAGCGGTTGATAGTAATGATTATATTAAACAAATGTGAGTTTCAATTGATCTTAATTAGATTTAATTGTGATTTTTGAATCTTTTGATAGTTAAATTGATCTAAGCTTGAAGAAATAAAACACTAAAATGGACCAACAAGAAGGAAATTATGTGGTATAAAATTAATAAAGATAGAAAATAAATATCCTTCTCATGACTAAATAAGAGATCATCGTTGGAAAAGACCAAAATAATACATTAATATTTTAATGTAATTTGCACGGTCAAGTTGAACAAAATAAAAGCCTATTTATAAAACTTTCCTTACTTGAATTAAATCTTACTAAAATATACGTAAAACAATTAATTAAGGAAATATAATACTTAAAATAAGCGTCAATAATAGTAGTATATACCCAATCTGAATTCAAATAGGAAACATATCAATCTATAAATATATAGTCTTTCTCTATAGAGATGTATTGACTTAAGACTTGAGAGTAGAGAGATGGAGTCGCTACCGTCGGAATTGGTGTTGGAGATTCTTTGCCGAACATGCTTGGGAAGTTTGGAAGATTGGAAATCAGTTTGCAAGACTTGTAAAGAAATAATACACGAGCCGAATTTCATCCATCTTCACTCGGAAATAAGCAATTCCATCTTCAGCTATTTCATCCAAGGCATGAAAGACCACAGCAAACACCCTTGGGCAGGGACGGAGACACCAGCGGCCAAGCCACCGCTCGAGCGGGGGCTTGGCCGGTCCCGGAACCCTACCACCATTGATCATCCCCCGCGCCGGCGCCCCAGCACCGAATCCAAAATTTCACAATTAGTTGTTGCGCGCCGCCCAAAAAGTTGGGGAAGAAAGATGTAGTAAATGGGCTTCAACTAATATACTGGGCCTTAACCTTTACTACTACTACTATTTACTATTTTCTATTGAATTTTAATAATAAAATAAGTTCAAAGTTTATTTTAATTAAACCCCACATGCCAAGTAGCCGATGAGAAATTCTTTTTCATCAATTTTGCTCTCTTCTTTTAATTTACTTTTTTTTTTACTTCGTATTTTATTATCAATTTTTTATGCAAGGGTGGACACTTGTCACCATATTCCCAAATTTAAATTCATCAAGGAGTATAAAGTTTGCACACACTAAAATTTCAATCTCCTTATCTTAATATTTTATAGATAAAATTCAAGTACAACACTATAATTAGTTGGCACACAATCTCCATCGTTCTAATCATCAATTATAAACATTTTATGATTTAAGTTAATTTTGATTATATTAAAGAAATAAAATCAAATTTAAAGACAAATAACTAAATTACAACAACTAAAGTTTTGATTCTAATACTTCTGTCTATAGATTTATTTTGATTCTAATGTATCATTTAAATTAATTTTTTACTCTATCTCTATATAACCCTTAAAAATAAGAATTTTCAAAAAGGCATGAGTTTTAATGTACTATTGATAAAATAGTAGAAAAAAGGAAAAATAATTAAATTTTATTTAGTGAATAATATGTCCTATCTCATTAGAAATAAAAAAATTCCTAAAACAAAGGGACATACTAAAATAAAATATAGTTTTTATTTTAAAGGTTGGATGAAGTATTTCTTGATATCCATTAGACGTCACCACGGTTCGTGAACCGCCGGTTCACGGTTCGGAACCGGCGGTTCCGGTTCAAGATTTGTTGGAACCGGAACCGGCCCGTCGAAGACCGCACGGTTCCGGTTTATGAACCGTGAACCGCCGGTTCACTTGAACCGGCCTAACCGTCGGTTGTTACCCGGTTCCGGGCCGGTTCGGCGGTTCGGCGGTTTCTCCGATTTTTTTTTTTTTTTTGCATTTTGTAAATTGTAATTCAAGTTTAAAATGTAAAAAAACTTGCGTAAATAACATTAGAATGAAGCGATGTACAAATGTAATTTTATTGATACAAATTACAAGTTCAAAATTACAAATTACAACTTTAAAATTACAAATTATAAGTTAAAATTTACAAATTACAACATAAAAATTAGAAATTACAACTTCAAAATTATAAATTACAAAAAGACTTAAAGTCTTCATTACAATTTACAAAATTACATATTCGAAATAAAGGGGAGAAAAAAGAAATAAAGGAAAAGGACTTGAGCTCAACTTAAATTTAAACTTAAATTTAAAATTTAAGTTGAAATATAAGTTGAGATGCCTACGTATCCTCAATGCTCAATTGCATTTTGGAATCAAAGTCCACGTAGTTCTCTTACCTTGCTTACCTATTTGACTTGATCGGAAGTATTGGCGCCTACTCTTCTTCGTCGGGGAAGTAGTCTTGGTCAACTACTACTAGTTTGTCCCAATCCGGTTCTTGGTCTCTAATTTCGGCGGAGCACCAATCATCAAGTAACATGGTGGCTTCCATGTTTTGTCCGGTGAGCCTACTTCTTCGGTCGTCCGCACATAATCTTTTTCCGAGCAAGTATACCAAATGGTGCTCTCAAATTAAAGACTTATCATATAACATATTAAAACATACTAACATATAAATCAAAGGAATGACCACGCTGAGGCATTCCACAATAGGCCATCTTGCACAAGGATATAAGAAAAGGCGGTAGTCCGCACATAATCTTTTTCCGAGCAAGTATACCAAATGGTGCTCTCAAATTAATGACTTATCATATAACATATTAAAACATATTAAAACTTACTAACATATTAAAACTTATATCATATAACATAATAAAACATATTAAAAAACTACTAACATATTAAAACTTATTATAACATATTAACAAAGTAAAACATTTAATTTAGAAGTTTAGAACTTACTTGTAATCGAAGAGCGGCTCGCCTTCCCACCTCCTCCGCAACTTGTTCTCTAGAAGGGGCACGACGACGCCGAGAGTCACTTTGATCTTGAGCAATGCCCTTGCCCCGATCACCACCACGACGAGATGAAGACATGATATTATGGAAATTGGAAGTAGAGAATAGATAGTAGTGTTTATGTGAATATGACTATATGATAACGTGAACAAGAACAACGTGAGTAAATTATGAGCGCAAACAACGTACACAACTTGAGAGAATGAGGATGGAGAATAGAGAAATTGAGATTGAGAGAGAAATTCTTATTAACACAAGAATGGGGTGAGTAGAAATGGAAGAGGAGGGGGTATTTATAGGGGAAAATTGTGATTAAAAATTTTAAAAAAAAAATCAAATTTTGAAAAATAACGCCGAAACCGCCGGTTCGCCGCCGAAACCACCGGTTTTCGGTGGAACCGGCGGTTTACGGACCGTTTGAATTTTCAAATTTTGAAAATTGCGGTGGGAAACCGCCGGTTTAGGCCCGAAACCGCCGGTTTAGGCCCGAAACCGCCGGTTTAACCCTGAAATTGTGAAAAGGCTAGGGAGTAGGCCTGAAATTGTGTCGGAAACCGCCGAACCGCCGGTTCGGAACCGCCGGTTTCGCCGGAACCGGCGGTTCCGACCCGCCGGTTACGGTTTGCATAAAATGAGGAACCGGAACCGGCCCGGCGGTTCCGGCGGTTCCGGTGCCGGTTCGAACCGTCGGTGACGGTTCCGGTTCCGGTTCGGAACCGCCGGCAACGGTTCCGGGCCGGTTCATCCGGGCCGGTTCGGTTTGGAGACGTTTAATATCCATGATCACTTACTTTTGGATTTCAAACAAATATTAGTTCTTCTAAATTTGATTGTATATTTTTTTTAGTTCGATTTGATTATTAAAAATAGAATAAAATAATAAATTGAATTATATATATTATAAATTATTTTTTAATATTATTATTTTCAATATTTTAATAATATTATTTACTATTGTTATATAATGAAATTTAAGCACCGGCTAATTTGTTTTTCTAGTTCCGTCCCTGTCTAAGACCCTAGGGCGGTTCGACCTCTTATCTCTCGGGAAAGAACTGCAAAGAAAACCCGAGATAGAGCTTATAATACGCTCGACGCTTTAATCTATTACATTAGATAAAACAACTGAACGAAAAGGACAATACATAACTAATAACTAACACAATACACAGCTAATGAGTAACATAGTCTTGAAGACGTGCTGGCGGCCTTCTTGTGCGTCGAGTACTCGAGCCACGGTTGCAAGTCAGTTCATCGCCTCTCATCTCTTCCCCTTGTGTCTGATCTGCTGTTGATGATGAAGGTTGGCATGTATCAACTCCCCCCCCCCCCGGATAGAGTCGTCCTTGTCCTCAAGGAGAATAGAAGGAAAACGAGCAGAGAGGGAAGATATTGGCTCCCAGGTGGGCGAAAGAGTAGCAGCACCGGTCCACTGCACCAAACCCTGTTCCACCGGAGACCCATTGTGTACCACGAGACGACGATCAAGAAGCTTAGCCGGCTTAACAACAGGCTTTGACATGAAAATTTCCTCATGCAAGGCAGTTCCTATTACCTCAGAATTCCCTGCAACAAAAGGGCGAAGAAGGCTAACATGAAAAACGTTATGAATACGGCATTCCGGTGGAAGATCAAGGCACGCCACTGGCCCAATTCGTGCAGACATGGTGAAGGGACCATAATACCGCCAAGCTAGCTTAGTGAACAATGGTCGAGCTACCGAGTGTTGACGATATTGCTGCAGCTTCAATAAAACCTTGTCACCGACATCAAACTGAACATCACGACGACTGCGGTTAGCAATGTCACGCATACGCTGCTGAGCTCGTTCCAAATTGGTCCGCAATTCACAAGAAGCTCACCACGTTGGCCGATGAATCATGAGATCAGCCACGGCTGGAGGGGTTGAGTCTGAACGCGGAGCAGCCACCAACATAGGCGGTTCGCGCCCGTACAATACACGAAACGGGGAGGTCCCGAGGCCGGAATGATGAAAGCAGTTTACAGCCAATTCTGCCCACGGAAGAAAATTCGTCCATTTAGTAGGTCTGTCCGCTGTGAAAGCACGCAAATACTGTTCAAGACCCCTGTTACGGACCTCCGTTTGGCCATCCGATTGAGGATGATATGCCGTCGAAAAATGCAACCTCGTACCACTCAAACGGAGCATGTGTTCCCACGTGGCGCTAAGAAGTATCGGATCTCTGTCCGAAACCAGAGTTCTAGGAAACCCATGGTGCTTGACCACCGTATCAATGAACAAACGCGCGACACACAAATCATCAAATTTCGCAGGCAAGGACGCAAAATGTGCGTATTTGGACAGACGATCCACCACGACCATGATAACCGTGTATCCCCGGGAAGGCGGAAGACCAGTGATGAAATCCATGGAAACGTCTTCCCACACTTGCGACAGTACATGCAAAGGCTGCAGGAGACCAGTCGATTTTTGAGTAGAATACTTTGTCGTTTGACAGTCAACGCACATTGCCACAAATTGTTTCACCTCTTTTCGCATATTCGGCCAATAGAATCCCGAAGCCAAACGCCGAAGAGTGCGGTCTACACCAGGATGACCCACTGCAGGCGTACCGTGATGCTAAAAAAGAAGCTTTGACCGAGATGGAGATTGTGAATCCACATATATACGCCTTTTGAAGTAAATAAACCCATCACAATATGCGAGATGGGAGGGTGATGTCCCTTCTGTAATGGATCGTTGAATTGCAGTCAAGGCCTTGGAGCTGGCTGTTTCCTGTCGCAGATCATTGAGCAAGTCGAGGAGCGGGTGGGCAACAGCCGAGAGCAGCTCAACTGTCTGATCAGCGTTTGGGTCGCGCCGGGACAGAGCATCAGCGACCTTGTTCGAAGCACCAGACTTGTATTCGATCCGAAACTTGTATCCCATCAATTTACGGACATACAAATGTTGATCCGGCGTTTGAATAACTTGTTGAAGCAGATCCTTAAGGATCTTCTGATCACTACGAATTATGAATTCCCGACCAAGCAAATATTGCCTCCATTTTTGTACAGCTTCGACAATAGCATAGAGCTCTTTGTGATAAGTGGACGCGCTGTGACGTCTAGGCCCGAGTTTTTTACTGAAAAAGGCAAGCGGGTGACCATCTTGCAACAGAACAGCCCCAACTACAAAATCTGAAGCATCCGTCTCTATGCAAAATATACGATCAAAATTAGGCAAGTTGAGAATAGGAGCTGTTGTCATTGCCTCTTTAAGCGTCTTGAAGCTGTCATCCCCTGCAGAAGACCACTGAAATTAATCCTTTTTAAGTAGCTCGGTCAGAGGAGCGACAATCATCGCATAATGAGCTATGAAACGGTGGTAGTAGCCTGTAAGGCCCAAAAATCCACGCAATTGCTTGACCGTTGACAGAGTAGGCCATGCCACCATTGCATCAATCTTGCTAGGATCGGCTTTGAGTTGACCCAAGTAATCAACTGTCGTGCTACAAAAAAATGCACTTTGAGAGTTTCACAAAGAACTGATGACTCGTCAAAGTGGATAGAACTTCGGTCAAGTGGCTGCAATGTTTCTCCAATGTGGGACTATAG
This sequence comes from Salvia splendens, assembly GCF_004379255.2. Lineage (NCBI taxonomy): Eukaryota > Viridiplantae > Streptophyta > Magnoliopsida > Lamiales > Lamiaceae > Salvia > Salvia splendens. Next base: position 14,853,039 of record NC_056047.1, on the reverse strand, counting down.
ACGAGAATGTCATCAAAAAAAGCAATGACGGATTTACGCAGCAAGGGCCGAAAAATTGAGTTCATTGCCGCTTGAAATGTCGAAGGCGCATTCGTGAGGCCGAATGGCATGACGAGGAACTCAAAATGTTCATCATGTGTCCGAAAAGCCGTCTTGAAAATATCCTCTCTGTTCATACGAATCTGATGATAGCCGGAACGTATGTCCAACTTGGTGAAAAACTTAGCCGCTCCCAATTCGTCGAACAACTCATCGGCAATAGGAATCGGAAAGTGATCTGGAATCGTGGCCTTGTTGAGGGCGTTGTAATCAATGCAGAATCGAAATGACACATCTTTCTTTCGAACTAGTAGCACCGGCGAAGAGAATGGGCTTTGACTGGGACGAATAATGCCTTGGTCGAGCATAGCAGCAACCTGTTTCTCTATTTCTTGCTTCTGGAAGTAAGGATAACGGTATGGCCTCAGGTTCACTGGTTTAGAGCCCGGCAATCCGATGATCAAATTGGTGGGACGGAGGCATGCCCTCTGGAGTGCGAAAGACAGAGATATAATCTGATAAAACTCGCAGAATGGTCGGCGGCAAATCCGGAGGAAATTCCAGCGCTGAAGTTGACTGCGCCGGGTCAGTCAGCGGTAGAACGGCAACAACTTCAAACAACTCATGTTGGTCAGTCTGCGCGATCAAAACAAACAGAGTGTTGACTGAGATTTGGCGTGGCATAGATGCTATCCCGCGTAACACGACCAAGGAATCATCCTTGAAGAATTCCATTGTGCGGGCCACATAATCGTGTGTGACACGACCAAGAGATTCCAACCATTCCATGCCCAAAATCAAGTCCGGATCATGAAAAGCCAATACATGGAGGTCGATTCGAAAAATATGACCTTGTAAATCCACCACGGTCTGCTTACAAACATGAGAAAAAATTAGTGAAACACCATTACCCGCGTAACACACGAAAGGGTTTAATCATGGTTAAAGGAAGACTTAGCTTTTCAGCGACGCGGGGATGTAGGAAGTCATGGGAGCTGCCAGTGTCAACGAGAACAGTGATTGATGAAGAATGGATGGTAGCCATAATGTTGATCGACTTCGCACGGTGTTTGCCGTCAACTGCATTCAAGTGAGATAAGTCCGCAGTGATGACATTATCCTCCGGAAAATCGCTGGTCAGATCAGGTTGGTCCTCATCCTCCAACTCAACTCCCATGTAGGCAAGGAAGTTATGCTTACAAACATGACCAGGACTCCACTTGTCGTTGCAGTACCAGCATAATCCACGGCGAGACCGGTCAGATTTCTCGTTAGCCGACAGACGGACTACCGGCAATTTACCCAAGGCATTTTGGCGGTTTCGTTCTGGCCGGGCTTGATTAGTAGAAACTGTTGTCGGTTGTGAAGTAGGAGAAGGGTTGTACTGTGATCGCATCTCCTTTGAAACCCAAGGCTTCCTGTAATAGGAGGAGGAGGAGGTTGTTGCTCAGGCCTGCAAGCAGATAGTTCCTTGGCGAGGCAAAGGCCGAAGCGAGGGTCGTTGGCCTGTGTAGCTTGACCTCGTGTTGAAGCGGTTGTTTGAGACCAGCAACATAAATCGGCAAAAGGATATAATATGGAACGCCGGAGGGTTTATTTTGCAATTTTTCAAACTCAAGTTGGTAGTCAGAAACTGTTCCGGTTTTGCATAATTTAGCAATTAAGCCGATGTAGCTTTCATAACAGTCAGGATCAAAATGATAACGAACCCCGTTCAAGAAATCGTGTCAAGTCACAAAATCATTGTTAGAACAATAATGCTTGATCCATTCGGCAGCTGGAGGGTCGAACAACGGAACCACATAATGCAATAGCTGAGCATCGGACATCATCATATGGTCAAAATAGTATTGGATTTTTGAAAATCCAATTGGCGGTGTCAGTTCCATCGAAACGAGGAGGTCCATCCGAACACTCTTATGTTGATCTGAGTGATGATATCCAGAGATAGGACGAGATGGTGAAGGATACCAACAAGATGTAGGACGAGGACCGGGTGGAGGTGTGTAATTCTGCCGATCAAAAGGAGAAGTGAATCCCTGTGATGAAGGTATTGTGTTCTGCCATGGTTGGGAATACGTGGGAGGTATTCTGAAATTGCCGTGGCCCGTGGAATTCCTGATCATGGGCGGTGTGAAACAGTGGGGTAGTGGACGGTTGTGGCAGTTGAAATCCTGAATGTGGCAGTTGAAAACCTGGTTGTGGGAAGTTACTGCTTTGAGAAGTAATAAATGGTTGATTGGGCATGTTGTGAGTGTTAATAACCGCCGCAGGCAACGCCATGAGCAGCTGTGGAGAACGGAGCAGCCGAGGTCGACAATGGCACAACATATGGCGGATCAGTATCTGGCTGCGGTGGGGGTCGATGATCTACCGAACGTCACTCAGATGCAGCCAATCTGGACTACAATTTGACCATATGGGACATAATCCACTCTAACTGACCCGTGGGAACAGTTCCCGGGGCAGGAATGGCCACCGTCGGAAGGTTTGTATCAGGCCGAGCATCACCAGTTTGCGGCTGTCCGATCTGTTCCCGGCTGGGGATAATAGGTATATTGTTTGGATTGGTAGCCATGAGCACGTCAATGAAGGCACCAGATGATACGATGTTGATCGTATCGGAAGCTTGGTCGGCGGGAAGAGTGCTCGGCGACAAGAGCAGACTGCGTGCGGAGAGTTCCTCCGTCAAGCAGTAAACTTGAGTTTGATAAAAAGGAAGAAAGAAAACGGTAATTTTGGAGTAAACTTCTCATATATTATTGATAGTTGAAAAGTTCCCCTTTTTATATCTAAGACCCTAGGGCGGTTCGACCTCTTATCTCTCGGGAAAGAACCGCAAAGAAAACACAAGATAGAGCTTATAATACGCTCGACGCCTTAATCTATTACATTAGATAAAGCAACTGAACGAAAAGGACAATACATAACTAATAACTAACACAATACATAGCTAATGAGTAACATAACATAGTCTTGAAGACGTGCTGGCGGCCTTCTTGTGCGTCGAGTACTCGAGCCACGGTTGCAAGTCAGTTCATCGCCTCTCATCTCTTCCTCTTGTGTCTGATCTGCTGTTGATGATGAAGGTTGGTGATGATTCCGCGAATTTTTGATAATGATAAATGCTCGTAAAAATAAATTACGACACAGAGAATTTTACGTGGTTCGATTTACTGAGGTAAATCTACGTCCACGGGGAGAAATGGGGGCAGGTTTGTATTGCTTGATCTGCGAATTACAGCTTACAACACAGACTTGCTATATGATTATTTCTCTAGAGAGATTCTAACCCCTTTCTACCAGATCTAAGTTCTATTTATACATTGAACTAAGATCGTGGCTTACATCATCACTCTAGGTCGTGGAGGTCGTGTAGGTCATGGCCTAAGATCGTGGCCTGAGTTGACGCCACGTGGTAGTGGGTGTGTTGGAAGTTGTGGAAATCCTGCATGGGTCCACTAACTCCTTGTTCGGTCGAAAACTGAGACCGAACTGCTTTGGTTGCCGATCTGAGAGTAGAGCTTGATGCCGACCTATGAGCAGAGCTTGATTGGTTGGCTTTTGCCGAGCTGTAGGCTGAGGCCGAACTCTTACTGAGACCGAACTGCTTTGGTTGCCGATCTGAGAGTAGAGCTTGATGCCGACCTAAGAGCAGAGCTTGATTGGTTGGCTTTTACCGAGCTGTAGGCTGAGGCCGAACTCTTTGGTAATGCCGAACTCCTCCGAACTCTTTGGTAATGCCGAACTCATACTCTTCCTTGGGCTTTGGGCTGATGGGCCGTCACTGCTGTTGGGTTTGTTTAGTTCGTACCCCATCACTACCCCCCCCGAAAGACGAAGTGAATCACTTCGGCGAAGCGAGTCACTTCGGTATTCTGGATAAAAGTACGGGGGAGGCTGACGTCAGGGGACATGCCTTGCATGTGACTGCATTAAATGCGACAGTAAAATCCGGCCGTTGAATCCTGAAAAGGTGGGATTCGAAACGGTGCGACGATTTTGAAATCTTCGCCGAATCTGATAAATATGCTCTTTCCTCCTCATTTGAACACCTTTGCTGTTGCGTCTTCTATACTCTCTCTTTCTCGAGAAATTTTCTTCCGCTTTCAAGAGCTTCTTCAGACTTTCTTCACTTTCAAAAAGTAAGAAAAATCTCTTCTTCTTCTTCTTCGGTGTCGGGTAGCGGTAGGAAAGGGGATAAGGGGTCTTCTAGCCGGAAAGAATCCGGGGAGAAGACCGTAGAGTATTTTCACAGTATCTTGAGTAAGGATACTGTGATATCCCTTCACGAGAAATATTTTTTACCTGGGGGGAAGGCGGTGGTTCCCGACGATGATCATAGGGCTAACGACCCGCCGGAGGGTTATGCCACCGTTTACGAAGCCTGCTTAGAATGCGGGCTTCGTTTTCCTCTTCCCCCACCTTTTGTAGAGCTTCTTCATTTTTTTCAACTCCCTTTAGGTCAGGTGACTCCGAACTCTTGGAGGCACTTATCGGCTTTTGCTGCCGAACTGCGTAGGCTAGATAAGGATCTGTCTCTGAGGGCAATCCTTAATTTTTTCCAGTTTAAAAGGAAGGGATCTTGGTTCTACTTGATCCCCTTACAGCCTTTTAGGGCCTTCTGCCGAACCAAGTGGCCGAAATGGCAAAACCGTTTCTTTTTTTATAATAGGACTTCGGCTCCGGGCTTTCCTTGGAGAAGGCCGAAGTCCGTGATTCCCCATCCTCGGTTAGAACCGTTGGCCGAGCTCGAGGGCGAGCTCAATAAGATTCCTATGATTAGGAAACAGTATTCGGAAACTGAGCTCGTCAAGGGCGACCTCGTGTTCAATATCTCGTCTTCGGACGAAGAGGCCGAGGGTGAGGATTTCTCTTTATCTTTATGCTCTACTGCTTTAACGAAGAAAACTAACCTTGTTTTCTTGCTTTTTGGCAGTGTTCATGCTGAATAAGGCTATCCGAAAGTCCTCCGAGCTTGAGGAGCCGGAGAAAGAGAAGGCTACCAGCTCGGCGCCTGATGCCGAGAAGAATCCGAAGAGGCAAAAGACCTCTTCGGGTCCAAAGAAGCCGGAGTCGACTTCGGCAAGTAGGAAGGGGAGGACCCAGAAGCCCCCGAGAGCGCCAGAGAAAGATGTGGTCTTGGCGCCTCCTTCGGAGCATATCTGTGAGCCATTTTTATGGCCCACGGACTTCGCCGAGGTGAATTGTCTTCTTGATTCTTTGGCTTGGCTTCTGTCCTGTATTTTTGGTGCCCTCTGTTGACTTTTTTCCTTGTCCATTTTCAGAGGAACGATATGCTCTCCAAGCTCGTCGCCGTCGAACTCTCCAAAGCGTCCAACGACTATGCTGAGATGCAGAGGAAATTGGCGGCTGCTTGTCACCGGGCCGAGCAGGCCGAGGCAAACTTTGAGAAAGCCAGAGCTGCTAGGATTTCGGCCCAGGATGAAGCTCAGTTTGCCAAAAACCAGCTCGTCATCCAGCGAGAGCAGACGAAACGGAGTGATGCTGCCGCCGTGGTTGCCCAGGGGGAGGCTCTCCGTGTTTACACGGAGAAACTCTTTTTGAGTAGCCAGTTCTCGGCTTTTGTCGGTAGTCTGGTAAGGCTAATTGCCGATAAGGGCGAGCAGGGGGCCGACGTCGTACTGCCTCTGTACAGCCGAGAGATAGCAGCTCGGCTTCAGAATCTGCCGCTCCTTGAGGAGCTCGCTTCATCTTCGGTCCTGCTTTCTGCAGACCGAGTCCGGAGTTGTCGAGCTGATCGGGACGAGAACCTGGAGGCTATCTTTGCCTCCGTGGGACCCGTTTCACCCGCTTCGACTTACAACGGAGAGGGTGAGGCCGAGCCGCTGGAGCGGGAGGCCGAAGTCGAGCGAGCCGGGCATCCGGAGAAGGAAGCCGATCAGGAGACGCAGCAGATCGGCTACGGTGGCGCCGAGCAGGCTGAGGAGAGCAAGGAGGCAGAGGCTGAAGCTGAAGCAGATAAGGAGAAGGAAGCTGAACCTCACCGAGAAGGTGGAGACGAAGCTAGCGAAGTATGATTTCGTCTCCCTTCTCTTAGTTTAGTTTCTTCCTTTATGTAAAATGGCCTTGAAGCCCTCCTTGTATAGAAAAATTTTTTTTCTTATGAATGAAAAAATTCTTCTTTCTGCTCTTGTGTCTTCGTATAGCCTTTCGTACTCTCTTACTCCTGTTGTGGTTTACTACCTGCTCGGTAAGCTGAAATGCCGAACTGACGTAGCTGCTTTGTATTCTTAACTCTCAAGGAGCTGGAGGTACTTCACTGGAAGCGGCTGTACTCTTCGGCTTTAGACGAAGCTGAGAAAAGAGCTATAGCCGATCAGACGAAGAATGACGAGCTTCTGGCTCGTTTAGTGAAGCTGGATGCCGATAATAAGGACTTAGAGTCCGATAAGAATGATCTGGAGGCCGAGCTGAACACGACCATTGCTGAGAGGACTGCGTACGAGGATTACCTCCGTGTGCGCGGGGGAATGACCATATCAGATGTTCAGAGTCGAGTTGACGAACTGTGGGAGGAATATAATGTACTCCGGAGGAACAATGCGCTGGAGAGCTCGGCTTGCCAACAAGTCGTGACATCATTGCGGCGCTGGGCTTCTCGGTACAACATTGTTCTTTCTCGGCGCCCCTCCATAGAAAGATTCCTTCGGCATATCGTGCCAACAGATGCTCGCACTCCAGATCAAACCTTTGATTCACTTGCTCAAAACCGTACTCCAAGTCAGCAACGAACTCTGGAACAGCCGGAAACGTCAAGACGAGAACAGGCTGAAGTTCGTAGAGGAGCTGTGATTAAGAGTGAGCAAGATCAACAAATGCTTCGTGAAGAGACTCTTCGCCGCCGAGGTGCTAGGGCTTCCCGGGCTCAGAGAAGAGGTGGCAGGTCGATTAGAGCATCTCGTCGACCTGCTTATTCTGCAGCTGCCTGGAACGCTCGAACTCAGCTTCACGAGGATTTTGTGAATAGATGGCTCAACTTTAGCAACCCTGGACAGTAGAATAGTCCTTTGTAATAGCGTAACGCCATCTTGTAGGGTAGCGGAGTTGTGTGCCGAACAAGATTTGAAAATGAAATTTTGTTTTTGTTTTCGCTTCTAACACTGTGTATTTACAGCTTAGCGAAAAAATTTCATCGTACTTGTCCTCGGTCTTATGAAGTAAACTTCTTTGACCGGACTTGTCTTTGGTCTGATGAAATAAACATCTTTGACCGGACTCGTCTTTGGTCTGATGAAATAAACATCTTTGACCGGACTCGTCTTTGGTCTGATGAAATAAACATCTTTGACCGGACTCGTCTTTGGTCTGATGAAATAAACATCTTTGACCGGACTCGTCTTTGGTCTGATGAAATAAACATCTTTGACCGGACTCGTCTTTGGTCTGATGAAATAAACATCTTTGACCGGACTCGTCTTTGGTCTGATGAAATAAACATCTTTGACCGGACTCGTCTTTGGTCTGATGAAATAAACATCTTTGACCGGACTCGTCTTTGGTCTGATGAAATAAACATCTTTGACCGGACTCGTCTTTGGTCTGATGAAATAAACATCTTTTGACCGGACTCGTCTTTGGTCTGTGTTCTAATTTGGCGATTTTTGTCGCCGGGATCGAACTTTCCCTTGTCCTAATTCGGCGAGTTTTATCGCGTGGATCGGACTTTCCCAGTTAACCGAAGTGGTCTTATGCAGTAAACCTCTTTGACTAGACATGGTCGTCCTCGGTCTTATGAGGTAAACTGCTTTGACCGAACTTGGTCGTCCTAATTCGGCGAGTTTTATCGCGTGGATTGGACTTTCCCTTGTCCTAATTCAGGCAAGTTTTATCGCGAGAATCGGACTTTTGTTGCAGTTCGTTTCAGACGAAGTGCTTGATTCTTAAGCAGAATTGTGGTCTTGTATCCTCTTTAGAAGCTTTGACACACAATCGTTGGCTTGTATGTTCTAAAAAGGGGATCAGCCTTTGAAGAACGAGATACCTCAGTTTTATTTGTAAGAGACGACACTCACATAGACAGACACAACGCACGTAGAGACGAGAACAAGTAAAAAACAAAGAAAACACATAAGACTGACTGACCGGACTGTCTCTTACAAATGGAACTTTTTGAGGTTGGAAACGTACCATGTTCGGGGTACTTGTGCTCCTGACGTGAGTCAATTTGCAAGACCCTTTGCCGAGGACTTCTGACACCCGATGTGGACCTTCCCATGTGGGTTCGAGTTCGCCCAGCTTTTCTGCTCGGCTTACTTCGTTGTTTCTCAAGACGAGATCTCCCACTTGAAATTGCAGCTTCTTCACCCTTTGGTTGTAATACCGGGCTACTTGCTCCTTGTACTTGGCTGCTTTTAGGCAGGCCAATTCTCTTCTTTCTTCGGCAAGATCTAGTTCGGCTCTCAGTCCGTCACCATTCATTTCTGAGGAGAAATTGAGTTCGGGGACTGGATATGCCGATCTCAACCGAATCACGGCTTCAGTGCCGTACACCATCGAGTTCGGCTCCGGTGTGACTTCGGTCATTTCGCCGGCCTCTGATTCCGGCTGCTGTGATTGCTATGCTTGATGGTGCCGAACTGATTGCTCGGCACTTTTAAGCGCAATCTGCGAACACACTTGCTCTTTTTCGATCACCTCGGATGACCGCTATCTCTCCTTTAGTGGAGAAGGTGTTTGGCGAGGATGCCTCTGATCGCTATGACCGGGCTTCTTTTTGTCTTCTCTAGATGAGCTGTCTAAAGACCGTTTTCGACGGTCTGCCTCATCGGCACGAGAAAACTTGTCCGCAATGTCCCACATCTCTTGAGCTGTTTGCGGACCGCACTCCACGAGCTTTCTGTAGAGAGCTCCGGGCAGGATTCCATTTTGGAATGCCGAAATGACAAGTAGATCATTGAGATTATCTACCTGTAGGCATTCCTTATGGAATCTCGTCAGGAAGTCGCTGATCTTTTCGTCGCGACCTTGACGTATAGAAAGCAGCTGAGCCGAAGTATTTCGGGCTTCCGCTTTCTGAAAGAACCTCCTGTGGAAAGCATCCATCAGATCTCGGTAGGATCTAATGCTGCCTTGAGGAAGGCTGTCGAACCACCTTCTGGCGTTCCCGATGAGCAGCTCGGGGAACAGCTTGCACATATGGACCTCATTGAGACCTTGGTTCGCCATATTATACTGATAGCGTCCCAGGAAGTCATGAGGATCCACGAGTCCGTCATAGGTTATCGACGGAGTTCGGTAGTTCTGTGGAAGGGGAGTTCGGGTAATATCGTCCGAGAACGGAGTCCTCAATGCTCCGTACATGGCGAACCCGACATTTCTTCGGTATGGAGGAGATGGAGTTCTCCTGTGATTCCGGTACCGAGGATTCTTTCTTCTGGAAGACATGACACTACTGCGGTAGTGACTGTCTCGTATGGAGGGAGAGGGAGAATCCGCCGTTTTTGTCCCCGGCTGCTTTTGGCTTTTTTGCAGGAAGGTTAAGAATTCCTCCTGCTTTTCCGCCAAAAACAGCTTGACAGCCTCGTTCAAATCGGGCTGCTGGGAAGACTCGGTGTGACGGCTTTTGGAGCGGCTTGTTCCTCCACCATGAGAACTGGTGGTGGATTTATCCCTAGGCTGTTTTCCCGACCTATGGGATGGATTGGCTTCCTCCTGGTTCTCACGGGCAGGAATACGGGTACTCTGCGATCTGGTATGCATTTTTTGGGTGGAAAAAATGGATCAAAAATTCGCTTTATCACAAATTTTGTTCTCTGCTTCCCACAGACGGCGCCAGTGATGATTCCGCGAATTTTTGATAATGATAAATGCTCGTAAAAATAAATTACGACACAGAGAATTTTACGTGGTTCGATTTACTGAGGTAAATCTACGTCCACGGGGAGAAATGGGGGCAGGTTTGTATTGCTTGATCTGCGAATTACAGCTTACAACACAGACTTGCTATATGATTATTTCTCTAGAGAGATTCTAACCCCTTTCTACCAGATCTAAGTTCTATTTATACATTGAACTAAGATCGTGGCTTACATCATCACTCTAGGTCGTGGAGGTCGTGTAGGTCATGGCCTAAGATCGTGGCCTGAGTTGACGCCACGTGGTAGTGGGTGTGTTGGAAGTTGTGGAAATCCTGCATGGGTCCACTAACTCCTTGTTCGGTCGAAAACTGAGACCGAACTGCTTTGGTTGCCGATCTGAGAGTAGAGCTTGATGCCGACCTATGAGCAGAGCTTGATTGGTTGGCTTTTGCCGAGCTGTAGGCTGAGGCCGAACTCTTACTGAGACCGAACTGCTTTGGTTGCCGATCTGAGAGTAGAGCTTGATGCCGACCTAAGAGCAGAGCTTGATTGGTTGGCTTTTACCGAGCTGTAGGCTGAGGCCGAACTCTTTGGTAATGCCGAACTCCTCCGAACTCTTTGGTAATGCCGAACTCATACTCTTCCTTGGGCTTTGGGCTGATGGGCCGTCACTGCTGTTGGGTTTGTTTAGTTCGTACCCCATCAGTTGGCATGTATCACCGTATCATTAACTCCTCTAAATAGTTATGGTGGAAAGTTTTGGATGAATCATCCAAAATAAAGATTTGATATAAAATACTATGTAAATGAGTATATTTTGATTTAGAGTGCTAGTTGTACATGAAATATTTACATAACACGCAAACTAAAAGCATTAGATTTTGAAATATTTTTAAAATTTTAACGTTGTTCATTTTAAAGTATAAAAGAAATTTACATAATACATCTATATATCTTCTACGCATTTTCATTTTTTACAAACAAGATTTAACTCTTCCAAATCCAAAATCCAAAACTAAATGTTTAACTTGATCGACACACCAATTTACTCTCGTCAAACTATTAATTCGAGAAAGGTCATTCTCTCCGAATATCTCGCAATTTGCCGGTTTGAGATGAGGAACATACATACATGAAAATAAATAATAGTAATATGGTTATTGACTGTAAACGACAAAATTTGATCTAATTCTAAATTTTTCAAAATTTAAATGACAAATAATAGAGTTTTAAATAGTGACACAAACATGTATTATACATCAAGTTACGTCTCATTAATATAGTCTCCCAACATCATTTATAGATTTATCATCCACTATACTCTCCCTTCCCAGTTTAAGAAAATCACATTTTGCCATTTAAGTCCAGCTCAATTTAGTCACATTTAGAATCTATCATATTTGAATATAAAATTTAACTTCATTATTCATCAAATCTACACTCAAATGTCATTACATTCATAAAAATAAAACAAAACAAAATTATAAACATATAAAAAGTCAAAATGGTCCCCACTTTTCACTACCCATTTCAATTATTACACACTCTAACAAACACTAACTCACTTTATTTATTACACACTTCACCAATTTCTTAAAACTCGTGTCATAACTAAATTTTACTCTTAAACCGGGACGGATGGAGTATTATTTTAACTATTTTTTTCCTCTTATTATCTCTAATTAATACCCCCTCCGTACCATCTCAAGTGATTGACAGCTTTTCAGCACGTGTTTGAGAAAAATAATAATAAATAGTTAAAATGGAAAGAGACTAAGGTAAGTAAGAGAATAATGTAGATATGACTCTGTTCTATGGTATTTTTTCTTTTTTTTAATTATGTATTATCATCTTTACAAAACAACATTAAAAAGCCAGAACGAAGGTAGTATATTTTTATGTGAGGAAGCAAATATTTAATTAGGACTCTTTTGAGTAATGGGCGTTGGATACAGTAATAGAAGTAATCAATTTCCGATAAAATTTATGGAACGAAGGAATTACGATTTTTTAAGAGTAATATTTTATACATAGGAAGTAAATGACGTGATTGCCCTTACTGGAAATACATATATTTTCGTTTGCTGAAATATAGCGGCGGGGCGAGTAGGTGACAGATAACGTTCCCATCGACTCTTATCTAATCTCTATCACTCTCCAGGTTTCTTCTTAAACCCTTCATCTTCTTCTCTTCTAGGAGTATTTTTTCTACCGAACATACTTTTTAACGACAGTCAAATTTCCATTGTTTTTATCGGCTTCTTTCTTCTTGTTGTAAGTTGGCTTTAGACTTTCACTGATTTCAGTTTCTTCATCCTAATTTTGCGGTTGAATGTATAACTGGAGGCGTTACATGTTAGTATTTCAAAATCAGAGTGGGTTTCTGAAACTTGTAGAGATCCTTGTGGGTAGATAAATGTTATAATCTATAATTTGTTGAAATTAAAGTTAGGTTTTTCTTGATTTTGTTTTGAATTAGGCTTGTATTTTGGGAATTTTATGCTATTGTTTAGTTTTCTTTGTATGTTCTTCTATTTTATCATTTGACTTTTAAAATTCTAGTCTTTTGAGCAAAAATATTGATGTGGAGTTTTCCCATTGTGATGGCAGCATAAAAATGGCAGCACAGTTAGTCAAAGAATGGACTGCAATTCAGCAGTTTCCGGCAGCCACTCAAGAAAAGTTGGTTAATTTGCTGTCGAAATTAAAGACGCAGGTTTGATATTTTGCTCAAAGCTTTGCGTTTTTGCTGCAATTCAGTTAACAGATAGGAGAACAAAATTGATAAGATGAGATAAAACTGATGCAATTGGACTGGTTTATTCTAAATCGATCACCCTCACAGTTGAGTTTTTAGATTTTTTGCTGATGTTTTAGTGAAACTTTACCTGTCTTTTGTAGAATGTTGACACTTTAACGATCCTTGTTATGGGGAAAGGCGGTGTTGGTAAATCTTCAACAGTTAATTCTATCATAGGGGAACGTGTGGTAACTGTGAGCGCTTTCCAGGTAAATGTAGTTTTGTTTTGAAAACTAGCCTTATATTTTGAGATATATGTCTGATGTGATTGCTGAGTAACTTATTAACTTGTTTTTGCCCTTTACTTCAGTCGGAAACCCCAAGGCCAGTGATGGTTTCACGGTCACGATTAGGGTTTACATTGAACATTATTGACACCCCTGGACTCATAGAAGGGGGATATGTCAATGACCAAGTTCTGGATACCATAAAAAGGTATTGAATGCTACACAATATTGTTCTTGTTGTGTATAATCAAAATACGCAATTAGTGATACATTTTTTATGATAGAGTCATATCTTATTTATTACCCTTTTCTTGGATAGCTTTCTGGGCAGGTTCCTTATGACGAAGACGATTGATGTCTTGCTTTATGTGGACCGTTTGGATGCATATAGAGTGGATAATTTGGACAAGCAGGTTGTAAAAGCTATCACCGAGAGTTTTGGCAAGGATATCTGGCATAAGGCAATGGTTGTCCTTACTCATGCTCAGCTCTCACCTCCAGATGCATTGAGCTATGAGGAGTTCTTTTCCAAGAGATCAGAATCACTTTTGAAATGTGTTCGACAAGGTGCTCGGATTAGCAAAAAGGAAGTTCAGGTATACTCTCTTGTTATCACTATTTAACTTTTGTTTTGATGCCCTCTGGGATTATATTTTCGGCTTAATTATTTTTTATTCAACCCACTCTATGTGTGTGCTGAGAAGCCCATAAGAGCAGTTGTATACTTCTATATAGTATCCCTTCAAGGGACTTATAATTATGTCTACCAGTACTTTTTTTCTCCTGGTTATGAGTCTAGGTTGCTTTAGCTTCTGTGTCAGTTATGGATTGAAAGAGATGTAGGATTGTGATGCTTGATCGACCCTGCCCTGTCAGTTTTGTTGTGTATGCTTTATTATTCCCAAAACAATATGATTTCGTTCTGTAAGAGATGTGTTTATTTTCGGTGTAGGAATAGAAAGTAAGCTTTTAACTTCATTAGATGAGGAAATAATTCTCATCAGATACCTGTGTCAACTTCTTGTTTTCAACTGCATCCTCAGTGTGCTGTGGATTGGTTTACTCCTATTTAAATTGATGTCTGGCGATATACAAACTTTGAGCTGCCTTTCCCAACAAAGCTTTATTCTTTTTTAAAGTTCTTTCCAAAATCAAACAGTATTATGATGGACTACTGAACATGTGGTCTCTCAGCCCGTCAGCCGTGATGTTTTCTTATTAATAATCTACTATTCTGGGATTTGGGTCTGTGTGTCACTGTTGTCATTTTTCTTTTACTGGCATTGGCACTGGCATTCTTGGCTTCTTATTTCCCTTCCTCTAACTATCGTTTCTTCTTATCTTAGAACTTTGCTATTCCCGTTGCACTGGTTGAGAACAGTGGTAGGTGTAACAAGAATGACAGTGACGAGAAGGTAAACTTCTTTCATGTAAAGAAGACTTTCTCATCATTTTGTGTTTGGTTTAGGTTCCTGAGACGAGTTTTGTGGATGTCAGATCCTTCCAACAGGTACTCCTTGGATTCCCAATTTGGTACATACTATCACTGATGTTGCCTTGAATGGAAAAAGAGGTATTCTCATCGACCAGAAGTTGATTGAAGGGCCTAATGCTAATGACAGGGGAAAGCTGTTCATCCCCTTGATTCTGGCATTCCAAGTAAGCTTTTATCTTGTCTGTAGCACTAATGTGCAGGTTCACAAATTTCTAGAGCACAATCTTATGTATTTCTCCTTGTTGGACAGTATTTGTTTGTCATCAAACCAATCCAGAAGTTGATCAAGAACGATGCTGCTAAAGAGACTAAATCTTCATGGGCATGAATGATTCTTCTCTTGCTTGGTTGGTGTCTCTAATTGGAATTAACGATTACCGACCTTAAGCTGTAGAGTTGGTTTAGATTTCATTACGGAACTTTGTTTCTGCTCTAGTTCTTGGATAATATAATATGGCTGTAGTAATTTTGTTGCTGCTCTTAGTCCTGGCTGCTACTGGAATGTCCAGGTTTTTGTTTTGAGAATTCACTATTCTGTTAAATGAGTATTTTGAGGTTTTTATACTTATGTTGTTGATGATGAAGGTTTATTCTGATAGACTAAATCAATAGCACTGCCTTGGTCCCCAAAACGTTATAGCACATTGGATGAAGAATACAATTGGTGAATTCAGTACATACGAGATGTGTGAAGGGGCAGAGTTGCAAGAGTAGTATTACTTAGAGTTAAATTGAAAGAGTTGAATGAAATAATATTCCCTTTGTGGTTCCATCTCAATTTAGATGACTCCTTTTTTTAACCTGTTTTGAGAAAATTATGATAAATAGTTTAAGTTGAGAGAAAATAAGTAAGATATAAAATAATATAAAGGATAGTCTCTTGTACATTATTCTATCTAGTACTTTATTTCTTTCTACTTTATCTATTTATTGTTATTTTTTTAAAACAAGTGCGAAAAAAAATGAATCATCTTAACTAGGACATATGTTGTGTTAAGTATAACACACAAATCTTATATTGAACACCTTCAATTTTGCAATACACTAATATATATGTGTTAAGTATAACACACAAATCTTATATTGAACACCTTCAATTTTGCAATACACTCTAATATCAACAGATGAGAAATAAAATTTCACAAAACACAACAAAGAAATTGAAATTTTTGAATTTAGAAATTAAATTGATATAAGACCATAAAATACCAACAAAAATTAAATTTCAATCTAATCCAATTACCCACTACAATATACCCTCGGTCTGCCATTAAGAGTTCCGGTTTACCATTTTTGTTAGTCTGTCATTAGGAATATCAGTTCACTTTTACTATAAATGAATAGATACACATATCTTACTATCCACTAACTCATTACACTCACATTTTATGACTCCATAAAACTAATATAAAACAATGAGTCTCACATTTCACTATCTTTTCCCACCCACTTTTCTTTATATATTCTTAAAACTTGTGTCGAACTTAAAAATGTGACTTCTAGTGGCGGACCGATTGAGCATAATAGTAGAAGAAAGTTTGGAGAGAGAATGGATGGGGAAACGTGGAGATGTGTGGACAAAGGAGAAAATGGTAGAAGGGAGATGGATTGAGGAAACAGACGGCCAGTAGAGATAACAGATTGAGAAGGAATGAGATCCTTTGCTGTGCAAAATGCCACAGTAGGGGATGCTGTGGTAAATCAAACCATTCAATTTTTAAATGAAAAATAATAATACAAGTAGGGGAAATTAATTTGTGGCGTAGATCACCACAACATCTCCTGCTGTGGCATATTGCTCAGCAGGGATCTCATTCCGATTGAGAAACACTCTCTGACCGTCATTAAATATTAAATATATAGATTAATTTCAAATGACTAGGCCCAAAAGAGCCCCCTTATGCCATAATGTACATCTGCCACGAACAACAATACTCCACAAAATCACTAAACGATTCTTAGTAAGTACTTCCTTCATTCCATCATAAATAATAAGTTGATCACACGTCCCACTAACTCACTTCATTCATATTTTATTATAAAATCAATATAAAAAGTAAGCTCCATATTTCACTAACTTTTCCAATCCATTGTTCTTTACTTTTGCTAAAACTCGTGTCCGCAATAAAAGTGACTCCTATAACGAGAAAAAAAGGAGTATACCAGAAAACACATTATTTCATTATTGTATTTTTATTATCAGTCTAGTAATTCTTATACCGTTGTCAAATACAGAAGGTCAGAATCTATCGATGCGATTTTAGGTGGCAAATATTTAAAGAGAATGAGGGTCAATGATGATGTGTTTTTTTTTTTTTTGTGGAAAAATGAAATTCAAGTGAAGAAGATAATGTGCTAGTACTTGTTAGAGAATTAAAGCAATTCTTCAAATCTTACATTTAGTTGTGTAAAATGAAATTTGACATAAAACTACATTTATGGTTTTAAAAACTTACTGCATCCCCTTTTTAACATCATTTATGTCGTTCTTATCTGCTGTTTGTAATACTTAATCTTATTAAATTTTATTTCTGATTTATTAGAGATAAAATCACATCACCAATTACAACTACTACCATTCTCATCCTGTGTTGTCATACTTTTATATTAGGCTAATTGTCATTAAATCAATGAAGCGATATCTACATTTCGGTTTTAAATTAATTCATTTTTTCAAATATTACATAATTTTTTTTAAAAATTTGATGAGTCCGAATTTTGTTTCCTAACAACTGAAATGATTAGAGTTCTGATGAACAATCTAATCATTGGAAAAATCTGCACGGATTATTGTTTAACCTATATATTGTTAGATTATCTGATATTGTTTTAAAATTCTGTACTAGGAGTATATATTTAATATGGATTCTACACGGATTATTTTAATAGATGCACATAATTTAAAAAACCATTCGTCATCATTATTATTAGTATATTTATCATAAATTACTTAAGTCGTATTTATTTTGTACTATTCTATTGGACCATTTTTCTTTTTAATAAAGAACAAAACATATAATATTATTTAATATTCTCACTTATTTTGCTTTCTATTTTTTTTCCTACTTCATGATCTCATCTACTTATTTTATTTATATTTGACTCATAAAATATAACTAAACTCATTATAAAAAACACCTCAAATAATATTTGGCATAAAGATTACGTCAAATTTTTTATATGCTTACCAAATCATGTCTATACTATTAATATTTATATATATATATATATTAATGAAAACTTATATAAATCGATATAGTTTATTACTATAAAGTAATTAATTTGGCTATAAGTAACAAATTTACTAAATTGCATAGGTCATATTTGAAATTTGTTCTGGGAGAAAACCTAGTTTATCCCTTAGGTCATGATTTCGGATTTGTATATACTCCAATAGTCTATATATAATTATATATAGATTTATTGGCACCTATAAATAATTTATTATTAATTTAGCTATAAATAATGGATTTACTATAATCAGTGGAATAGTTTTTGGACTTGTTTTGGACGCGGACAGCTGCTACAGAAATCTGTGGCCCAATAAGATTGGTTATATTACGATGCGCCCGCAGCTGATTATTCCCCGGCTTGAAATAGTGAGCGCGATTCGCTCTGCGCCACGTGGCGGGAAAATCTAGGGGGTGACTATGGTAGTCCGCGTCGCAGATGAACCATCGTCTCAGTTTAAAGCCTCGCTCAATTTCTCTGAGCACAGTGTGTTTCTTTTCGCACTTTTTTTGTGAGAATTTAATAATTAAATTTTAAAAAAAACCCCAAAAACGTTTCTTTTCTTCTCCGGCTTGGCGTGGACGGAAAATCTGGCCGCCGATCAGTAGAGATTAGTTTCAGAAAAAGGTAGTACGATTGCCAGAGCAAAAAATGAATTGATATCTAATACTAGTACTCTTCTTGTTGCTTGTGACTTTTAGTCCCTTTTTTAGGGTTATGAACTCCATTTTGATAAATTTTTTGTGATTCTCAGTCTCATTGTTCATTCATTGTATGTGAATCATTTCAATGTTCATTAGTATGTTTTGTTTTTATGTAAATGTTTGATGTTTTTAAGGGTTTAAGAAAATTGTGTTGGTTGAGACTGATTTAATCTATTTTGTTTGCTTGGTTGAATAGATGTTAATTTGGATGGAATGCAGGAACGTTTTGGTTTTTAATTCATGTTGTTTTCTGATAATCTGTTGACAATTGTCTTTCTATTGCATGGGCAGCCAGCCAGCCACAGAAGAAATTAGGCGCGATGATGAATTTATTCTGATTTTTTGCTTTTGAAATGAGAGTTCTTCTTTGAGCTGAGATTTTGCAATTTCAAACGGAAGGTTCTAGATGGTAAAACTCTATATTTGCTCAGTTGAATTAAATTTGGTTCAATTGTTGAAGGGTTTAATTTAGTGGCTGACTGTTCTTGTGTTATGAATATCGTTTGGGGTGCCTCATTGTCTTAAATGTTGTTAATTGTGATTTATAAACCCCTGCTATTGCAACCTATCAATGTAAGCATAAATTTTTGGATAAATGTATTTTAAAATGCTTAAAAGAGTTTGTTCTTGTAACATATTTCTTAGTCAATGATTGACTTTCATATGATGATGAAAGTCTTGCTTGAGTAGTTGATACACTGATAGGACCTACTTCCTGTTGTGTATGTGTGGAATGTGGATATATTATTACTTAAGTGTAGATCCGCTTAAAGTCCAGCATATATGTTTTTTTTGCTTATTTATAAAGGTTGACATCAGGAAATATTGGGAGTAGGCATAGTTTCTCTGGTGTCCAGATGTAACTATTTATTAATTTGAATCAACTTACTGGTTACCAAGCTTATTAATATCCAGTAGAGATTATATCGTTGTGGCTATTAGGCCAGACAAGTGGTAATGAATAAGTTAATGATTGGTCAATGATTATGACTAATGAACATGATCAGATTGCACAAGTTCTCAGTATTTAGATATTTTATTTTTTGCACTGTAATGCAGAAAAACCAGATGTTATTATATGCATGTGTTTTCATGTTGTCTGTACAACACATAAAAGTAATGAAAAAAGATGCATGGTGTCCACAAAAGGCGACACACGAAGAATAAGGGTTTATCACATTGCTTAATTTCTGTGGTATATGAGGGTTGAATATCAATAACTCTTTCTAAACTACCTTTAGCTGAATTTCTTGGAATTTTTATGTTAGTAGATATCTTACCCCCTCATATGTTAGTATGATCTCAACTGGGAAGTTAGTAATGAAATCTTAGAATGATAGCTCCTCGGTTGCCGGTGCCATCATTTTCATATTTCTTAATTTTACGTAATGCTCTACGAAATAAGCAAATATTCTGTGAGGAATACATTGTCCTTATGTATTCTCCCTCATCAAGAATATCAATTTATGAAAGCACGAAATTTTCTTTGAAGTTATTTTTATGTACTTTTATAAGGGTCTACCTAGTATTCATCATCAATTGAAGCTAACCTTAGCAGTGTCCCATATGCATTTAGTTTCCGTCATGTAGATAGTATATACAGGCACATATCCTTTAAATTTCACATTGTAGGATACTTTGTGTTCAGCTTGAGCGTGCTATCTGTCGTTACAGAAATTTCCTAAACAGACCCATATCTCAGGCTTATCGTATAGGTTCACATATTAAACAATGTATTTCAGTTGAAGAAAGTATCCCTGATAAGTAATGTAAGTATGTATCAAAGGTTTCTGCCAAATATGTTGTCTTGTCCCGAAGCTTGTACAATGTTGTGAATGTGCTTCATAAACACTATTCACTATATTTTCGTTCTTCTTAGTCACTCACAGAATATAATTATTTGCATTATAATTGTAGGCATCTTAACTTGGGTGTCTATTGAGATATTCAAAAACCCTTTTCCTAAATGATATTGTGCTGTTGTCTGTAATCACTGATTCACTGTTATCCTCAATTCTCTTCAGTTATGTTTAATTAAGTTTAATGTCAACAAGACGTGTTTGCATTAGATTCCATTGTTGTTCTATACGGAGTAGATTTTTGAGTCAATCAGAGTTATTTTTCCATTTAGAGATTTATGAATAATATTAGAACCTTCATGATAGCGATCGTTGCTGTGGTGAATTATTGTTGCAGTTAGTAGTTAGAGTTTATCCGAGTCGGGATTAATTATTAATTTGTTTCAGATTAGGAGTCAGGTCCATTTTGCTTGCAATGGGCTTTAGAGATTAGGGTATTTCCTCACTGAGCCAGTAGTATGTCTTTTTCTTGGCGAGTTCTTGATGGATTTTTCCACAGGCCACGTTGAAGCATTCTTTTTGAAATTTGAAGTTCCATTCATTACTTAGGCTTTTTTTTTTCTTTTTTCTTTTCTGTTCTCATGGCTTTGACTCTATCAAATTGGTTTGTGTAATCAACATCATTCTCCGCACCAATTTATCGAATAAAGATGATGACTGATGAGAGCAAAAGAAATCCAAGTTATTGAATAGAACTGTCCAGAACTGGCTGAGATAAATGACTTGCTACTAGCTTATTGATGAACTACATATAATAAAACCCTAATCTCTAAAGCCCATCCAAGCAAAACGGACCTGACTTCTAATCTGAAATAAATAAACTCCGACCCCTAAATAATTAGTCACTGCCACGATCACTATCACTTCCCTTGCTTGTCAATCTTACCATAGTACGTCTTCCTCGTTAGTGAGTTTCTATGCATTTTGCATCATATTATTATTTGTTTAATGGATGATTCGTTATCCCAAACAATATAGAAACTTTTTTCGCATGTGAGCAACCTTTTCCAAACTTGAACTATCTGTGGCATTCAATGTTCTCTTACTCTAATTGGTTGGTATTTTTATTAGTTTTCACCTTTTAGTAAATAAAAGTCTCTCTTGGTGGTGGCAGTCTTTTCAGAACAACAACTTTTGGTTGCCCAATGGCTCTGGTTCTGTGGCTAATGGGGAGATCTGTTATGAAACTTCAACAAGAATAGATCAGAAACGTCCTCATCAGTATTTTATGGATTCTTCTGAGCAGGAGTTAGTTGTTAGCAAGAAGCAATTAGTAGAGCCTTTTAAAGGAACTTCAGGACCTGTAGTAATGGAAAGTTCTTTTTGGCATGATGGTTCCCACTCTGAAAGTCTAATCCCAAGCCTGTTCACCCCCAAGCCGGTGCGGGGTTCTAATTTGTCTGATAATAATAATAATCCCCCTGTTACGGCTTCCATGAATATGGAAAGGAAGGAACCAGGGAACCAATTTGGAAATGACTCATCGGTTTGTTTAACCATGTCTCATGCAGTCAATGACACTTTGTGTCTGAACTCCGGACCTAGGAAAGTAAAAGTCAATGAGGTAAGAATACCAGAGAATTGTTTGCCTGAGTTTGTCGGAAGTACCTTTACCCGTGGTGAGAAGAATGATGCTATGACAAGCACATTTCAAAGGACTAGCAATAACATGTTTACTGGACCTAGTTATAATACTGAATTGGGAAATGCTATTTCAGTGGATCCTGCTTACAGTAAGCTAGGCAAAAATTTTGTTTCAGTTGGGAACTCCTCCAGCAAGAAAGATGGAAATTTTATGCTCTCCAGTCAGTACTACAATGGGATGGATAGCAATGTGCTGTCTATTGGTCAGGCCTTCAACAGAGGGAATTACAACATTAATGCCCTAGGAGAGCAGTATGAAAAGGAAAATGGAAACTTTTCATCAGTTTGCCCTACATACAATAGGGGCCAGGAGAATCTATTTGCATTGGAGCCTTTATACAGTAAAGTAAATGAGACTTTCATATCTGCAGGTCTCAATAAGGGGGAGACTCATATTGCTTTTCAAGGTGAGCAGGATGCAACTGTTGCTTTAGGAGCTGTCTACAATAAAGAAAATTCAAGCATCCTTTCAATGGTTGAGCACTCTAGGAAGGGTGAGGAAACTACCATATCTTTCGGAGGCTTTCAGAATAATGTTGAAGAGAGGGATAACTCTGGAAGGCTCATAAGTAGCTATGATGTTTTGCTAAATCAATCCTCTGCTCAGTCTTCTGGGGCACTGGGGCAAAAAGATTGTACAGATCAGCTAAGTGACAATGCTATCTCGGCATCTTCTTTGCAGCCTGATTGTTCGCCTAAGAATAAGGATCAAAAGACCAAAAAAGGATCGTCAAATAACTTTCCTTCAAATGTTAAAAGCTTGTTGTCCACTGGCATTCTTGATGGGGTTCCAGTGAAATATGTTTCATGGTCAAGAGAGGTAAGGGGAGATTATCATTCTTTTTTCATTTTATTCTAGGTTACTTTAACCATAAACATTTTTCCCTGCAGAAAAATCTTAGAGGAGTGGTAAAAGGGACTGGTTACTTGTGTAGCTGCCAGGATTGCAAGCTTTCTAAGGTTAACATCTTTCCGTGGTCATATGCTGAATTTTCCCTACTGCTAACTTTGTTTCCCAACTTATGATGTGCAGACTATCAATGCATATGAGTTTGAGCTGCATGCTGATTGCAAAACCAAACACCCTAACAACCATATTTACTTTGAGAACGGTAAAACAATTTACGCAGTGGTCCAAGAACTGAAGAGCACCCCTCAGGAAATGCTCTTTGACGTGATACAAAATGTAACAGGATCTGCAGTCAATCAGAAAAACTTCAATATTTGGAAAGGTGAGACTCATCTATTTACTTATACAAGATTTAGATTAGGTCATAGTTCATAGTGCTGTTTTATTTTTACCTCTGACCTGATCTGATTGAGCTGTATAATTTCATTTCAGCATCATATCAAGCTGCAACCCGAGAACTTCAACGTATTTATGGGAAGGATGACTTGGTCGCGCCATCCTGATATGTTATCTTTCATGTTATCAAGGTCTGTTGATTAACTGTTGTCCACCTAGCTTGTGAAAATGACAGTAGGAATCGATCAACTCTGGAACATAAGATTTGTTGATCGTCAATCTATGTTGTATTTTGGATGCGTAACTTGTTTTTAACAGTACTGTTCAGCTTTATTTAATGCATATCCTCTTTCATGGGAGATCTTTTAAGTGATCATTAGATGCCTATTGTTCTGCTTTAAGCTCATCTAGCTTAAAATTTTGCACCCATTTTACATCTTGAAGACTTGCATCACATTTCTCTCCAGGTTGGATCATAACCTCACGTGTCTGCATTGTAATTGCAATAGTAATCCAATATTTGGATTACTTAGATATTTCTTTAGCTGAGTTTAGATATTAATGTGTGTCTCAATGCAGCTCTTGCTACAATCTGTAAACTGAGTAGATCAGAAGAGCTGATCTCCATCAGGTACAGCTTATCTATCTAAGCATTTTCTGTCGTTTAGATGTGCAATCATGCTGTGCTCGTTTTTCTGTTTGAAGCTATCGTAGGCAGAACCTATGCCGATATCAACAACATGTTCGTTTCTGTCACATTAGTATCTTAGAACCGTTGCTGGAAAATCTGGTTGTTACGTTCTGCATAAATGTTTGATTAAGCCTGGTGTATTTATTTTCTTAAATCTTAATCTACATATATTATAATCTATTTTATTACAAAACTTGTTCCTCTTAAACAACACTGTCGACGGAGATGGCCTTGGTAACAATCGTGTTGGAGGTCTGATCCTCTAGTGATTGGTGGTTAAGCTCCGACTGAGGATACGCCGATATGCTCTGATCTTGTGTCTTCCCCCATATAACTAAATACAGCCCAATTACAATCACTGTGGCTCCTGCTACCCTGCATTTTCATCACCCTCTTTTAGCATACAAGTTAGATTTCCCAGATAAACCCTAGTAAAATGAAATACCAAAATTACGTACTTCCCAACGTTGAGCTGCTCTGCGAGGATGAAAGAACTCATGACTGCAACAATCACCATGTTTAGAGGATTGAATGAAGTAACAAAAACAGGGCCTTTCTCCTTCATGATCACTCCTGATACATAGTAGCCAACTCCAGAACAAATCAGCCCCTGCACACACACACACACACACACTTGTCAAAAAGTTACTATAAAGAATTCATTTAAAAGGTGCAGAGAAATGCATATCCATTGTGTTCTTACAGAGTAAACAGAAGGAAGAAGTGTGGTGTCCCATCCAATAGACCAGATCTGAGCATTGCCTCTCGTGGCCACGAGAGTAAGCACTGTCCCTTGCAACGCTCCGAGCATGCATATCAGGCCGGTGAGGGAAAGGCCAGCTGGGTACGACTTCAATGTGATCGCCTATAATGTAACAAAGACAAAATTTAAAAAAGAATTAAAATAAAAAGAAAGATGATGGATGATACATATATATATGTAGACCTGTAGAATGTAAAAAAAGGACCAACAGATACAAGCAGCTCCAATCATAATAGCTCCTTTGATAAACTGTTGGGGATCGTTGTCTTGAGCAATAGATGTGGAGTTGGAGTTTCCTTTGGTCCATGGCAATTCTATTATTGAGCCTTTTACAATAGTCATTATCATTGCTCCACCTACAGTTACTATAGTTCCCATAATCTTTGCCTGGCTGTGCAGTCTTCTCACGTTCACGCTTTCGAGCCTGTGCCAACAATGTCGGAATAGGTTGATAAACCTTATATTCTACGTTGGCAAGTGTTGTTTAGTTCAAAGTTGATACCTCATGAGCCATGCTAATAGAAAGGTGAGGGCAGGAACAGTGTTACACATAGCCGCTGCAAATGTAGCTGTTGTGATTTTCAGCCCAATGTAGTACAAGTTTTGATCTATCACTGGCCTGCACTTGCAATTACATGTATTACATTACAATCTTAAACATCATACTAACATAAAGGAACTAGGTAGAGTAGTTACTCCAATAGAGCAAGAAGGAATATTTTGGCGAAAATGGAGAGCGTCATTCTTGGCCTGATTTTCCTGTTTCAAACAAATAAACTCTCAATAGTAAGCTTCAACTGATACATGTATCATTGATCTGAATATAGGGAGGAAGAGAAACATGGGAATCGAACCTCTCGAAGGCAAAGGCAAAAGGTGCTACAACAACGGCAGCGGCGATATTTCTGTAGACAGCAAAGGTGTAATGACTCATTCCCTTGTCCAGAGCTGACTTTGCTATTATACCTAAACCTGCATACCCAAACTGCAACAATATTGCAGCCATATATGGTCTCAACTTTCTCACTAATTTACTATCCATCTCTATGTGTGTGTGTGTGTGTGTGTGTGTGTTCAATGTTAACTGCTCTCAGGTTTAATGATATTGATACATGTATGTATAAGTGTGTGTGTACCTTATGTATATCAATGAGTATATATATACATATTTTGGTTTGGAGTTTGTGTGTTGTAGTTTGGTTCCTGTCAGGGAATGAGAGGGGCGATGGAAGAACACGACAGCTTTGAATCAATGGATTCCACTACTAGATGTATAACAGTGTGACAAACTAATACTTTTACAACAAGCATATTAAATGAAACGTGAAAATAAGCTTTAATTGTCCCATTTCAATTATTTTAATTTCTTGCAGATTTGGATTATCATTATCCGTTCACGTTAGGGTGATACTAATTTACAGTAATAACTAATAACTTTCAATTCTGTGTATTAAAATTATCCACACAAAGACATAAGTTTATCAACTCAAGAAGATTGACAAATTTATGTCTTTGTGTTGATAATTTAACATATAAAATTGAAATTAGTTTGGTAAAATTGAAATTAGTTAGGAGTATTAGTTATTACTGTAAATTAGTTAATATTTGATCACACACCATCATTATCCTCCTTTAACAAGGATACAATCTTCATTTCAATTCCATGATACTAAACGGGCCGGTTACGGATATCATCTCGATATATAAGGTCCTAGTCTTGTATACATGACTAGGTCGATACTGCCTGAATTCAGATACATGGGACTTGGCGCATTAGATACTTTTCACGGGGTGTTCAGTTACTTAGATTATTGCCCAAATTTACTTAGATTATTGCCCCAAATTATTTGAAGAGATTAATTTTGTCGTTTTTTACTAATATGACATGGGAATAGCCTAAGATTGTAACATTGGTTTGCACTAACCAAGTAGTCAAATATTTATAAAATAAATTCAAGGCTGAGAACTGGTATGGACTGGTCCCTCTGAAACTGCTTAATTGGTTCTTAATTACATCAAGATATAACTATAAACATATAAAAAATAGATCCACTAAATCAGCATAGTAGTAGTGATAATTGAAACCTGGTGCATAAGTGTGACATCCTAATCAGATCTCACTTACAGCAAATTATAATGCATGAAGCACCATTAATTACGTGGTTATGAATTATCTGTCCAAATAAGCGAATCAATTTGCCATCTACAAATATAAAATTAGTTGTACACAAGAAAGAAATTTTTTCTGAAAAAAGAAATCATATGTTGAACACTCAAAGTTGATATAGCTGGACACAAATTAATATAATTCCATTTTTTATGACAATTATTAATTCATGTCATGACAAATTTTAAACGACTCTACTATAATTTGGAATTACAATTTGTTTAAAATTTTAATTATACTTAATGTTAGCAGTACTTAGTCAGAGATTTAAGTGTTGGTATACTGTATATCATTACCGTTTCGTAATAGGTTGTAAGAGTGATTAAAGTTGTTTAATTAGCCAATCAACCAGACGTTTTTTATTTAGTTATTTTTTTTTGGTTTAAGAGTTTAGTGCCAAACACGTATTCATTCTTAGCTAATGAAATTATTTCCAAACATGTAGCACAGCCCATTGTTGTGTTGCTGGTGTCGAAATAGTGGAAATTACTACATCATATAAATAGAAAGATTATTATAATAAATAAATTTATAAAAAAGGGTGCTATGAATTCTGGTTTTTGATGGTGGCTGCCAACTTTGTTGAGCAACTCCATGTGTAGGCTTCGTTTATTAGTTATTACTACCACATAACATCAATAACCACTTTAGTTTGTTATTCCCATGAAAATATTTCTCTTACATTTCACCATCCTATTTTTTTATAATCTTTTGATTTCAATTTGACCACCCACCGCACGTATGATTTGATGTCATTAATCTCATATTTCTTTTATACTTGTTTCAAATTCATTACGTATTATGAGTGTTGTAGTATAAAATTTTATATACTTACTAATTGATCAATTTCTTAAAGCAAAAACTTTGGTGCTGCCATCTCACGCAATTATTCCCATACAAATTAAACATAACTAAAAATGAATAAAAAAAATCTCGAGCAAGTTATCAAGTTTGGAATCTAAGTAGTAGTATGTGTTAACAGGTGCCAATGCCAAACATGATTGCCAATTTAGTTGGGACCCAAATAAAAATATGGTAAATTAACTTAATTTGACACATACAAAAGGTCACAAATCAGAAATGATGTGTTTGTTGGGTTCTCCATTGAACTTTGTTAGAATGGAAAACTTTTTCTAGTGCATTTCTCTTCTTGTTTAGAGACATGTATACTATTGGAAGCGACTATATTACAACATGGTTTTAATTTTCAATGTGTGCATCAACATTTATATAAATAAGAGAACTTATGTAGTAATTAGTTTGTTGCTCTTTTCTTAAAAAAGTTGTATGAATTTCGGAACATTGTATGATGCGTTTGAGATAGATAGGTAGTTCCACATTTTGATCTTGTGGCAATTTGCCGCATTAAGCTGAACTCAGCAGTTACACTTTAAATAATGGTTGGTTGGATTAATTACAACTAATTCGGTCTTAATTACGATTTCAATTAGAATGATTCATATTCGAATTTATTAATCTACAAATAGAGTGGTTGCACATTGCAATCAGGTGTACAAAACTTAGGCCTATCTTTTTTCAGATAAAACAGAATGAATGGAGGTCTCTTTTCAGACAAGAATTTGTTTCACCAATATCTAATTAAAAATCAATCTTAGAATTGCACTCTCATTGACTAGCTACACTAGTATCCTTCCTGTCAATGGCACAGCCCTCCGGAGATATCGTGCCACCGGCTCTAGTAGGAGGCCAGTACCGGAACACAGATCTTCCGATTATATTCTTTGAAGGAAGGGGGCCACTGAGAAAGCATTCATTCATAAGAAAATTTAACTGAGCAAGTATCTCCATCTCAACGTTTGAATGCAAAAAACTATTACCAGACATGTGAGTCATAGCTATTGTTGCGATTATCGCCCATAACAAAAACTGAGTTCTCCGGTACACGCTGCAAGGAATTATACTTATATTAGACCAGGTACACTTGGGAATAAACTATGCAGGTCAAAGTTCTAAACAGCAAATTCTGTAAATGTTCCAGTTTCAAGTGTCCTAATGTCATATTCCTAACGGTATACATATTCGGCACAAACAACCTAATATTGCCACTTCTTGACTTACTTGAACATAAGAGCCTACAAAGATTGGAATAATTAACTCGTTAAGTAAACAGAGTATATTTATTTATTTGGCTGGTTTCAATAGCGAATGAGGTTGACAGGAAACAGTTTAAATATGTGAAACCAAACAAACATACAGTTTGTGTCATTTCATATTTGGGTGCTTCAAGAATATAGTCTTCATTTCGTACGACTCCATTGACGATCAATTTCCCATCATGAACCTGCATTAGGAAATAAGCATGAAAAGCTTCCTAAATGGAACAGGAAATACACTGGATGCCAAGAGATTATATCACCACTGACTGTCAAATCATTGAGTTTGCAGCAACAAGATAAGAATGTTAAACGAAGACAATAGATTTAAAGTAGTAAGTATTATGATTTCATGCAATAAGGTTGCTCCATAGAATTGTAGCATCAAACTAGTATCTGGAAACTAATTGCAAATGGAGATCATGTCCATCCTCTACTGATGATTCCTAAATTCTATAGAATAAATCGATGATAATATTATGCCTTATACATTTGGTGTATTAAGATTCCATTGTCAGCACTCAGCAGAGTATTCTCTTTAATATTACCACATGTACACAATCAAGCAACAAACAAGCTCAAGTTTGCTTTTACAACACCAGTCTATATAGATCTCATATTCAATAAAATCATAGGGAGCAGAATTACAGCAGCAGTTTTATCCAAGCAAATAAATGCAGGAATTTTAGCAATGCTCTACTAATTTAGCAGATACTTCAAATTACTGTATTAGGGATTCCAGCAACCAGAACTTAAATCCTTACCAAAAAAGAGGACATTTTCAAGTCTCACCTCAACAGTATCACCTTCTTTGGCAACTATCCGCTTAATAAAAACATCATCATCTGTGTAGCCAACTTCTTGCAGCACAGGTGGGCTTTTAAAAATTACAACATCATTTGGACAGGGTTTTCGAAAATAATATGAGACCTGGAAATGGAGAATAGCTAAGTACTAATAGCAAAAGGGGGCTCTACGGTGGAATGCAAATAAAGAGTCAACGAAGTAGTTCCATCAGAGAACTTAAACCCTTTTAAAACCCAGAGGGCCTCATTAGTAGTACACGACTGATGATGTGCACTAATCTGTGTATAAGGGACGACAAAGCATTTTTCGGACAGGAAGGTATCATGGTAGTACACTACATTCCAGAGGGATGAATCAAGTAAATAACACGAGTTAAAAAAAGCAAAAACATGATACAGAGGCAGAAACTACCTATCAATGCATAGACAGAAAAGAACTTTATATACACTAGAATACAATAGCTATATAATTTGATCATCTCTACATTATTTAAGCGAGTAAATTTTGAAATTTTAACCGCAAGAGTCATACATTGCAAGATAAGTGATAGCAGAACTACAAAATCTCCACTATTTCCTTCATCATGCTTCTTTTCTCTGTTTGTGCAATGGTAAAAATGCTCTTTTAACATGAACAAGGCAGATCAAAATTTGAAGCTAAAGCTAAGTAGCAATCACGAACAACACTAATATTTAAATTGAACGAAACTTGTGAGCAATTATACCTTTTCAGCTACAAGTCTATCTCCAACATCAAATGTAGGATACATAGACAAGGAAGGAATATATCGAGGCTCAGCCACAAACGATCTGAACGCCAGTGATATAGCGACCACCGCAACAACCGTTTTGACGTCGTCTGTGCTGAAATTCAACCATTCTGGCAGTAGACTATCACTCTCTCCCGTTCCGTCATCATCTCCATTGCCGCCGCCGCCGCTCTCAGGCGTGGTTTTGGCAGTGTCCTTATTGGAGACATTACAACGAAGGGGCTGCAAGCGATATCTTTTAGGGTTGGGAGACAGGCAGCTGGGGAGTTTAATTGGAGTTTGGGTGGTCGAAAATGGTGAGGTTAGGGTTGTCTGGAAAGAGAGTTGGGGGATTAGCCCAAGCTGCAAACTCATCATCTGAATTTGATTTTCCCCTCTCTCTCTTTCTCCCAAATTAATTGAAAGCAGAAGAAATTGACTTGGCTCCTTGCAAGCTATCCGCTATTTGAGATTTCTATCACTATAAAAAACTCATCTTTATTCTGATTGAAACATAAAGACTGAGAGATGTTTCTTTTCCTGTGTCATATTTTTAAACTGAAAATAATTGTTCTTTTTGTTTTGGGTTTACATAAAAATTACTACAAGAGTATAATAAGTTTGCATCTACTAAAGTGCACTTGTTAATTTTTCTCATAATAATCGTATCAATATTGCATTGCTAGTTGCTAATTTGTGGGGGGTATGTAGGTAAGCTCTAAAGCTACTAAAGGAACCTTGATTTTCCTCAATATAAATCAACAAAGCTCAATAGTCTAACAAGAAGTCAGTTTCAGTACAGAAAATATACATTTCTATCACTAGTGTACATGGCTTTTCCAAAGAATATTAACAAACTTGTGTGAGAAATCTTGCAGTTGGAATCACAAATTCTCTGCGCTTAACTTGGTTTCTTCCATAACTCTTTAGTCTACCAACTGCACAGCTGCAATGACTGGTATTTTTTCTCTCAATTTCTGTGTGAGAGCTACACGAACTGTCATCACGCCAGCTGCAGCTCCGCTTAGTCTAACCTTTACGACTTGGTCGTTGATATGAACGAGCTCCAGTTCTCCCCCGCCTGTGCCTGAGAGGTATGGTCTAATCTCTGATAGAACCTGCAATATCCGATACACGATTGAGTATTTTTTATCTTCGTCACCAGGATTATAGTTTAACTTCCTTCCTTTGGATACTAATCAACAAAGTTATCTCATACTACTATTTGTAAAAATTATCAAGAACCTTAGCAATATCCGAGAGTTCCAATCCATTATCCATCTAGAGATATAATCTTACAAATACAATATATCAGCCTTTGCTACTTTTATGTATGTAGTCTAATCAATGTGGATCATATTCCTAGCTATATATGCAAATGGAATGTGATGAACTGAACACAAAAGCTTACCTTCTCCACATTTTCTTCATTCAAGTCAAGACCTGTTTCTGTGTCAATAATCTGCTCGACTGCTTCGATTTCAGGGATCTTGTCGGTGAGACGAGTCTCGATCCCCATCTTGAGGGTCATGGTGGAGCTGGGGCAGGAGCCGCAAGCCCCTTGGAGCTTGAGTACAACAACAAGACCATCAATCTCATGAAGAGCCACATTGCCTCCATCAGCCATGAGCCCTGGCCTCACTTCATCCAACACCTTCTCCACATTCTCCTCAGTCAGTGGCAGCACACACACAACACCTTCAAATTCCAATCACATTTATCCATTATCCATTCAATTCATGCTTAATTGCTTAAAATAAAAACACTACTTAGCATAAACAATTTCTTATGAAACGTGTTGACAACCAAAATCTTATCAAAGTTGGGATCTTTTTTTACCAATTATCACTATTAAGTTAGCCCTTGATTTCAATTCAACACAATTAAACACAGGTATGTGAAATCACCAGCGCGATTCTTGATTGGGGGAGCAGGATTAAATCTAACGAAGTGTTTGGTGTGAAACTGACCCCTGAAAAATGGGCTCCTCTCTGAAATGAGATTCTGTAATAGTAATCAACAAATAATAGTAATCAATAATATTAAATATTAATAATAATGTGATGCAGAATTGAAGATTTATAAGCGTTTATACATACATGTGAGTGGGAAGAAGCAAAGCACTGCGAAGGGCGAAATTGCGTCTTGATGAAATGGGTTTGCGCGGAAAGTGCTCCCATTTATGCAATCTGCTGTCAAATTTCAGGGAAGGATGAAAAACCCATGAAATTCTTAAAGCCTAGAAAGGAAAAGTGAGTATCTGGTTGAAGATGGTTGGCGGGGAATGATAGGTTGTTTATGCGATTTGTTGATGATAAGCTTCGTGTGGATATTTTCATATTTAATTAGGTAATCATGAATCTTATGTCTAATATCACAAAATTTTAATACAAATTCTATTAGATTTATATTTAAAAGTATTAATTATTTTCTGTCAAAATATTTTTTCTCATAATAACATAATACGGAGTATTTATTATTTTTAAATTAATTTAAATTAGCTATACAGACTTATTATATTTAATACTAGTAAATATAATCGGTGTGATTTTTAAAGTAGCAGAGTTTGATAGTTAAAATAATTATTGTTTCTGTTTTACTGGATATGTTTCTATTAGACACTCGATAAAAAAATAAATATCTGTGTTTAATGGAGATATGATAAAAATAACAAGTAGAATAAATTAAGAAAGTGGAGAAAGAATAAAATTATAAAGATAGTAACTTATATACGAAAAAGTAAAATAAAAGAGAAAATAAAAAAAAAAAGGTTAAATTTGTAGATATATAGTTTACCATAAAAGAAATTGCCCCAACGAATACAAGCCACTTTTTTAGAGTCCATTAAAAGACTTCTTTGGTAGTCATTTAAAACTATTTCAACTACGTTTCACCAATATATGGGCATGGGCTATGGCCTATGGGGCTTGTCCACAGTTTGCCCAAAAAAGGCAATAATACTCGATAGGATTTCGTGAGGGTATAGAAGGCAATAATAATATTACTCGCTTGATTTCAGCGCGTATTTTAAGAAATGTAAAAAAAATGGAATATGACTATACCTTCTTCAATTTGCTATCTTATGGTTTATTTCCTCTTTTTGTTTACTGCTATTTTGAGTAATGGGTGATTGCTATGCATAGTTAATGTGGTATCTGCTGTTACATTTTCAATCAAGTCAAAGCTAAATTAACATTATAACATCATGCATAATGGAATTGCAAAGTGCGAACTAGACATGCCCAAAGTTTTTGGTTCCGGCGGTTAACCGCGGAACCGTAACCGTGACATTTTTTACAAACCGGAACCGCTATATTTGGAATCGCATGCCGATTCCGGTTCAAGATTTTACGAACCGAAACTGTCACCGAACCGCCGGTTTCACGGTTCCGGCGAGGTATTCGAGGCGTCAACCGTTGGCAGCCAAGGAGCAGCTTTTTTAGTCGGTTTTTTGACCGGAACCGGCTGTTAACCGTGAAACCGGCGGTTTCCCGGTTCCGGTGCGGAACACAAGGTTGACAAGTTGCAGGGCCGATTGGATGTTTTATGCAGGTAGTCAGGCGGTTTGCAGGCGGTTTGTTGACCAAAACCGCCGGTTTTGTCCGATTTTCAATTTGTTTTTTTTTTAATTCTGATTTTGAATTCAAATTGATCCATCCCCCCCCCCCCCCCTTTTATCTATAAATACCCCTTCTATCATCACTTACATTCACCCCATTCTTGTATTAACAAGTGTTTCTATCTTCAATCCCCTAATTCTCTCTCTTTGTTTCTCATTTCTCATTTGTGCTATTGTGCTTACATTTGAATTATTTAAGCGCTACTCTTATATTACGCATTGTTATACTTGTTCCGTAGTTCTATAAGTTGTCTTTCTCAATTGCTAAAACAAAAAAAAATATAATTTCATATTTCTACTATATAATTTGTTACTATCAAGATGTCTTCATCCCGAGAAGGTCGTGTTGATAAAGGAAAGGGAAAGTCCAAGAGGCCAAGTCGAAAATCCGTTATTGATGAGATTTCTCAAAGGAACATGGATATGTGACAGGTTAATAATTATTATCTACTATTATTAATTATGAATTACATTACATTATTGTTCATAATTCTATTTGATATTTACACTACAAATATTATTTTGTAGAAACGAGAAGAGCAAGATATGGCCAATGCTATTGCTCTCTCTCGCTCTCAATCCCAAGGCGGACGTGGATATGGTGGTGGCGATGCTTATGTTGGTAGTGGTAGTGGTGCTCTCGGTCCCGGTGCCTATTCTCAACAAATTCCAACCCCGGTGAATCTTGATGACGACGATGATGATGATGACGAGGAGGAGGAGGAAGAGGCGGAAGAGGAACAACAACAAGAAATGCCACCCCCACCACCACCAAGGAGTCGTCGTGGTCGTGGACACCCTCCTCAACCTCCAACCCAAACTCAACTCAACTTTCAACATGGAGTGGGGACCGGGAGTGGGACGGGTTCATCCCAAACATCAGGTATGTGTAGCACTACTCTTTTAAAATATGATCACAAAAATGCTCTTAATGTGATGTCTAGATTTGTTGTGATGAAACATTTTCCGTTCAATGCTTTTGATAACGATGCATTAGAGTCGAGTATGCGACAAGTTTATAATGCTGCTGCAAGAAAATTGAGTCGAACTTCTATGACTCGAGCTGTTGTTAGACAATGCTTGGAAAAGAATGCGCAATTAGGTACGTTTATTGTTAACTTGGGTCATAAAGTTTTGATTTGCTCTGATGTGTGGACTGGTTGTTTTTGCAAAAATTCATATATGGGCATCACTGTGCATTTCGTTGATCACAGTTAGACTTTGAACAAACGTTTGATTGCATTTCGGGAATTTCCCGCACCACACACTGCACAAGCAATTGCTCAATTGATCATTCAAGTTTTGAATGAATTTCAATTGATCAATAAAATTTTTTCTGTTGGTTTTGATAATGCAAGCGCTAACACTGCTAGTATAGATGAACTCATCAGTACATGTTCTCCTGTTATTGATGACAAATATTTTCATGTACGATGTATTGCTCATATTTTGAATTTGCGTGTTCAAGATGCGATCGATTTGTGGCAAAAGTATGTTGATCCTATTATAACTGCTGTTAAGTTGATTCATAACAAAACTCCTATTGATAGAGCTTGGAAGAAATATTGTCATAGCTTACAGTGGAGGTACACCAATTTTTGTTTGGATGTTTTAACTCGTTGGATCTCGACGTATGATATGTTGGAGTCGACCTTGAACCACATTGAATATTTATGTGATTTTTTTAGAACTTGCCCGCATGTTCCTTCTAATTTGCTTTTGATACCCTCTTGTTGGGACCACAACATGGATTTGTTTCGATTATTCCAAGCTTTAAAAAATGCCACTGTTGAGTTATACGGCATTTATTATCCTACTTCTGTGCGCGTTTTGCGCGTATTTTGTTTTATATGGTTGAGTTAAGAAATGTGTGAAAAATACTCAATTCATAGAGTTGAAGGCTATTTTGTTTTATATGGTTGAAAAATGGTTGAAATATTTTGCGCGTATTCCAAATGTGTTTTTTATTGCAAAATGCTTGGATCCAAAGTGGAAGTTGCATGGTGTTCATAAAATTTTAGACATGTACTATGGTTGTTTGCACGATTTGGATTTTTCTCAACTTCGCGAAATGGGCTTGACAAGAGGAGAAGGCTTCGAACTAAGTCTTCTGAATGTTGATGAAATCAAACTAAGGTTAGATAGTGCACTCCGTGCTCTCTACACGGAATATGAAATGCGGTATAACACCACTCACCAGGTACGTGCTCCTCCTAGTCCTTCTACATTTGATTTTGGTGGCGGGAACTATAGCAATGTCATGATTGATCCAAACGTAATATCACAATTGCAAGATCTATACGGTGCTACAACCAATAGGACTAGATCTACTAGTGAGTTAGATATATATTTGGAATCGCGCTCTATTTTTCAAGATGCAGGTCCTCCTACTCAACAAATTGACGTCCATGATTGGTGGGGAACACATGTCAGAGAGTTTCCGATACTCTCGATAATGGCTAAGGAGATTTTCGCCGTTCCCACTTCCACCGTCACCGTTGAGCAAGCTTTTAGTGTCGGCGGTTGTGTCCTAGACGACAAAAGGAGCAATCTCTCCTCCAAAAACATGGAAGCCACTATGTTACTTGATGATTGGGCAAAAGCGGACATGAGAGCACAAGAGCCGGATTTCGACTTTCGTGTAGAGAGTGATGGTGAAGACTTTTCCACCGATGACGAGGTCGGAAGCAAGGGCGCTCAACAATATCACTGACGGGGCGGTGAATGACGAGCACGGCCGACCAAAAAGGTAAGCAATGTAAGAGAACTACGTGGGCTTTGATTCCTCAATAAAATTGTGGATACGTATGCAACTCAACTTAAATTTGAAAAGTTTAACTTTGAAAGTTGAGCTCAAGCCCTTTTCAATTTTTTCCTTTTTCCTCCCATTTCATGTTTTTTTATTTATGTTCCGACGACACTTGTAAATTATATCACATTGTTATATATGTATTATAAATTGTAATGTATCGTTGTCCGTTACAACTCAAATTCAATAAAATTGATATGATTTTCACCTTATTCGTCTTATTTCAATTTAAATTAACAATTTTCTTGTTCCAATTTATTGTATAAGTCCAAAATTCCAAATTACATAGCAAAAAAAAACCGTTGAAACCGCCAAACCGAACCGAAACCGTCCGAAAATCGGCGGTTCAGAACCGGAACTGCCGGTTTTCGAACCGTGGGCATGTCTAGACTGCGAACGCATGAACATCTCATTGAAAAGGAATTGCAATCAACTTTTATTATCCAAGTTTATGAGTCATTTCAGTAGTCAATATGCATAAAAGGGATCTGGGACATTGAACTCACCATCAAGGGTTCGACGGTAGCAGCGACGGAACTAGTAAGGGGCAAGCCCCCGCTCCGGTGCCGGACAATGTATAATTATTCCGTGCTTGGGGCGGAAATTGAAGAGAGTACCCATAAAGTTGTTCTTGTTGTATGATTTTTGGAGAGATGGAGGAGAAGAAAGGAAGAATCCATGTGTGAAATAGATATAGAATAGATACAGGACCAAGAGAGAGAGAAATGAAATTTGGAAATGATACATGAGAGCATTAGCAATGGTGGCCTATCTCCGGAGCCCATCTCAGAGACTATCTTCATTTTTTCCTGCCATGTCAGCAGGCTCATCTCAGAGCCTATCTCCATGCAATGAGAGCTCATCCCATAGCCTAACTTAGAGCCCATCTCATTTCCACATCATCATTATTTTTATATATTTCACTTGTAATTGTTTTAAATTAAAGACAACGTAATATACGACAAAAAATAAATTCATTAAAAACAAAATAAAACATCATACATTAAAAAATGATAAAAATAGAAAACATAATAAAAAACAACGGAAGTAGAAATCGTGAAATTTAGCACCCTCATACACCAGGCTCGTCCTTCCCGACACGACCCATTAACCTTATGAATTTGGGGCAATCCTTCAGTTGCAGATATATTTCCCAGTACTTGAACCCCCTCGCATTGCCATCGTAGAATTCGTGAAATTGAGCACACTCAGACACCAAGCGTTTCCAATGCTTGCTTAGATCGTCGGGCTTATGTGTCGGGGCTCATGCGGGCTTTACTTGTTCGTATATTTTCGTGACACGCCCCAGAAACCGCCCTCTACAATCGGGTCTTTAGAGATCTCTGTCCAACAATGAGCAAGAGCAATCGACTTCTCTATGGAGTAGGTACTCATCGTCCGCCCAGCTTCAGACGCCTCCCTGACTGTCTCCTTCTTCTTCCCCTTCATGTCGGGCACCTTGGTGCTGAAGCTCATATCACCGTGGAGAGAAGTAATAAAATTGAAATTGAGATTGGAAAGGATGAATGTGAATTGAAGGAGAATGAGGTATATATAATGGATTAAAAATTGAATTAAATTATAAAAAAATGGATATCAGCTCTGTCATCGGTCCGAGCCCCCGCAATGGAGGCCCATCGCAGGCCGATGCGGGCGATATATCGGCTGATGGGAGGAGGCGGAGGCGAAGGGGAAGGGAGATTGGCTCCCTCCCCAAAATGGTGACCCATGCTCGGTGATAGGGGGCCGATCGATCGGCTGTGGCGATCGGCTAGCAATAGTGGCGATCGGCCCCATTGCTAATGCCCTAATACTCTGTAAGCTATTTTAACTTTTTACATAGCAATAATATTGGGCTTGTTTGATAAATAATATGGTTATACCTAGGTTAGTTAGTGATTAAGATTTAGGGCCAAGTTAAGGAAAGATTTGATTTTACTAATACACATTTGATATCCTAGTGAATTTTTTCTAATAAGCCTAATTTGTTTGGTAGGGAAGTTATGAAATCAGAAATAAAATATGCAATGACGGATTTGACCTTATCAAATAAATTTGCAGCTATATTATCAAACAATAACAAAATTTACCGCAACAAAAAATTATTGAAAAGTTTTTAAGCTCTAATCATCATGTTCCTGAGTTATGCACTTACCTACCAGCATTATTGGGGGTATAAATTCAAAAACAAACAAAATGAACCAAATTATTGGAGAATAAGTATTGCTTGAATATTTGAGAAAAACAAATGGAGGAATGCACAATTTCGGAGGAAGATAATTACTTAACTTCACTTGTGAAAAAACCTCAAACATATCTGAAGAAGAATAATCACCTATGCTAGATTTAAAAGCCACAAACAAGGCTCTTCAAAAATTTATGGAAAAAAAATGATCCAACTCAATCTTAGTGAACATAATTCATCGTGGAAATATTATCACAATTCACAAGTGGACTTTTGATTTACTTGTTCATATGAGATGGAGGAAAAGTATACGAGTGGAAGGATTGATCCAAGGCTAAAAAAGAGAAACTTTATTTTTCTCACTAAACAAATTGATGCAGAATACTATCTGACCAAATTTGTGAGATACATATCTATGTATTTTAAGGGAAAATCTGCAGACTCGGATGGGCCATAGAGAAAAAACACAGGCCTAGCATATAATTAACTATGATACCAAACACTTGGAAATACTCATATATATATCTTTATCTAGGCATTACCTACTTATCAAACAACTCCTTAAATTAATTAGTACTACACCACTTCAGATTTTACTCGGATTAAAATATTTTAGATTTAATAATTTAGCCAATAAGTTATGAAATCAGAATATACTAGAAATCAAAATATATTAATATCGTATTCTTAATAAAAAAAAAGCATATTGCAAATATCTCAACCAAATTTGCGAATACTTTGAACAATAAAAGAAAGAATGATGAGGAAGACATTATCAAATATTATAAATAAATAATTATATAGTAGTATTTCATACTCATCTTAGTATTGAAATATACATTGCATATGACTTTTGTCCAATTGTTGAGTTTGTACGACTCCTTATTTAGTTGATTGTAAAGTACTAATAGAAATGTAAGTGTTGCTTTATTGCTCAACACATGCTATAATAGAAATGTACGTACAATTGCTTTATTGCTCATTAGTATGTGGACATACTTAAATAGCAAACCGAGACTCCTAACGGTGAATATACTTAAATTGCAAACCGAGACTCCAAATGACGGACGGAGAGAGTATTAATTATTTGAAAATTATTATTATTAATTTTAATTTTAATTTTATTTTCAGCACTGGCTTATTTCATTTTCTGATTCTGCCACTGGTCCGTAGTACCTTCCGGGAGCATGGATTTCTCATCGGTCATGGAAGCCCCAAGAGCTGTTTAATATCCCTCTGCAATCAAGAAGATGGTTACAGTGGCATGATATCACATGTACAATGCAGTAGAGGAAAGGGAAGTAGATACAGAACACATTCATTTGATACCTCAATTGTAAGAGGTGATGTTGTGGGGTAATAGCGATCAACAGGGTGTCCAGTCTTGTCGATCAAGAACTTTGCGAAATTCCACTGAATGTCATCACCGAAGATCCCCCACTTTCCCAACTTCAAGAACTTGTACAATGGAGCAGCATTGTTACCATTCACCTCAATCTAACACAAGCAAAGCAGTCAATTAAGATACTAAATCGTGTGAACCTACAACACAGCTTAGATTGATATGCTTTGCAGTTAAACTTCCTGCAGTCGAGTACAAATAAGGGTACCAGATTACATGAATGAGTAGAAATCTATCAACTGGATACATGGTTTTAATAGACATGAAAGATGTCAAAGCATGGAAAAATCAACATTAAGGTAACAGATTATACTGGTGTAAATTAAGTGTAAACACAAATTCAGAAGACTAATGGTAGATAGATGGTTTTAATAGACATGAATGATGTCAAAGCATGGAAAAATCAACATTAAGGTAACAGATTATACTGGTGTAAATTAAGTGTAAACACAAATTCAGAAGACTAATGGTAGATAGATGGTTTTAATAGACATGAATGATGTCAAAGCATGGAAAAATCAACATTAAGGTAACAGATTATACTGGTGTAAATTAAGTGTAAACACAAATTCAGAAGACTAATGGTAGATAGATGGTTTTAATAGACATGAATGATGTCAAAGCATGGAAAAATCAACATTAAGGTAACAGATTATACTGGTGTAAATTAAGTGTAAACACAAATTCAGAAGACTAGCTAGAACTCAAGTATCTATATTTACGAAGTAGTCCAAATTTTACCTTGTCAAAGATGGGAAAATCTGACTTGAATCTAGTGCAGACAAAGTCCATGATTTCATCATTGCTTCCAGGTTCTTCTTCACCAAACTGATTACAAGGGAAAGCCAGAATCTCCAGGCCTGTATTGAATACGACGCAACCAGAAGAATTCTTATCATTTGCAAGGAATTGAAGTAAAGACAGAATACGCTTGAAGCATCACTTCTGAATCTGAACTTTCTTGACAGAGATGCAATACAAAGTTAGACCAACAAAGATAAGTGTTTGTGTTGATAGCTTACTTACAATTATGATCTTGATTTCTACAATGCAAGCTAGATAATTTTATCAAAAATCAAAATACTAATCCTACAAACAAAACTATCCTGTCCACTACCGCTTTTCATTACGGAAAATGTTGTGCCTCCCTCCCCACCTTTACAAACTCACGGAAGAACCAAAAGATCTCAAGTAAATAAGTTCCATTGAGGGGTTGGAAGAGGATTGGTCCACATCTTTGTCTAATATCCATACATCTCACAAGAATCACCTTATTATGCTAGTTTCTGAATAATTTTATTCATTTACCCCCCTTTAGATCAGTCATGTATCGGATAATCTATGTGCCCATAGATTTAGGTAATATTATAACATGGTGGATGTTATTTTAGGTGTGAAAAGCTCATTTACGATTCAGCAGGTGATATAGCAGTGTTCTTCCACGTTTTGGTTGTTCCTTTTAATAACTGTTTTTCTGATTTTTCCCTAAACATTTTACTTTAAGCTGATTTCCTTGTCATGACCCTCTGAGTCTACCAATACCACACTAGTGGATTTGTACATGTCTACATCAGCAAAACCATACCTTGATCTTTGTACTTCACGTACAATTGATTTAGCTCAGTGTAGTTCGAATTGGTC
Organism: Salvia splendens; assembly: GCF_004379255.2. Lineage (NCBI taxonomy): Eukaryota > Viridiplantae > Streptophyta > Magnoliopsida > Lamiales > Lamiaceae > Salvia > Salvia splendens. Next base: position 14,811,027 of record NC_056047.1, on the reverse strand, counting down.
ATCCCGCTAATATTGAATTAGAAAAGACAGACAAAAAGCAGTTATTAATAGGCAAGGGTTAAGCATCCTATGTAAATGCTAAAAATTAGAGGACACAAATACAAAGACAAAACAGAAGCTAAAGTAAATGCTACTACCATTTTGAGGCAACATTCACAATCAGCAACACTTTGCCTCGGTAAATGCCTAAGTCCACTTGATTTCCTTTAGCAACCTGAAAGCAAAAAAGCAATATGTTTGCTAACACAAGTTATATACAGCGAGCCAAATATGTGATGTGAAGTGCTATATAGCTCCTTTCAGAAGTTAAGGTCTTGATATGGTTATAAAAGAAAACCTAAATGAGATGCTTCAGATGAGCCAAATAGTTTTAAAGATCAAGCCATCTAGGGAGCAACTCCAAGGTCACATAAAAGGCTTTTTGCTTCATTTTTAACAGACGTCGAGGCAATCGCGCTATCAAATATTTATGCTAGAATGAAAATGAAAATGAAAATTAAAATCATTGTCAACTGCACTGTGGAAAGCTTGATCCAAGTGTCACATGTGATTTTTTTACAAACAGGTAGTGAACATTAATAGCAACAATTATCGCGTGGTTCCAGCACTTGGCTAAAGTCATCAAAACATGAATTGAGTTCACATCCATACATGTATGACAGTATGAGCATCATGAGCTGCTCAAAGCGATTGTGAACTCGAGAGTTAAAACCCCATAAATTCGTAGTAAAATTACACGAATCGTTGGTAGGGGAATTGGATCAAACACCTAGTGGATTCTAGTACAGGTTAAGCATAAACAACAGAAACCTAAGTAAATGGTAGAATCTGGAGAATCGATAAGCATAAATAGAAGCGATGATCAACAAGCACGTGATATGAATTAGCAGTTTGATTTGGGGATTACGAATCCAGGAATGTTAAATTCAGAGCAGGAAAATGAAGTATGCAGCGAAGTTAACAGCTGACCTTGACGGTGAAATCAAACACAGACTGCGACGACGCCATTCAAATTTACGAATATTATGTGCAGAATTGTTCCGAAATCTAAATTCAGACGCGTATGGTGAGTTGAATTCTTAGTTAAAGGTTGAATTTCATACTAATTGAATTATTTTATTTGAGTCGAGCTTTAATATGCTGAGTGACTCAAATCATATAATACAACTGATTTAATGACTCAATTTTTCATGATGAATGTAAAATGCATATGTACTTGAAACAATGACACCAGCATCATCCATCAATAAATCTCTCACAAGAATAATCTATGTTCACATAATCCTATATTTTTTTCTTTTTGATTCGGTAAAATTAAATCGCCTCTATTTATAATAAAATTTTTATTTAATAAGGTAAATATCATATTTTCATTTACAATACTTCAGCCACTGTGTTCTCTATACCTCTTTTCTATTTTATCATATTTGCATTAAAACTTTTATTATCAAGACTTGAATTCTCATTTTCATTTTTAACAAAGAAAGAGCCATTGTTATTGGAAATGTTATTGCCACCTCTAGTGTTGCCCACGGTTCACGAACCGGCGGTTCCGGTTCGGAACCGCCGGTTCCGGTTCGGTCGAAGGCGGAACCGGAACCGAACCGTGAGGCTATTTCACGGTTCCGGTTCCGGTTCCGGTTCGGAACCGCCGGTTTTTCCGGCGGTTTAGGCGGTTCCAGTTCGGAACTGGCGGTTTCGCGGTTCGGTTGTATTTTTTTTTTTAATTTGAAATTTGGATTTATACAACAAATTGGAACAAGACAATGTATAATTCAAATAGAAATACGGCGAATAAGGAGAAAATGATATCAATTTTATTGAGTTTGAGTTGTAACGGACAACGATACATTACAAATTACAATATATATACATCTACAACTACAAGTATACAACATACAACAATGTAATATAATTTACATTGAAAAAAACATGAAATGGGGGAAAAAAATTAAATTGAAAAGGGCTTGAGCTCAACTTAAACTTTCAAAGTTAAACTTTTCAAATTTAAGTTGAGTTGCCTACGTATCCACAATTTTATTGAGGAATCAAAGCCCATGTAGTTCTCTTACCTTGCTTACCTATTTGGTCGGCCGTGCTCGCCGTTCACCGCCCCCCGTCATTGCTATTGTTGAGTGCTCTCGCTTCTGACCTCGTCATCGCCATCGGAGGAAAATTCTTCACCATCACTCTCTACACGGAAGTCGAAATCCGGCTCTTGTGCTCTCATGTCCGCCTTTGCCCAATCATCAAGTAGCATAGTGGCTTCCATGTTCTTGGCGGAGAGATTGCTCTTTTTATCGTCTAGGACACAACCGCCGACACTAAAAGCTTGCTCAACGGCGACGGTGGAAGCGGGAACGGCGAAAATCTCCTTAGCCATGATGGATAGTATCGGAAACTCTTTGTCATGTGTTCCCCACCAATTAAGGACGTCAATTTGTTGCGTAGGAGGACCTGCATCTTCAAAAATATAGCGCGATTCCAAATATATATCTAACTCACTAGTTGCTCTAGTCCTATTGGTTGTAGTACCGTATAGATCTTGCAATTGTGATACTACGTCTGGATCAATCATGACATTGCTAAACTCCCCGCCACCAAAATCAAATGTGGAAGGACTAGGAGGAGCACGTACCTGGTGAGCGGTGTTGTAGCGCATTTCATATTCCGCATAGAGAGCACGAAGTGCACTATCTAACCTTAGTTTGATTTCATCAACATCCGGAATACTTAGTTCGAAGCATTCTCCTCTTGTCAAGCCCATTTCGCGGAGTTGAGAAAAATCCAAATCGTGCAAACAACCATAGTACATGTCTAAAATTTTATAAACACCATGCAACTTCCACTTTGGATCCAAGCATTTTGCAATCAAAAACACATTTGGAATACGTGAAAAATATTTTAACCACTTTTCAACCATATAAAATAAAATTGCCCTCAACTCAATGAATTGAGTATTTTTCACACAAGTTTTAAAACCAATTGCCACATACATGCAATGCTCCAAAACGCGCACAGAAGTAGGATAATAAACACCGGATAACTCAACAGTGGCATTTTTGAAAGCGCGGAATAATCGAAATAAATCCATGCTGTGGTCCCAACAAGCGGGTATCAAAATTAAATCAGAAGGAACATGAGGACAACTTCTAAAAAAATCACATAAATACTCAATGTGGTTCAAAGTCGACTCCAACATATCATATGTCGAGTTCCAACCAGTTGAAACATCCAAACGAAAGTTGGTGTACCTGCATTGCTTACTATGACAATATCTCTTCCAAGCTCTACCAATAGGAGCTTTGTTATGAATCAACTTCACAGCAGTTCTAATAGGATCAACATACTTTTGCCACAAATCGATCGCATCTTGAACACACAAATTCAAAATATGGGCAATACATCGCACATGAAAATATTTGCCATCAATAACAGGAGAACATGCACTGATTAGTTCATCTATGCTAGCAGTGTTAGCGCTAGCATTGTCAACACCAATTGAAAAAATTTTATTGATCAATTGAAATTCATTCAAAACTTGAATGATCAATTGAGCAATTGCTTGTGCAGTGTGTGGTGCGGGAAATTCCCGAAATGCAATCAAACGTTTGTTTAAAGTCCAACTGTGATCAACGAAATGCACAGTGATGCCCATATACGAATTTTTACAAAAACAATCAGTCCACACATCAGAACAAATAGAAACTTTATGCCCTAAGTTAATAATAAACGTACCTAATTGCGCCTTCTTTTCCATGCATTGTCGAACAACGGCTCGAGTCATTGAAGTTCGACTCAATTTTCTTGCAGCGGCATTATAAACTTGCCGCATACTCGACTCAAAAGCATCGTTATCAAAAGCATTGAATGGAAAATGTTTCATAACGGCAAATCTAGACATCACATTAAGAGCATTTTTGTGATCATATTTCAAAAGAGTATTGCTACACGTACCTGATGTTTGGGATGAACCCGTCCCACTCCCGGTCCCGACTCCATGTTGAAAGTTGAGTTGAGTTTGGGTTGGAGCGATACCAAACTCGACCGGATGCGCTTTCTCCATGTGACGGGTAAATGTACCGTATCCTCCACCCCTTCGGAATGTGTATACGTTTTCGCAATAGTTGCAATACACATTATAAGTGTTAGGATCGTTACTATCTTGTACCTTCTTGAAATGTTTTCACCATGATGTTTGAGGTTAAAGACCTTTCAGCTGGTCTAGGAGGTGAGGAGGTTGTCCACGACCACGACTACGACCACGCCGACTCCTTGGTGGTGGTGGGGGTGGCATTTCTTGAACCTCTTCTACCTCCTCCCCCTCCTCCTCGTCGTCATCATCATCATCGTCTTCATCAACATTCACAGGGGTTGGACTTTGTTGGGAATAGGCACCGCGACCGGGAGCACCACTACCGGTACCAGCATAAGCATCGCCTTGGTATTGAGAGCGAGAGAGAGCAATAGCATGTGCCACATCTTGCTCTTCTCGAGCCTACAAAATAATATTTGTATTGTAAATACAAAATAAAATTATGAACAATAATGTAATGTAATTCAAAATTAATTAAATTAGTAGATAATAAATATTAACCTGCCACTCATCCATGTTCATTTGAGAAATTTCATCAATAACGGATCTCCGAGATGGCCTCTTGGCCTTTCCCTTTCCCTTATCAACACGACCTTCTCGGGATGAAGACATATTGCTATGTAGAAATATGGAATAATATATTTTTTTTGTTTTAGCAATTGAGAAAGGAAGACAACTTATAGAACTACGGGAACAATTATAAGTGTATAACAATGCGTAATAAGAGTAGCACTTGCGTAACTAAATGGAAGCACAATAGCACAAATGAGAAATTGGAGACAAAGAGAGAGAATTGGGAGATTGAAGAGAGAAACTCTTATTAACACAAGAGTGGGGTGAATGTAAATGAGGATAGAGGGGGGTATTTATAGATAAAAATGGGGTGGGGAAATGGAAGAATTCGAATTTGAAATTTTAAAAAAAAATTGAATTTTCGGAAAACCGGCAGTTTTTGGCGGAAAACCGCCGGAACCGCCGTTTCCGGGCAAAACCGCCGGTTTCCGGGACAAAACCACCGGTTCGGTCAACGAAACCGTCTGCAAAAGCTGCGCCATGTCTCCTCGTGTCTCGCGCCGCAACCGGATACCACTGAACCGGCGGTTAACCGCCAGTTTTCACGGTTAACCGTCAGTTAACCGCCGGTTCAAGTCCCAAAAACCGCTGGAACCGGCCGGTTTTTCAGCTAAAAAGCTGCCGCCGTCGGCCCCATCACCCATGCCTTGATATACGCGCCCGAACCGGCGGTTCCACCGGTTCCGAACCGTCCGAAACCGCCGGTTCGGTGACGGTTCCGGTTCGAAATACCTTGAACCTGAACCGGACCGCAACACGAATTCCGACGGTTCCGGTTCAGGAAAATGGCCACGGTTCCGGTTCGGCGGTTAACCGCCGGAACCGGAACCGGTGGGCATCTCTAGCCACCTCTCCCTCCCTCTTATTTGGAAGTGTCTTGTTCACAAATATTTTTACATGTAAAATTACTCTTACTCTTTTCCCTTGCGATTCTTAGATTTCAAAGGCTAAAATACACAATGCAAGAATATTAAACCCATGAATACACAAAGATTAATTAAGTATTATTTGAAGTAGAAAGCAATAGATGAGTATACAGAAAAAGGAATATTGCAAAACCCACCCCAGAAAGTAATAGTACATCAATATGCAAACACATGGTGCTGCTTATTCACTCCGGGGTCGTTATTGGCGATAAGCCGGACCCCATTCACAAACCTAAGAGCTTCTTTATATCCTTCTGCAAAAACCAAACCCCAACCAATTTCAGACTCTTTAACCTCAATAGTAATAATCCCACAAAACAAATTCAGACAATGTTTCTTTCTTTACCTCTATGCTGAGAGGAGATGTGGTGGGCGCATAGCGATCGACAACATTACCCTCTTTGTCCACCAAGAATTTGGAGAAGTTCCACTTTATGCTATCTCCGAAAAGCCCTCCTTTCACAGACTTCATGTACTTGTATATCGGAGCAGCATTCGCCCCATTCACCTCCACCTGCATGCATCCAACTGTCACGCCCGCATTTCCTAAGGATAGGAAGTACGGTGGACCGCGACTAGGGGAGGAATAAAGAAGCGGGGAAGAAAGGGGAGAACAGGAATATTTGACCCAAAAGCATTTATTAAAAAGAAGTTCACTTCAAACATTGTACTAAGAAGACATTTCTAAAGTTAATGTAAACAGAGTTAAATAAAAACAATGTATCGGATTACAAAGCAGCGGAAAAGACCAAAAGACAGATGATGCCGGGTATGACGACACGACACCATCCAAAAGACCAAGTAAAACACTCATTTGGCTTTCACTGCTCAACATCCGTCATCCCCATCGCCGCTCAACCTGCACATTAAGAAAACAACATGCAGGGCTGAGTACTTATTGCACTCAGTGGACACACGCCAAAATCATAGTTTGTCATGCCACATCAGTGTAACCTTGGGGTTTTAAGTGTAAGAAAGTAACCCAAGTACACAAAATATATTTCATAAATTCGACTGCGCAGTCATTTTCAGATATTGCCACCCTTATTCCCACTATCATACACTATCTGATCCAACCATGACAAGGGGCGTGGCCACACCCCAGGTCAACTAGACCGGCCAACTTGCTCTCAGATGGCTCCCGGTCTCGTGTACACTAGCCTGAGGGTTCGCAGCCCAACAGACCCGAATTCGATTAAACATATGTGGTAAACCACTTCAGATAGGTTTCAAAACAAAACAATTGGCAAGACAAACAGTTCACCTCCATAAACATTTCCGGAACAAAGTCCGTATTTAAAGATAACCCACATAAAAGTAGGGTAGAAAAGCCCACCTCGATTGCTTAGCTTTTAAAACAGTTCCCTTCAACCACACTTTCCTCGAAAAAGATCACCCTTTTGAAAGATAAATAAATCATGATTAGAGTCAGGGTAGACGATGTTTAAACGACAATGCATGATTCCTACGTGGACGACTTCAACATCTAGCACATTACACGAACACACACTTAACAACATCTCATAAGCCAAACACACAAAGACACGCCCGAAAACACACCCCGCACGCACCCGACACGCATACGACGTACTCAAAACGCGCACACGACACCACACAACACTCAAACTCCTGGCATACCCTTACTGTGCAACGGCTCACTTGGCTCGGAAAAGGTTCGGAAAAAGCTCGGAAAAAGGATCGGCGTCTCGGCCTGGCTCGGTGTCTCGGCCGCCTGGCTCGGCACCTCGGCCGACCGTCTCGGCCGCCTGGCTCGGCACCTCGGCCGACCGTCTCGGCCGCCTGGCTCGGCACCTCGGCCGCCTGGCTCGGCACCTCGGCCGACCGTCTCGGCCGCCTGGCTCGGCACCTCGGCCGCCTGTCTCGGCACAGCTCGGCACCTGTCTCGGCACAGCTCGGCACCTGTCTCGGCACAGCTCGGCACCTGTCTCGGCACAGCTCGGCACCTGTCTCGGCACAGCTCGGCACCTGTCTCGGCACAGTCCAGTGTACACTCACTTTCCTCCAACCTCCGATTCTCAAACCCTATACGACAATCACACCACACCTCCTACGTCCCAAAACACACCCAAACACCTGGGTCATCCCTTCAAAACTCTCCACAACACTGCCCTAGGCCGAACCCTACAACTCTCGGCCAACACACACGAAACCCTCGAACCAAACACTGATTTTCCCGAGCCATCTCTTGGCCAAACACACCCACATGCTTGACAAAACACAACACTCAGAAACACACCCAAAGCACACACAAACATCACCCAGAACACACCACACGCAGAACTGCGCAGTTTACTTGCAAAAAATCATAGTAAAATCATACGACATCCAATGAAGCTGAAATTTACACACCACACCGAAGACACATCCAAGTTTATACGGTTAAAATTTCGTACCAAAAGGAGATCGTTTGCTCAGTCAAAACGGGGTCGGAACCCACTGTCAGTTACTAACAAAACATGCTCGACAACAACACATAATCACAAAACCTATTCAGCATCTAAACCTTCCCAAAACGTCCTACATGCATGTTTTTCGAATTAAACGAGAGTTGAGGCCTTGTATTACCTTTCCCGGATAGTTCAACGTAGTGTAAAAGCTTTACTTCCTCTTACGACTCCGATTCACGACGAAGGAGGGTATCACCTTGAGGAATCCAAGAAGATGATGAGAGGGAGTGAATGGAAGAAGGTAAAAACCGAGAGGGAGAAGGGAGGAAGCTTACCGGTGTTGAGATTGTGAGGGAGAAGAGAGAACCGATGATTGATTGTGATTGGGAAGGGAAAGATATCGGTTTTGTGGGAGTGGGGGGGGGGTTGAGAAGATCGTGGGGTGAGGGAGAGAACCGAGAGAGAGAGGGAGAGAGAGAGAGAGAGATATTTAATTTATTAATTAGGATATTAATTTGCTTTTCAAAAACCATAAACTAAATATTCACACCCATAAATAATGTAAAACAAATAAAACATACCACACCATATCTTAAACAAGATATTCACAAAAAGCAAACACCCTTTAATTAAAAAAAACGGACATTACACCAACACCCCTTTCCTCGATCATCAATCAATTCTCTCTTTACTTCTTCAGGTAAACACCCATCTTCTAGTTTGCTTGACATGATATGACAAGTTAAAATTCAAATAATTCAGCCTAGTAACCCAAGACTAAACCTGTTTCCCCTAAAACAGGGAGTAATGGCTGCCATCTTATTAAAAACATGGGCATTCATACCTTGTCGAATATTGGATACTCAGCCTTAAAACGAGTGCAAGCAAACTCCTGAATCTGTTCATTGGTTCCCGGCTCCTGGGAACCAAACTGATTGCAAGGAAATGCCAATATCTCCAAACCTAAGTTATTATAACAAAATAATAATACAGTAGGAAATAAATACTATGACTATATATATTCGAACTTAGCACAATATATATCTCTTAGTACCAGCTCAAAACCTGCTAGTCTCAAGAGCAAGGAGGACAGATAATCAAATTTAAATGGCTAAGGAAATCAACTCATCCAAAGGAAAGCACTCAGAACCAAAAATAAACATGATCATACCTTGATCCTTGTATTTCTCGTACAGCTTCGTCAACTCTGTGTAATTTGAGTTTGTCAGGCCACTGACACATCAATAGCGCACAATTCAGTTACTTATCCGAAACATGAACACGGTTTTGTATACTAGAAGCTATATAACGAACATGTTGACCAACTTGAAGAGGTCCCAATATCATTAATGGAAAAAATATTCCAGATGTATCAGTCAAGCAACCATAATCCAGCAGACATATGGCTAAAGACTGAAAAATATAAACTTCATCATCTTGTTTACACAATATACAGAAGGAGATTCTGATTCTTTTAACACATACCTTCGCAAAAACCAAATCTCGACAAAATTATAAAATTCAAATTATCTACTTGATCTCACGATGCAAAATGAGAATACAGGAACAAATCATAGATTGATTGAGCTGTGAAGACACTCTTTTTAGCATAACCAGTCAAGCTAGAAATTATGAAGCTAGCATTTGCATTTACAGCAGAGAAAAGTTTCATCTGAACTTAACACATACCACTGTGATGCAACATTGACAATTAGCAGGACTTTCCCTTTGTAAATGCTCAAATCCACGTCATTCCCTTTGGCATCCTGCACAAACAAATCCAAGATTGTAATTACAGTAGACATGATGAAAAACCCTCATTTTAAACCATATTATGAACAATTGAACACCCATACATTTATAACATGTTTTTAAAAAATGATCACACATTGGAAACTTAGGCACCGCACACCCTCCGGGAAACTGTATTATCAATACAGATTGACAAGAAAAATGGAAACAAAATTTATGAAGTACATTCAAAAAGAGAATTTGAACCTTCTTTCCAAAAAGAGCTAAAACCTTACTTGGCTATCTTGGCTGTCAAATGGTGGGAAAATCGGGTTTATGGGGCACTTTACACTAAATATTACGTAAATGTACCCATTTTGTTATCTATTCCAAAAATGGGAAAAACGCCAACCACATTGGCGTTTCTATTAGTAAAAACGCCAACCTCATTGGCGTTTATCTTCGCGTCGTATTGGAGGTGTATTTTCGCCAAATACAGCGGCGGTAAAAAACGCCAACTTCATTGGCGTGTTTTAAGCTAAAACGCCAATGTAGTTGGCGTGTTTAATTAATAAAACGCCAATGCAGTAGGCGTATTTACTAATAAAAACGCCACTGAGGTTGGCGTGTTATTCTTAAAAACGCCAATTTGAGCGGCGTGTTTCTGTTGAACCATATCCTTATCAGATCTCCCCAACATCGCGACCCTAAACACTTTCCCTCCCCAAAACGCGAAAACCCTTCCCAAACGCATAAAAACCTTTCGCTCGGGTCGACCCGGTGGTGGATTTAAGCGTGGATATTTTGAATTTGGCTAATTCTTTCAACCATTAGTCCTTCTAATCGGTTAGTCTATCAAATTTTAGACTCATTCTTCTAAACATTAGTCTTCCAATATTTGATTGATTGTTGTGATAATATATATTGTAGTGTAATTAATATAATAGTTTGACCAATTATTATGGGTACACTAATATTTTGATGGATTATTATGATAGTATATATTTTAATGGAAATATTTTGACCAATTGTTATGCTATTATATGTTATAGTATATTTTATGGATTGTTATGATAATACATATTGTAGTGTATTTAATAGAATTATTTTGTCAATTTTTTGGCTGACTCTACATAATGATGAATGTAAAAATAATACATATTTATTTGTGTTTTACATTATTGCAGATAGTATGACGTGGTGTGTCAATTTATATTGGGGTGGAAAGATAATTCCCGGAGCAGTTATTTCGTATGATCCTCCTTTTGCTAAAGGATTCATTATGTTGGATGAAACAATTTCGTACGATGACCTTGTGGAAAAAATTTGTGAAAGGATGGGGATAAGCATATATGAAAACAATATTCAAATAATATGGAAACGTACTATATGCTTTGGATCCGGAGTCACGTTTATAGGTGTTCAACTAGAAGAAGTATGCATGCAACTAATGTTTAGTGAGAGTATGGTTATTGGAGGTGTAATTGAATTATATGTTGAGTATTCGGCAATTACTCAACATCATAGTCATCATGTCATAAGTTATGATGCTGGTACGTCAACGAGAGCCCAAGAACCATATTTTGCTGCAACACAAGATTTTGATGTTGGTACGTCTACGAGAGCCGAAGAATCATATTTAGCTGCAACACAAGATTTTGAAGCTGGAGGCGTGCATTTAGGGGATCGTGACAATTGTGATGTGGTGGAGGACATAATAGGTCCTGATAAAGCCGACTTTCTTGATCCACAATCACCTTATAATTCTGAAGATTCCGACACGGTTAGTACAGACTCAGATGGTGATCCGTCGGATGATGAACAATTTGTTGCTTCAAGACCATCCATTCCACTTGGAGAAACAGCAGTTGGAGAAACATCAGTTGGTGGAAGGGCAGTTGGAGGAAGAGTAGTTCCACAGTTCCCACAGCCTGGAATCAACTACTTTCGCACCTTACCAGGTCCATATGATAGTTTTGATCCCAAAAACTTTGAGCGTGATGATCCCAGTGTGCATTATTGGAGTGAAAAGGATCCTACCAATGCCGGTTTGCATACTAAATTTAGAACGAAGTTGGAATTGAAGGCAGCTGTGACTCATTGGCATTTGGAAAAAATCCGACAATATACAGTTGTTGAAAGTAAAGGAAAGAGATGGCATGCAGTTTGTAAGTGGCCACAGGGAAATCCGAAAGATACGTCCTTACCTAAATGTTTGTGGGAGTGCCGAGCAACACTGAGGAAGCATGATGAACACTGGCAAATTAGAGTGTTCAGCACTGCTCATACTTGCATGGGGGATCGTAACTATAATGGCCACGCTAATCTTTCGTCGGGTATGATAGCGTTGAGTGTTCGCCATCAGATAGAAAACGATCCTTGCTACAAGGTAAAAGCAATTGTGGCGGATATTGAAAATAGATTTCATGTCAAAGTTAGTTACAAGAAAGCATGGTATGCTCGGAGGACAGCGATTGAGCTTGTATACGGTGGATGGGAGTGGTCGTTCAAAGTTTTACCAGCTTATTTGAATGAAGTGCAAAGACAAAATCCTGGCACAATTGTGGAATGGATGCACGATGACATATTAAGCAATGGTATGAACAAGGTATTCAAGTACGTATTCTGGGCTTTAGGACCAGCTGTGGAGGCTTTTCAACTATGCAAACCAGTTTTAACGGTTGATGGAACTCATCTACGTGGACGATGTCGAGGTAAAATTCTTATTGCCGTTGGATTTGATGCTAATAAGAAATGTTTGCCTGTTGCATATGCCATTGTTGATGAGGAAACCAAAGAAAGTTGGAATTGGTTTATGGAACGCATTAGACTTCATGTAGCAAAGCATGAAATATGTGTCATATCTGATAGGCATGTGGGAATCATAGATGCAATGAATTCTCCCATATGGAAAGAAGAACCCAATGTGGGTCATCACAGATTTTGCTTGGTACATGTTAGAAAGAATGTTTTGCAGAATCACAAAGGTATCATGGTCAAAAGACTTGTTTGGAAAATTGGTATTGCTACCAAGAAGCGCAAGTTTAAGATCAGACGTCGTTTACTTCGAAACGTCAACAACGAGGCTTTGCAGTACCTTGATGCCGTGGAGTTAGAAAAATGGAATCTGGCGTATGACAAACACAAAAGATGGGGTGAGGTTTCCACTAATATGGTGGAATCTTACAACAATGTGTTGAGAGGCGCAAGACAACTCCCAATTAAAGCTTGCATTGATATGATATTCTGGAGGACAATAGAATGGTTCAATGACCGGTCAATTGCATCAACACAGTGTGCCACACCACTTACCCCGTGGGCGCATGAAAAGGTGTGCAAAAATGATGCAAAAGGTCAATTGCATAATGTGAGAGCACCCAACACAATTGCAGGGCATTATGTGGTTCGAACAAAGCGTCGAATTGGTGGAAAGGGCGCTAATAAGTGGAAGGTAAAGTACTTGGACTCGCACTGCAAATGTCAAAAGTGGCAGATGTGGAGACTTCCATGTTCACATGCAGCGGCAGTTGCGCGTTTTAGAAACGACAACATGCTGTCGCTTGTTGATCCCGTATACCGCACAAGTGTTTGGGTACACCAATATTCTACGGTGTTCAATCCACCCAGACACCAAGATTATTGGGCCGTGCCTGAATGGACTTTGCAATGTTCACGAGCTCAGTTAATGCCTAAAAGTCGCGGTCGATACCGTACTACTAGGATTCCTAATCAGATGGATGTCCGTGAAGCTGACCAGCCACGAGCCCGACGCCGATGTAAACATTGCCGTCAACCAGGTCACGACAGGCGCAACTGCCCGAATACTCATTCAAGGATGGATACTCAGTTGGTAGATGATGCCGCTGACGATTTTATGCATCCACCTCCACCAAGGATGGATACTCAGTTGATAGATGATGCCGCTGACGATTCTTTGCCTCCACCTCCACCAAGATATGCAGTTCGAGGTCGTCATTCTGTCAGTCACACTGATGATGTCGATCACGATTTTATGCCTCCACCTCCATCAAGATCTGCAGTTCGAGGTCGTCACTCTGTCAGCCACACTGGTGGTACAGGCGAACACATCGGTCTCAGTGATGTCCCACATTCTCCACCTCGGTCTTCTGTGCGAGACGAATATTTTGGGGTTGATTTAGAGAATGTCGTTGTGCGAGAGACTCCTCCGTCTAGACTCTCAACCGCCAGAATCGGGAAGGGGATCCGTAGCTTTTTTACGCGGAAAAGGCGAGACAATTGAACGTATGCATTGTGTAATATTGGATTTCTGTATTTAGCAAGATTTGGACTAATGTATAGGGTAATATTTGTATGTACTTATATATTGAATAATGATGAAATGATTAAAAACTCTAACTGTGGGAGCGTTTTTTTATAGGACACGCCGATGTGAGTGGCGTGTTTAAAGCGACGCCTACTTCATTGGCGTCTTTTCACTTTAAAACGCCAACGTGAATGGCGTGTTATTGCTGAAACACGCCAACGGGACTGGCGTGTTTGTTCAGAATGTCCGCTTTCGGCGTAGAAAAAACGAGCAAAGAAAAAACTAACTTAAAAACGCCAATGGCGTTGGCGTTTTTAAATAACACGCCAACGGGAATGGCGTCTTATTAAACACGCCAACGGGACTGGCGTGTTTGTTCAGAATGTCCGCTTTCGGCGTAGAAAAAACGAGCAAAGAAAAAACTAACTTAAAAACGCCAATGGCGTTGGCGTTTTTAAATAACACGCCAACGGGAATGGAGTCTTATTAAAAACGCCAACGGGAATGGCGTGTTTGTTCAGAATGTCCGCATTCGTTGTAGAAAAAACGGGCAAAATATAAACTAACTTAAAAACGCCAATAGCATTGGCGTTTTTCACAAAGACTTACATTCACAAAAACGCCAATATCTCTTTATTTGCCTGTTTTCATTTTCATTTCTACTAGGAAATAATAATTCAGACATCCAAAGACTTAATCATAAAGACTTAAAATCAATGAGTTCAAATCAAATGAAAAAACATCAATATCAAATTACAGTAATATCAAGAGTTCAAATTAGTTCAATCGTCACGACGTTTCCGCATAAACAGACGCCGTATCCCCTTCCCAATAGTAGATGTAGATCTAGGGATCCTTGAGGGAGGAGTATCTTGAACAACAGCGTTCTCAAGATCCTCCTGCACAGACGACCGCGGTGGAGAAGCGGGGACATCACTGAGGCCAATATCTTCTCCGGTACCACCGGTATGGCTAATAGAATGACGGCCTCGAAGTGCAGAGCTCGGTGGAGGTGGGTCCTCAAAATCGTCATCGGAGTCGTGTACGAACTGAGATGACGACTCTCCGCGGACGGTTTTCTGCTTGGTTCGTCGTTTTGCCTTTTGCCTTATGGGTACGTCCACGTCCATTGCAGAGCGCTGCGAAGGAGGGTAGTCCATCAGCTGAGGCTCCCCGGATATCTGCAGTCCTTCTTCAACCATCCTCGAAATGGTTTCCATATCCGGACAGAAATGTCCTGTCGCAGCTCGGCCACTTAGAAAGTGGCGTATTTTGTGAAGCGTCTCCACCTACAATTTTTCAAAGTTAAGTACATATCATAATATGAATTTGAATAAGTAATCAGGGTTTAGTTAAGTATAAATAATGTACCGTAAAGTTATGAGAAGATGCGGTTTCGTGGAATCCCTCTTCAGCATGCACGCCGGGTTTGGTTAAATACACCACAGTGATCTGGCGAAACCAATTCATATATTCTTCCGTTGCAACAGGCTCAGTACTGTCCTCCAGATCAGTCCATATCGTAAAGTGTCTGTTGTCCCACTCCTGTATATAATTGGCGTGCCATTGAACCCAATTCCGACCAGCTTTTCCACGGCGATCCTGTTTCAAAAAATCAGAACCGTGGAACCGGGGGAGATCCGGGATATACGGTTGGACAATCCCGAATTGGCGCAACACTCGGTGTGGCAGGTGTGGCTCAGCCAGATTCCAACAAATAAGCGTTGTGATCGACATCCATATAGGACGACCGGCATCACAACTTTCCGGCAACTCCCGGTGGAGATAAGGCCTCCAAATAAACTACATGTGATACAAATTTTTCAAAATAATTTCCATAAAAACAAAAAACAAAAAACCAAAAACATTTTATAAATATATGAAGTACCTGATTAGGATGCATCATGGAGAACTGATCTCGGAAATTTTCAACACAATGTCCGGGTGCTTTTACATATGACGCCGGGCCATTCCATCTAAAAAATTTAAATTATGAGCGAAGAACACGAAAATTGATGAACATTAAGTTTAAAAACGCAATTAATGAACAACTTACGCGCTTGCACATGGTAGATAGTCTGTATGCACGGGATCTAGCATCCTCGGTCTAATATTTGGGATTCTCTCCCAAGCCCAAAGTTGTAATAGAGTTAAGGCTCCCCCTACATCCGTCCTCTTACCAACGGCCGCTTCACACAAATTGTGGTACAAGCAAGCAAGCGTCGCCCCACCCCAGCTATATGTAGAACACCGTTCTATATCCATGAAAAAGTGTAGGTAGAAGAACGGAATTTTATTTCCGGTGGCGTTGGGGATCATCAGACCACCAAGTAATAGCAGACAATAGATACGAGCCCGCTGAGCATATATGTAGTGTTCGTGGTCATTAGACAGCTCAATCCTCAATTGGCGCGATAAGCTCGTCTGCTTAAAAGCCATTTCCTTCAACTCGGATGCTTCCGGTATGAATCCTAGAAAATCCATACACCTGTCCGTCCAATATCCCGCGTCCGTCGGGGGGATGTAAGTTGTCAGAGCCTCTCCATCAACTTTCAGGCCCCATAAGACCTCCACGTCTTCCAGTGTCACAGTCGCTTCACCGACTGGAAAGTGAAACGTGTGAGTCTCTGGCCTCCAACGTTCAATCAGAGCTGTGATAAGATGGTGGTCAATTTCTTTTGGTTTACCACACCTTAACATACCCCCAAACCCCATCTGGTCCACTATTGCCAAGACATGTTGCTGGATGGGAACATCCCAAATTTTTCCTTCAAATCGTCGGCAGCGTACATCTTCGGATGGAACTCCTGCCCATATGTTGTTAGAGACGTGTTGTCTCTGAAAATATAATACAGATGGATCCGCAGGACCACATGCAAGCCGACGACGAGAGGTTGAAGATGATGCCATAATTTACCTACATAATTCAAATTCAACAATAACCAACCATAACATTTAATCCAATTTCATAAACCAAATTCAACAATAACCAACCATAAACCATTTCAATAATTAGATACAATTTAATCCAATATCACAAAATTGAACACCAACATCAAATAAGCAAGTTACACAACATTGCACATTCAAAATCATAAACCAATTCACCTACACAAAATTAACAATTTCAATTAACAATTCGCCCAACCTACCAATTTCAATTTTGCCTAACCTAACATTTTCAATTTGTCCAATTTCAATTTGACAAACCTAACAATATAAACAAATTTAACAATCTAAACTAATCAACCAAAACCCACATAAATCAAAACAATTTGCCCAATTTTTTAGCTATAAAAACCCTAGGGTTTAGGCTTATAATCAAATTTATACACAAATTAACTTAAACCCAACACAATCCAACATAATAATCAACAATAATATCATTCAACCAATCCAAAATGCATAATATTTCTACTCAATTCACAACCCATTACAAACCCTAGCTATCCACCAATTACTATAATTATGTAAAAGGTAAGCATACTAACCGAATAAAATAGATGAATTTGGGGGAGAATAGCACCGATTGATGAATGTAGGCCGAAATCACGGAGAGAAGGCGCGCAGCTGGAGAAATCGCGAAGGCTGTGTGTTGTGAGGTTTTCGCGATTTGGGGGAGGAACACCTGGTATATCAGTCTGATTAAACACGCCACTCAGGTTGGCGTTTTTCATGATTAAGTAAATACGCCACTCCGGTTGGCGTCTTTTACAAAACGTCAATATGTTCGGCGTTTCAACAAAGAAAACACGCCATTTACAAATGCGTTTTTTTATTTATACACGCCAACCAAGTTGGCGTGTTTAATCGTAATTACAATCCGAGAGCATACACCCAAAATACGGCACAAGTATAAAACGCCATCATCGTTGGCGTATTTACCTTAAAACACGCCAATGGCGTTGGCGTATTTACTAATAAAAACGCCAATGTGGTTGGCGTTTTTCCCATTTGTGGAATAGATAACAAAATGGGTACATTTACGTAATATTTAGTGTAAACTCCCCCATAAACCCGATTTTCCCGTCAAATGGTTCACTTCTTATTTCTAATGAAGTGGTTAATTACATGTTATTTTAATCTCAAATGGCCTCGGTTAATTTTCTCCCAACAACCTTCTCCTATAGATCAAACATTAAATTAACAATTCCAATATGGCTCGATACCAAACTTTGCCTTTCAAAATTCCAATTCATGCTTGGAACATCCATCACCAGTAGACAACAACACAATTCAATCGAGAAAATAGTAAGATCCCACCATCTATCAAATTAAGAAAAGAATAGATAAATTAGCTCGTCAATCTGAAATCAACGAAATCGATACCTTCACAGTGAATTCATGGATAGATTTAGGCGGCGTCGACTGAGTTGCCATCGCACGACTGTAAAGCAGATTTTCTCTTGGAACAATAACCGCTGAATAATTAAAAAAGGTTTTTTTGTGGTGAAAACGCAAACGATTCGTGAGAAACAGAGATGAGTTGAAACGAGTGGTTCTATTAAAAATGGAAGAAATGCTTGTGGATTTGAATTTGAAGAGATTTCTTGCGTGACGGGACATGGTGTATTAGAGCATCCACTACGCGTCCCGCGCGGGGCTTGCGTTCCGTCCCAGAGGGACGGTTCCGCCGCTGGACGCGTTGCGACCCTCGTCCCGTCCCGTAGCCCGTCCCCAACCCCGTAGCCTGCATCCGCGAGACAAGGGACGCGCCGGCCCGTCACGCGCCTGGGCGACGTGGCGCGCCCCCGATGCATGCGTGACGCCCACTCGCTGGCCAGCGAGTGGGCGTCGTCACGGATGACGCAATAAATCATTTTTTTAAAAAAAATCGAATTTTTTAAAAAAAAACTTTTTATTTATAAAAATTGTTTTTATATTTAAAAACAATATTTACAAATAATTAAATATAAGAAATTCGTAATAGCCCACATATATTTAATGGGCTTGCGAATTTATGAAACTCATTCTTGGTTGCTTCTCTTTTATAGAGACAACCTTGAATGTTTTATGTTCCACTTTCGATGTGGGACAAAGTCATTCTTGGTTGCTTCTCTTTTATAGATACAACCTTGAATGTTTTATGTTTCAATTTCGATGTGGGATAAAATCATTCTTGGTTGTTATTCTTTTATAGAGACATCCTTGAATGTTTTATGTTTCACTTTCGATGTGGGACAAAATCATTCTTGATTGTTTCTCTTTTATAGAGACATCCAAGAATGATTTTGTCCCACATCGAAAGTGAAACATAAAACATTCAAGGATGTCCATATAAAATTGTATTTTAAATTATGTCATTTTTATTTTTTTAAGATTTTAATTATATTTTTTTTTAATTTTAAGTTGTATTTTTATTTTATGCTGTAATGTTGTTTTAATTTTAATGAATTGTGTTTGTTTAAATTGAATTGGGTTGGAAAAAAAAAATAAAAAATGAAATTGAATGAATAGTAATTAAGGGACGGAATAAGGGACGGTTAAGGGATGGAGCGTTGCAGTTTCCGTCCCTTAGTTAAGGGATGGAGGAAAAAAGGATAGTGAGACCCTCAAATAGTGATCAAATAATAGTTAAGGGACAGACAGCGTTGTATGGACTTGAGTAATTGAATATATACGAAATGGGGCCAGCTAGCTTTGCGTAATTAAGCTGACGGAAATGTTACAGCTGCAAACGGTGGCGCAGGGCGTGTATGAAGATGCCGATTTCCACGTGGCAAATGCTCTGGATGCCACGTTGCAAAGGCGTGTGGAGGATTAGAGCATCTCCAATAGCACTGGACGTCAAATAGCCGTCAAATAGCCTTCACACTGCCACATCATCAGCACTACAATTCTCCTGTCACATCAGCTTGCCACATCAACTGGACATCAAATAGCCCTCACATAGCCTTCACACTACCTATCCACATCACTAATAACAATTATATAATTTAATTTACACGTGTATCAACATACGGAATTTAATTTACGAGACAAATACGGAAAATTCGAATAATAATATTAAAATTTAAAAAGTACATTAATTTTTAAAAAAAGTACAATAATATAAAAAAAAGTACAAAAATTAAAAAGTACATTAATTTAAAAAAGTAAAACAAAATCACTCATCGCCGTCGTCCTCGTCTCCGTCGTCGCCCAGCGCTTCTTCACCGTCGTCGCCGCCGCCTCCGTCGCCACCTACGCCGCGGCTATTCCCGCCGGTGTCCCTCCTCATCGCCTCCAATTCTTCACGCTGGCTCTGGAGCAATACACGAAGAAAATCCTTCACCTCGGGGTCCACCGCCGCTTGGAAGTCGGCTAAGGTCTTCACCATTTGAGCGCGCGTTTGTTGGCGCGCGAAGAATTTGAGCTCCTCGGTAGACCTGCCGAGGGGGGATGCCGAATGGACGTCCTGGGAACTCGGGGTGCCCCCCCTCGCAACCTGCTGCGCCCGCCTTTGCCCAACCGGGCGAGGTCGGCGACCGAACGACCGAGGAGTCGGGACCTCCTGGGCCGTCTCAGGGAGGTCTGACGAACCACCGCTGCTGCCGCTATAATCTCCGGTATAGTTCAGTCTCTGCCTCTTCGGCCAGCCAGCGTCGACGCCTGCCCGGAATTTCTCCGACTCGTTGAGCACAACGTAGCAGTTCCAGTAGGTAAACTCATAGTACTTCTTATCCGGATCGGGGTAGGCTCTCTCCGCAATTCTCCTGCAGTCTTCCTCTGTTTGGCCACTGGTCTGCATGCGGAGGGCGTTGGCGTACAAACTCGAAAATCGAGAGACGTCAGCCCTGATTCGGTCCCAGCACTTCCGGACCTCCTCCCTGGTGCACGGTCTCCCTTCAGGGCAAAATGCCCTGTAGGCTGCGGCTATCTTGGCCCACAAGTTGACGATCCTCTGGTTGTTCGAAACCAGAGGATCGTCGCAGACACTCACCCACGCCTTGGCAACCTCAACGTTCTCCGCGTCTGTCCACTTCCTCCGGCCCCGGATTTCGGCTTGGGGCTGCGACGACTCGCCGACCTTCTTCGCCTTGCCCTTCTTCTTACCCCGCCCTACTCCCTGGCTTTGAATGAGAGTTTCCGAAACCTCGTTAATATCAAAACCCAAGTCCGCTAAGGAGAAGGTCTCCGTATACTGTGCATCCATTGGGGTCGATGTGTGCAAAGAACCGGTGGAAAAATCAAAAGTCGGCCGATAGGCGTTGTCCCCCCGTGCGTCCCCTGCGCCGGGGGAATCATCTGTTGCGCCGGTGGCATCATCTGCTGCGCCGGTGGCTGCATGCCGGGTGCCCACCCCGGCATCATCTGCATAGGGGGCTGCATGCCGGGTGCCCACCCCGGAATCATATGCTGCCACGGGTACATGTTGTAGTACCCGCTCATCGGAGGCCAACCACCTCCCCCAGGAGCCGGGGAAGTATGGGACCCTGCCCCGGGAGTCGGGGGCGTCTGAGACCCTACACCGGGAGGCGGGGGAGTCTGAGACCATCCTCCGGGATTAACTGGAGTACCTTCGTAGTTGTTCTCCATTGCTCGTTATTGATCTTGTACAGAAAGTAAGGTAGAGAGAGAGTACTCGTTAAAACAAGTGGTGCGAATGAAAATGAGGTTCAACGCGCGTATATATAGTGTTTTCGAAAAACAAAAAAAAAATTTAAATCCGACGCCGGTTTAGCGCCGATCCGGGACGCACAATGGCGCCCGTGAGGATCGGCGTCGGAACCGGCGTCAGCGCGGGAATCGGCATGGCGACGCCGATTTTGACGCCGATTTTGACGCCGATTTCGCCCACGCCGGTTCCAATGGTTCGGCGTCAAACCGGCGTGGGCGAAAAATCGGCGTCGCGGTGGTGACGCCGGTTATTGGAGATGCTCTTATTCTAGAAGGTAATTAGTGTGGACACACTCAACAGGATGTTGACTATTGCTGGTTCGTTACCATCCCGCTCTCCTACAAATGACTCATTTTTAAATTGCACATATTTTAATGGATTATTTTAAAATAAAAGAAAGATATGAAGAAAAATGTAATTATAATGGAGTATTATTAATATAGAATGAGATATAAGAAAGAAAAAATTTCTTTATTTAAAATTAATATTAGTCATGGACTTTTTATAAATTTCTCTGAATAAGGGGAGTATATCAAGATATCAAAGACTGATAAAAATACTGTAAATTTTAGAACGTGGAATTGTTATTCATTTTTTCTTAAAATGACAAATGAGTTGTGGAAATTAATGGGTCAGTTTTGAAGAAAATGGTCACTGAATAAATTTTATAAAACATTTCCATACTGCTGTAATATTGACAAATAGACCATCCTTAAGAAAAGAAAACCATCTTCCAGTATAACTTCTCCTCCACCTTCTATCTCCTACAGTATTTCACTTTTTACTGTGTTTAATTGTATTAATTATTTTTAAGAAGAAATGCAATAGTTAAAATAAATCAAATGGGAGTGCAGCAAATTTGTGAAGAAAAATTTAAATATGCAAAAAATCATCACATTAATGGTAAATAATTATTTCAATTATTAGTTCATTAAGTATAGTAGTTTATTTTAACATTGGTTGTCATTAATATTATTTTTTCCTGATTTGCGTATTTATATATGAAGAATTTAGACTATATAGTTATTTTGTGAACTGAGAGTTTTAAACTCCTATATGTGTAGATGTTTGAAATAAATTATGAGTAACTAATGAACTAAAAAATGAAATAATTATTTAGTATCAATGTTAAAATCTTTGCTTATTTAAATTTACGTATTTCATTACCAAATTTGATGCACCCCCATTTTATTTATTTAACAATTATCACAAAATACGCAAAAATTATGATAATTAGCTAAATAAATTAAATGATTAGTACAATACTACGTACATACATACTCCATTTTAACACCTTCATTTCATACAGTTAACACAGTTGTTTAGAGAAAAAAGAGGAGAGACAGGGTTGAGGATAGAAAGTTGTGTTGGGAGATGTTTTATCTTCTTTACGATGGTACAATTATCAATTTTACAGTGGTGTTGTAGACTTGTAGTAATTGTTTTTGGAAATATATGGAGTGATCGTTTTCGCGGTTAAATTTCGGATGAACCAACTGACATGGACGAATCAGGCACCAAATTCGGAAGTACAACTCGACAAGCATATCGAACTACCCTTGCTGTTCTTGTACAAGGAGAGAAGAAAGATGGCGCAGATCGCATGTCGCATCCTTCCCGCGCAATTCTCATTTTCTGCAAGTAAAAATTGGATCTTGCATTTTGTTTTGTTAACAACTGATAATTTGATATTGATGATGTGTGGGTTTCTGTCTGTTGATGAGATAATGGGATAGATTTTGAAGAGGTAAGAATCGAGACCAACAAACGCCAGCAGTTAACTCCTGAATTTCAAGGTCAAAAATCATATCCCACAACTCAATTATCTGCAATGGATTTTAGTCTGACTATTTTCCATTTTTTGGTTTTTTCCTGTTAGAAATAAATCCCATGATGAGAGTGCCTGCTATAGTAGATGGAAGACTCAAGCTTTTTGAGAGGTAGTAATTCTTTTTCACTTTTATTTCCTCTTTTATAAGAATGGTCAATGGTTTGTATGATTGATCCATTTGTTAGAGCATCTTGATTTTGTGCAGTGCATAGGAACATGATCTTCTGTATTCACGCACTTTTAAATTTTGTGTTTATTTGATTGTGCATTTTGGTAATTGTAAGCATCAAAAGCTCAGAGACTGTGCTTTGTTGTTTCAACTGTATATTGACACACATACACTTTTTGTTTGGTATGTTTTGCAGTCACGCGATTATGATATATTTGGCTTGTGCATTTCCTGGAATTGCTGATCATTGGTACGTTCGATTCTCCGTTACTTTTTCATAGTTTTGGGTACAATGCTTCCTACATGAATAAGTTGTGTTTAGAGATCCTATCTTCGTTTCTTTAGAGCTTACATTTTTCATCACTTATTTGTATTTTGTAACCTAACTCCCGGTCATCTAGGTATCCGGCTGACCTTTTCCTAAGAGCGAAAATTCACTCTGTGCTGGATTGGCATCACTCAAATTTGCGTAGTGGCGCAGGTCTTTGTACTGATCTCTGTTGTTTGTCTATGTCTTACCACGATTCTGTTGCCATCGTTTTATGTAGAAGCTCTAACGTAACTAATAGTAGACCCAAATATCCATGCTATATATGCTGCCGCTGGTTGATTCCTATCAGGACTAGCTTATTTAAAACCTTTTGTTTCCACTTTCAGCTGGATATGTACTTAATTCAACTCGTGGACCTGCCTCGGGCTGCCTCTGAATCCGGAAGCAGCAGCTAAAAGCGAGAAACTTCTTTCAGCCTCTCTTGCTAAGATTGAATCTTTCTTGCTTAAAGGAAGTGGGCGTTTCTTACTTGGAAGCACTCAGCCTTCAATTGCTGATCTTAGTTTACCTTGCAGCTTGAGGTAATCATATATGCTTCATTGTGTTTCTCTACTTGTTTAAGCTCTTGAAAAGACTACATTGTAGCAGTTTGTATTTTGTGATGAAGTTGTAATATACTATCCTTCATAGATGTGGTCAAGTCATCATATTCAATGTGGTTTCACATCTCTTCCACATTTTGTGGACTCCCCACAAAAGAGTTGTGAAGTGAAGAATGCAACGAGACCTCATTTTGATGAAGTTCATTCAGTCCTCTTCAAAGTCAAACAGAAGTTGCAATCACAAAGAGCAGTTACTGAGACAAGGAACAATGTGCTGCCCTCTAAGATTTAAGTCAATAGTGTTTCCAACGCTGATATGTATGACCCCTACTATGTTAAACAATTGTTGGAACTTGGAAAAAATCTGGTGTTTTAGGAGATTATTATTCAGGAGTTGCATATATTCATCATGAGAAAATGAGAGTTAAGAAGCAAGGAGAAGCTACATTTACTGAGGATGAAACGTACATTGGTTCATGTAATTCAAGTCATTTATCTTTCAATGCAATAACACACCCTAATTTTATTCATTTTATCAACAAAAATACAAGAATTCATATTATTTGGTTGCGAGACGATCATATTTTTGGGCCTTCATCAGATTATACAAACAGATACATAACTTAGGTAGTAAAAAAACATAACTAAGGTCAGGCATCGGTAATAGAATGTAAAACCCGAAATTTCACCAGATAATACACAAGTCCTAATTAATTCAAGCATATGAAAAGGTCCGAAAATAGCAACACAAACCAGACATACATCCTAGATAGGCTATGTAGATACCAAAATATAAAATGGGTTAATTGTACTTAGGCTTCCTCTTCTGCGTACTCATCTTCTTCGTCTTCATAATCCTCATCAGCTGTGGCATCTTGATACTGCTGGTACTCTGCAACCAAATCGTTCATGTTGCTTTCGGCTTCAGTGAACTCCATTTCGTCCATTCCCTCACCAGTGTACCAGTGAAGGAAAGCCTTCCTCCTAAACATAGCAGTGAACTGTTCGCTGACTCTCCTAAACATCTCCTGAATGGATGTTGAGTTGCCGATAAATGTGGATGCCATCTTCAGACCAGTGGGTGGGATGTCGCACACTGTGGACTTCACGTTATTCGGGATCCACTCAACAAAGTAGGACGAATTCTTGTTCTGCACATTGATCATCTGCTCGTCCACCTCCTTGGTGCTCATTTTACCACGGAAGACAGCTGATGCAGTGAGGTAACGCCCATGGCGGGGATCAGCAGCACACATCATGTTTTTAGAATCCCACATTTGCTGGGTCAGCTCAGGAACAGTAAGAGCGCGGTATTGCTGTGATCCACGAGATGTAAGTGGGGCAAAGCCAACCATGAAGAAGTGGAGTCGCGGGAATGGTATCAAATTCACCGCCAACTTCCGAAGATCTGAATTGAGCTGCCCAGGGAAGCGAAGGCAGCAAGTGACACCACTCATGGTAGCAGATATCAAATGGTTCAAGTCACCAACTGTTTGCGAAAAAAAAAAAGAAGAGAGATTATTCAAAGATACCAAATAATCCATCAATTAGATATTCATATTACTGGTTATGATTAATCAGAAGGATACAACACAGAAGAAATACACAATATTTTTTTAACAGAAACACAACCAGTAAGAAAAACTGATTATTAGATTGTTCCAAGAAAACAAGTGTTTTTTGTTCTAAAAAGCTGAAGCTAGAATGCATACCAAAGCAAGAACTAAATGGAACTGAAAGTAATTTAGACAGTCTTATTAATCTATTTCCTATAAAGCAAAAAAAGTTTGAATGCGTAATTATACTAGTAGAGACGAAGTACAGAAATCAATATAATAGATGAAGCATGAGACTTACAGCTGGGAGTTGTCAGCTTGAGAGTTCGGAAGCAAATGTCATATAGAGCCTCATTGTCGAGGACCATACACTCATCAGCATTCTCAACAAGCTGGTGCACTGAAAGGGTAGCATTATAGGGCTCCACAACTGTGTCCGACACCTTTGGAGATGGGAAGACAGAGAACGTTAGCATCATTCGATCAGGGTATTCTTCCCTTATCTTGGATATCAAGAGGGTTCCCATCCCAGACCCAGTGCCACCTCCCAAAGAGTGACATACTTGAAATCCTGAAGAGCATGACTCATCAGTTAAGCTAGGCTTTCCAAGCAAATGATTAAGCTAGGCTTTCCAAGCATTCAAAGATAGCATTACAAAAGAAAACATGGAAATCAGCATTTTAAAATAATCAAGAGTCAAGAGTCTTTAATTCTAACATACTACTTTATTTTTGTAACAGAATTTAATGAGGCAATGGATCCAGATACACAACAAAGTTCCACATAATACTCGACACAAAAGGAAATTTCATAATAATCATATCAAGTAAAATATATCTGCATCTCATTCGGACATGCCACATGCTTTTACAGATACCAAAAGTAAAAGTGAAGTTCTCAACCTTTGAACGAGATGGTACAGATCACACTCAAGTGGCACGAAAAGGTTAGCAAACACTACCACTGAGTAAAGCCGCCCATAACAAGACTTCAAGACAACAAACTACCAAAACTTCATACAAGCACAAATAAGACGAAACCTCTCAAAAACAATGCGAATAAGACCTTCAAATACTGATTCAGTTATACGCAGCGTAGTAATTAACATGAATTTCCTTTTAATTTCGATACCTTCTCAAATACCCTCGACATTTTACATAACAGCAAATACAGTTCGTCAATCAGCCGTAAAATAATTATCTAATCTACGCGGACGCACACACACATACACACACGCGCGCGCGAGTACAGTTACTTTACGCAGAGAGAAATGGGGCAAAAAACGGCATAAAATAGAGGGAACGGCAGATTTTTACCCTGGAGACAATCGCAATTTTCGGCTTCCTTTCTAACCACATCGAGGACGGAGTCTATGAGCTCAGCTCCCTCAGTGTAGTGCCCTTTCGCCCAGTTGTTGCCTGCCCCAGACTGACCGAAGACGAAGTTGTCAGGGCGAAAAATCTGACCGAACGGCCCGGAGCGGACGCTGTCCATGGTTCCTGGTTCGAGATCCATGAGCACGGCTCGGGGCACGTATCTGCCGCAGCTAGCCTCATTGTAGTAGACGTTGACGCGCTCAATTTGCAGATCGGAGTCGCCGTTGTAGCGACCGGTTGAGTCGATGCCGTGTTCCGTGCATACCACTTCCCAAAACTTTGCTCCAATCTGATTGCCGCACTGGCCGCCCTGGATGTGAAGGATTTCACGCATTTTTTCTGAGAGAGAGAGAGAATTGGCAAAAGAGGGTTTTGCTCTTCTGGGTTTGCGTTTCGCGGAAATGTTGAAGAGAGAGGGATAAACGGATGGATATATTATTATGGGGAGGGAAAAGGCAAATATTTTGAATTTGGGCTCTGATTCGCTGCGGCAGAATCTACCACAGCCTTTTGTGGTTTTGATACGTGTCGCCGTCTCAGTGGTGGAGGTATTTATTAAGCACAATCACAATAGAATTAGACACCAACAAATAAATTATTTTAATCTTAGTTTCTAGTAAGTATTTTTGGCCTTTAAATTATATATTTTTAATTTAATATAATTTATTAAATTAAATCAAAATTCTCCAAGACTCCCCTTTTATATATTGTATAGATATGTAGTATACTTTTGTTATTATATTCAAATTAAGGGCCGATAGTGAGTAAATTGGTGGCCATGTATAGAATTAACCTCTAATAAAAAAGTTTAGTAGTTAAACTTAAGGGGAGTTATAAGAGTAGCTTTAATAATTGTTGTATCGTACTTAGCCAACCCCCGGCTGCCAATAATCAACTGTCAGCATACGGTCGCGTTATTATACTTGACAATTGGAGTTTAATTATTTTTTAATAAATATAGTGGTAGACTATTTTAAACTATAATTGCGAATTAATAAATTATTATTATTATTAGTAATAACTATCATTAAAGTCGGCCGCACAAAATTTCGTCAATGATGAATTTATATCTAACCATAGGGGAGATAAGAGATTTAATGTGTGATGTGTTGCATATTATTCTCTAATCTCTTTTATGTGAGTTCTAAACTTCTAATATTGGACACAACCAACAACTTTGCAGTACTATAGAAATTTAAAAAAAAGGGAATACTCCACTATTTCTATAGTTATGTATTTTTCAAATATGTGATTTAAAAAAATATGAGTGAATTAAATGAAAATAAAATAAAATAGATAGATGACAATATAATAAAGTAAGATGGATTATATATGTGAGACCGCCCTACCGGTGTGCCTCGCTTCACCTGCAATGTACTGGACAGGACCTCTCGCCTTGTGGTCCGGCTGTTACTAAAGAGTGATGCTAAATGGTCACAATGTGGCCGGCCATAATGAGTTAATTTAGTCCATTTACATGTATAAAAAAATTAGAATTACCGATATAAACTTATATGTGTGTGAATGGACTTGTGAGTTGATACTTATCTTTGAATTCCATTACGTAAAACACATTAATATCACGAATTACTGTATACGTTAAGCAACAATCAAGATATGACAGTAGTAATAAGTTGAGCAAAAACTACGAGAGAGCAACACTAACATGTTGAGCAACATATAATGAAGATGATATAAAAGTAAAATCAAGTAGTATTAAACCAAAAATTTGAAAAAAAAAATCAATTTTTTTTGTTATTTAATTAATTTATGGCTGGTCATAATGTGGCCGCATAGCATTATTCGTTACTAAAATGATGTGATGCAAAAATGATGCTATTATTGGGATCTTAAGTCATAACCAAACGATACTTATTATATCCATTCTTTTTACAAGTAGTAGTACTAGTTTTAAGTGAAGATTATGGAGTGAGGAACATGGTATAAATTCCTTTGAGACTAAAGAAAAAGCAAAGGAGAAAGAGCAGCCTTAAGCATCTTGGTTACATATGAAATCTCTGACAAATACACGTTTTGATCTCAACTTGACAACCAACAGTGGTCATGATAGATAAGCTCATACTTCACCATCATCCTTTTTTTCTATCTTACTCTACTTGATTGATTCTATATACACACACAGGGATTTCCTACCCTTACTACAAGACTCATGCAATATAAATATATATAATAATTCCACATGATTATAGATTCATGTCAATTATATCTATTCATGGACTAAGTATTGAGTACTCCATATTATAGGTTACATTTTCTCCGATTTTTGCATTTCATTAAAACTCATTCATGTTTGTTTCAACTATTTTGTTAAACTAAACTAACACTATATTTCTCATTTTTTGACCTTATATAAGATAAATATTAATTCTAAAATTTAGTCTATCAATAATTTTCACTATTTAGATCATGAAGCTTCATTGAATGAATTGGTGGTCCTGTTCCATTTTTTTTTATTTCATCATTTTTCACAATAAATTCATCATGCATTTTATACTTTATCAGAGTTCCTATTTTGGAATGATCTGGTATTCTTGTTTGTGGCCAACATATGTCAATGTATCACTTTTAAAATTTGCATAAATTAATACCCCCTCATTTAGTAAGGACATTGATTGTTTATATTTTAATTAGTTCAATGTTTGTAATTATTGGCTACATATT
Source organism: Salvia splendens (assembly GCF_004379255.2). Classification (NCBI taxonomy): domain Eukaryota; kingdom Viridiplantae; phylum Streptophyta; class Magnoliopsida; order Lamiales; family Lamiaceae; genus Salvia; species Salvia splendens. The sequence continues at coordinate 14,780,920 of NC_056047.1, read as the reverse complement.
TCATCATTACCTTCGTGTTGAAACAATTAAAGAGGAACTTGGGATTAGTTTTGTAGTGAAGAAGCAATATTGGTAGACATGAATGTTTTTATGTTGGTGAAGTGACCACCAACTTTCCTTGCAGCCCCACTCTTCCTTGCTTAATTTATGGTGCATTCATTATTACTACTACTACTACTACTACTACTACTATTATTTAGCTAATTTTGATAAATATTCGGAATTGTCAAGACTTGCTAAATGGCAAAAATCAATGATATATTGTTGGGTGTTTCTATCTATTTCAAGGCTTTAGGGCCCCGCAATCGATGAGAAATAAATATCCAATGTTAATCATTTTAATGCTACAAACTAAGCTATAGGTCGATGAGTCTTACCCAATACAAATTTTAGAGACGTGGGTTGTCTCAACTATCTATTAATAACCCATGTGAATTTGTCATCACTTGCTATATGCAATCAAATTGAATTTATGCTTAGATTTAGGTAGGACTTGTGCTAGGCTCTGGACTGGTCACTGAAACCTTTTTTTTTCCCCTTATATTAGCCTATACTAAAATAGAAATGATCGCAAAATTACTACCGACGAGTATCGTATAGTAAAACAAACTAGTAATTGTTATATGTATAAAGCATGAGATAGGGCCAAGTACCGTCATGCACGAGCACTACCGACAAGTATCGTGCTTCATTTTGTGCAAATATCGAAATATTTTTTATTATATAAATTTAATAGTCCAGGGTATCATTTTTCAGCCTGGTTGTGTATCTTTTCCCTTGGTTTAAGGTTTTGAATCATGGGGAGTTTGGAACATATAACATTATATATCAACGTTCGAAGTGATATTAAAAATAGAAATTCAAAGAAAAAATTATTAACAATAGAAAAATAGAGTGAGATATTTAAAGTAGGATAGAAAATTTGATGTGGTCGGAAAATATCAATAGGGCCATATAATAGGTAGTGTCAAATACTCTTGTCCCTTAGACCATCCACAATAGGCGCCCAGCGACCGCCCAGCCGAGCGCCGGCGCTGGGCGGTTCGCTGGGCGGTCTATTGCAGCCGCCCAGCGGCTGAGTGGAGAGAGAAACCGCGCAGCGCTGGGCGGTTATGTGGCGCTGGGCGGTCGGCTGGGCGGTCCGTTCGGCGCTATTGCAGCGCCCGGATCGCCCAGCGCACCGCCTAGCGCGAAAATTAATTTTTTTTTTCCGAAACACTATATATACGCGCTTTGCTCGTCATTTTCATTCGCACCACTTGTTTTAAATTTTAATAGTATTATTAAACTTTTCCCGTATATGTCTCGTAAATTAAATTCCGTATATTGTGTGATTGTTAATTATGTCATTTTATATAATTGTTATTAGTGATGTGGCTATTGATGTGGCTGGGCTATTTATGATGTGGCTAGGCTATGGCTGGGCTATTTATGATGTGGCAGGAGGATTTTTAGTGCTGATGATGTGGCAGTGGCTAGGCTATGGCTGGGCTATTGTTGGGCTATTCCTATTGTGGATGGCCTTATAAAAGTTTTGTAGATGATACCAGTTTTGATGTGAAATTAATTAAATAATAGAGAACAAGTAGTAATGTGTGGCAAAAAAGTCTTAAAAGTATATACCAATTAAATATGGGACTAACAAAAATTGATTATATTATAGGACGAATAGAGTACATTTCTAGCACCACAAGTGTTGCTATTAATCAAGTTTTTTATTTCTTGGCTCCAATTTTTCTATATGCAGTACATATTGTATGAGCTTTCAAAAATTCAGCAAAATGTTTCAAGCTGCACAAAAAATGCAGAGTCTCTCTCATAATCATTGAGAGAGTCAGGATGCCAAAGGTTCAATACAACCAATAACATCTCAGTCATAAATCACACAACACCAAAAAGAGTCGACAGTGAAGCAAAATTTTGAACCTACCTAACTATATCCAATGAAAAAGAATCATGAAGCATTTACAACAACTCAGGCACCTCAAAGAGATTTGCAGCAACCTTCAAAAGGTGCATTATATAATTTAGATTTACAGCATAAGCCAAGGCTCACTATGAAGAAAGAGCGAGCTCAGCCCAAGCCAGAGACGACGCCTTCATCTCCGCAGGCACAGATGTGTCTATGCCACTCTCCAGCATGGTGCACAGCTCCACCATCGACGTTCTCCTGCTGGTCCCGGGACTGATGCATAGGTTCACAACGTCGCACACCACTTTCAGATCCTCGTATCTGAAATGCTTCAGCTCGGGATCCACCACATACGAAATCACTTCAGGCAAATCCAGATATTCCTTAGCCTGCAATTACAATGCAGTTAAAACAAGCTGAGATGGTGGATTTCAAGTGAGATGAGTTGAGAGAGGCCTCTACCCAATCCACCAAGCACCCTTTATCTTCGCAGTATGGACGCCTCCCGCTGACGATTTCAAGCAGTAGAATCCCGAATGCATATATGTTTCCCTGGATATCGAGATGGCGTCCTTCCATATTCTTCGGGAGAATACTAGCTGCGCCCTCGTTGCTAATGCTGCCTGAGCTTTTCTCTGATCTCGAAAGAACTGTCTTCCAGCACTCAAAGTCGACGAGCTGCAGAAAAAGACGGTGGGAATCTACTAAGAATGTTGCGCCTTATCATGGGATTGATTGACAAGTTATCATGCCTTACCTTGGGAGAAAACTCATCAGTCAGATAAATGGAACTCGAATTCAGATCAGATATTGTAAATGGCGGGTCAAGTTCGGAGTGAAGATACTTTAAACCCCGGGCAATCCCAATAAGAATCCTCATGCGCCGAGTCCACGAGAATTGGCATGCTTCTCCATCTACACTTAATCAGAAAGTATCTGTCTTCAGCTGTTGTAACTATACCGTGATGAAAATATATTAAAAAAAAAGACAGAAAATTACATACAATGAAGGTGCTCAAAGAGTGTTCCGTTCGAGGCATAATCGAAAACCAGCATCCTTGTAAATGGCTTGCTTTCCGCACAGTAGCCGAGCAATTTTCCCACATTCTCATGGTTCAATGTTGCCAAACCAGCCACCTGAATTATGTAACATTTTTCTTTAAGCATGTTTGAATCAAGCAAATTTACTTTAAAAAAATATAGAAACTTAGAAAAAGAACCTCTTTCTGAAAATAAAGCTCAATGTAGCTTGACCACTGCTCCTCTTTAATGCAAAGAGATATATTACGGAAATCTCTGGTCCACCTTTCATGGTTCCTTTATATACTAAGCTATCTGGAGACGAGCCAATGATGTTGCTGAAGTCTTCACAGGCTATTTCAAGTTCCTGTCTCCTGTACCTTACTACATCCTTCGGTACTTCAGAATCTGCATAAGCCTCTCGTTATTAGAAACTCGACAGTCGATAAAGAGGACTTGTCCTAAGCAAAATATTGGTCCTGCTTCACTTTTTGGTCACTGAGGGAATTAAAAATTCAATTGCTGCAAGTCAATTTCGCAGACACCAACCTATATATATAGAAAAGTCGTCGTCCTTAGCACTCGAAGACTTCTTCCACGGGATCATGACTGAATGTCTTCTCTTCCACTTCAGGGAGGCGGTGAAAAGAGCAATGACAAAGAGAATGCCTACAATAGTTCCAGTCGCAATTTCAAGAGCCAAGAGCCACAAAGGTTTTGATGCATTCGCTCGACCCTTCGCTACCTCTGCAGTAGGCAGGTGCTTCGGGTTAACTGAATGGCCTTTAGCGGGTTGCATACTACCTGCTGTCGATATATTGTCAATTCTAGTGTCATTACATAACAGTATGTTAGATCCAAACTAATTCCAGATTTTTATAATTTCTTTGCAGGATTTAACCAAGTCAAACAAAATACGTAACGAAAGCTAGGCATAAATCTGGATTGCCTACCACATAATGCCGCAGATCGTTGCTTCACGTCTTTGTCTTGAAGGCAATTTCCCTGAAAACTTGTCCTGCAATAATAAAACTAGATTTTTAAGTACAACGAAAAAGTAAAGAGAAGAAATGCAACAAAAAAGCTAATATACCTAGGAAGATATCCCAAGCACTGAGGTATGGTTCCAACCAAAAAATTGAATGAGAAATCAGCTATTTTGAGTTTGGAGGATCGACAAAACACTTTGAGCTGGCTATCTGAAGCATACCTAATAATTTGTATCAAGGAACAACATCCAGAGGCGAGTTAGGTAAAGTGTAGCCGAATGAGTCATCTATATGTTTCGATGCAACATATTCTCCACAGAATGCTATCAAAGAGCTTTATTCTTACATTCCATGTGTATTCGAGGTAGAATCTGAACCATTATCAGGAAAAATGCCCCCAAGCTTATTCCTATCAAGTCGAAGCTCCTCAAGTTGTTCCAAGTTCCCAAGTTCAGGAAGTAACTTCCCCGTCAACCCATTGGATTGAAGATTTCTGTAAAAACAGAAGATAGCCAAATGCTAAGAGAAAGGTAACGGCCAAGCAACAGAGGAAGGATACCACAAATACACTGATGTCCTCAGCCATATTTCACTAACAATTTCACAATGCTGCTTAGATTCCCAATCTCGTGCGGAATTGCTCCTGTTAGCTGATTCGAACCCAAGTCCAAAACCTTGAGGTTTTTCAGCAGGCCTATTTCCTTAGGAATTGCACCAATCAACAAATTTCCGTGCAAAATTCTGTTCATGCACCACATATATACTATCAGCCACATATATCGAGCTACAACAGCTAATCTCGTACATTTGAGTAGACAAGAGCTTACAGTTCTTGTAAATCCGAGAGCTGGTACAAGTCCGGTGTAATAAACCCCTTCAAATACTTTCCAGACACATTACTGCAAAACCAGGTAGCATCATAAATGGCAAGTTATGCTGTGCAGAATGGTATATTATCACATTCAACACTTTTCCCATAAATTATTTATACCAACATTGTGCAGAATCTTTTGGTCTTTCACTAACTAATACAGGCAGAAAATCTTACAGCTTTTTTACATGATCGCCAGAGACGGAACAAGCAATGTAAGGCCAACCACAAGGAGCGGAGTCAAGAAAATTCCAATTTGACAACACATGTGAGGGATCCTCCAAAATCTCTCTCTTGAAGGATTTCAAAGCTTCCACTGAACATAACCCACAATTCTAATGTAAGCCAAAAACTGCACTACATTATTCAGCTGCAACCACACTCTCACAAATACATAATACTAGTACTACTTATCTATGAACAACTATAACCATAGATCCACTAACACAAAATCAAACAATATCCTACATGTCTTCAAGAAAAACAAACAGTAATCAAATAACTACCTGTCAATGGTGTACTATACATAGCTAATCAGCCAAGAACCATGATCTGTGGATCAAATTGAACAAAAATAATACCTTCATTTTGGGGGAATGCGGCACCGTCTGCCAGAAAGATCCCTAAACTCAACAAAACAACTCCAAAAGAAGTAAACCATCTCATCTTTCAAGCTGGAACATATACACACTAATGTTCTTGAAGAGCCAATCGACAAAAACAGAGTGAAAGAGAACCCAAAAAGGAATATGGAGCTAGGTTGTTCAAGTACAGATAACTCCAGCCCAAATGTGGGTGTTCAATTGTTGTATCAACAAAGAATTTAAGGAGTGCCAACAAAGAATTTAAAGAGTATCAACAAAGAATTTAAGGAGTGCCAACAAAGAATTTAAAGAGTATCAACAAAGAATTTAAAGAAAAGAAACCAATAAGAACCAAGATTCTATCTTTATTCCACGCGGAGAAAAAAAAAGAAAATGAAAGAGAAGAAAGCCAAATCTGGAATCAAAATCAGCAACAGCAATGACAGCGGCGAATGAGAAAGAGGAGTTCGTAAACAAGTAAGACTTTGATTCAAAGACAGGATTCGTTTCAATGAGAGAGAGAGGAGGAGGAGATGTATAGAATGAAAGACTGCGATTTTACAAACACCAAAGCGTTGGAGTTGGACAGTGAAGCTCTGGAATGTCTTGCTCTCTGTTTTCTTGAGCAAAATGACTGCAAAATCTGGCGGTTGTGTTTCAGCGTGGGTGTGTGTTTGTTTTATTTAACCAGTATTACCTCCACGACTTATAAGATTTTCGTATAACGACAGTAGATTTTAAGTGGATTAAAATATTTAAAAAAAATAGAAAACAAAGAGAGTATAATAGTGTTTATAGTTAAGAATATGTAAATAATTCAAAACATTACAAACAATAACAAAAAATAGAAATATACTTCTCTCATCCTACTTTTAATAAAGTATTTCATATTCAGCAAACGATTTTATACAATTCTAATTTCTTATGAGTAGAATAAAATAAAATAAAACAAAACAAAGAAAAAAAAGGAGATAATTGATATATATAATTAAAAATATGGGTTAATTAGAATAAGATATACAAATAATCAAGTATATTTCAACTAAAATTAGTTGAAATTTACGATCATACAAAATAGTCAAGTATATTTAAAAAAGATATCAATTACAAAACCTAGACTATTATTTAAAATCTAAATTACACCATAAAATCCAAACTAGATACCCAAACTAAATTCCAAATAATATACCCAAACTAAATCCTAAATAATACTACATAAATTCATATTCATTAAAGTCATCTCCAACCATTTATACTAAACTCAAACTCATTTTTTTCAAATCAAACAGTAATTCTACTCCAACTATTTATACCAAATTCAGTCTCAAAAGAATATTTCTATCTTAATTACATATTTATTTAAATTACACATAACCCCACAATATTTTTTATCACTAATTTTCCAAACATAATTAAATAATTTAATACAATTGTACATATTGATATGTTTAAATATATTGAAATATTTACATTCAATAAAAAAATATAATATCACAAATTATACACAAATAATTAATAATTAATAATAATAATAATCTATTGCGATAAAATTGATCTTATATAAAATGTATTGTAAACTAATTAATAATAAATTATAAATAAAAATTCATATGTCAAAATTGAAAAATTTTAAACATGTTCAATTTAGAGTAAACTATATCATGTGTGATCGTTGAATAGATTATTCACTTCAAGATAACATTTTTTTGGCAATTAAGATTTAGAAACATCTTTAATTTAAAGTTAAATATGCCAATTTAAATTAAGATTTACTTTAAGATTAGTTCATCTTTAAAATTTAACTAAATATATTTAATTGGATAGCCCAAAAGCCCAACTTTTAAGTCCATTTAAAACCTAATGAAAAAATGAGTCAGTCGTCTTATTCATCTTATTCTTCTTCGTCATCCCCATTTTTCTGTTTCTGCATATCTCTCATCTCTGTCTTCCTCGAACAGTCTCACCTCTCAATCGCCCTGCTTCGCTGCCCTCTCTGCCTCGCTGTGGTGTGCGTCGTCCGCCGATCAACCGCAACTCCACCGCTCTGCCTTCCGCCCTGCTTCATCGCCCGCAAGAACCTGGCCCGCCGGCGCATTCTTAACCGGCGGCGGTGGCATTTCTCTCATTCTCATTCCTCTTCTTTTTTGCTTCTCAACTTTCTCCCTCGTCTCTCATTAGTCATCAGGTTTGGTTTGATAGCCAAACTCAATTAAGTGGACCAATTTTTTCCAATAATTTAAGCCCTTCAAATTAATACTACCATAAATTTGTAAAAGAAATAAAGAAAATAATTACACAGTTAACTCACTTTTCCCTCCAAAAAGGGTATTATAGTCTTTTCAACCAACACTCCTTTTTTGTTAGTATAGATTTGCGTAAATTTTGGTTTGAATAATGAGCATAGAAGAAGTTGAAGCAGAGGCGATAAACGGGGAGTAGTGGGATTAGTGGCGTAATTATTATTTCATTAAATATAATGATTGTGATTATACGTGTAGCTAAATCAAATAAGTATTTTGAGAATATGGACATTAGCATCACACCAAACAAATAAAACCATCTAAATATTTTATATTTGGCTCTTAAATACGATAGTCCTTATCAGTATAATTTTTGGCATGATATGAACACGAAACACACGATATTAATTGATAAATGAACAGAGTTAACTTAAATAGCGTAATTCACCCCTAAATTATGATCTATTAAGTCTAAAATCTCAATTTATTGATGGTCCAAATAGTATATATTGATTACAAATTTACAACCACTTAGATCACTAGTCTTTGTTGATACAATATTCTTGTTTGCCATAATTATACGTTTTATAATTGCATCATACACTTTGAAAGGTTGGAATTTCTATGGAGTACTATTGTATTTCTTTTTGGAGCAAAAGTTGGTAAGATGTTTTACATTTTTTTCATATTACATTAATGGGGTTTGGTTTGTAGGATGTTTACTCGTCTAGTTTGATTAATTAATAAAATTACCAAATCCTTATATAATTAGGTTAGACGACACATCAAAGGCAACTTTAGAAACGTTGACGCTGCAGCCCAATTTTTTATTTTTTTTCCATTTTTTTGTTGGGGTGGGATGGAGTGGGTTAATTTCTTTCTTCTTTTAGGGTCAGATTAAGGCTTGGTAAAAAGATAAATTTAGATTTCATCTCTAAACTAGTACTAGTACTTCTTTATAAAGAAAGTCTCAATTTTAATTTTTGAACGTCCCAAGGAACCGGTCATCTTAGAGTTAATAATATTTGGCAACTTTTTAACATGTAAGCTGATGGTTTGGCGAATTTTTGATGGTGATGAATGCAGGAAAATGCAGATCACGACACAGAGATTTACGTGGTTCGATTTACTGAGGTAAATCTACGTCCACGGGAAGAAAAGAGGGTAGAGTTGTATTGCTTGATCTGTTTTCTACAGCTTACAATACAGACTTGCTATATGATCTTTTATGTCTAGAGAGCTCCCTTTTCCTTCTGATCTAAGTTCTATTTATACATTGAACTAAGATCGTGGCTTGCATCACCACTAACTAGGTCGTGGCTTACATCACCACTAACTAGGTCGTGGCTTACATCACCACTAAGTATGTCGTGGATGTCGTGGATGTCGTGGAGGTCCTGCATGGGTCCACTATCTCCCAGTTCGGTCGAACTATCCTGCATGTGATCCTGCATGAGTTGACTATCTTCCAGTTCGGTCGAATACTGAGACCGAACTGCTGAACTATTGCCGAGCAGCTTTAGCCGATCTGAGAGTAGAGCTTGACTGGTCGGCTTTTACCGAGCTGTAGGCTGGGGCCGAACTCTTTGGTAATGCCGAACTGATACTCTTCCTTGGGCTTTGGGCTGATGGGCCGTCACTGCTGTTGGGCTTGTTTAGTTCGTACCCCATCACTACCCCCCCCGAAAAACGAAGTGAATCACTTCGGCGAAGCGAGTCACTTCGGCATTTTGATCAAGGTACGGGGGAGGCTGACGTCAGGGGACGTGCCTTGCGCGTGACTGCATTAAATGCGACAGTAAAATCCGGCCGTTGAATCCTAAAAAGGTGGGATTCGAAACGGTGCGATGATTTTGAAATCTTCTCCGAATCTGATAAATACGCCCTTTCTTCATCCTTTGAATACTTTTGCTATTGCTTCTTCTGCACTCTGTCTCTTTTGCGTAAAAATTTCCTTCCGCTTTCAAGAATTTCTTCAGAATTTCTTCAGATTTTGCAAAGAGTAAGAACCATGTCTTCTTCTTCTTCTTCTGAGTTAGGTAGCGGTAGGAAAGGGGGCAAGGGGTCTTCTAGCCGGAAAGAGTCCGGGGAGAAGACTGTAGAATACTTTCACAGCGTCTTGAGTAAGGACACCGTGATATCTCTACACGAAAAATATCTTCTTCCCGGGGGGAAGGCGGTGGTTCCCGACGATGATCATAGGGCTAACGACCCGCCGGAGGGTTATGCCACCGTTTACGAAGCCTGCTTAGAATGCGGGCTTCGTTTCCCTCTTCCCCCACCTTTTGTAGAGCTTCTTGATTTTTTTCAACTCCCTTTAGGTCAGGTGACTCCGAATTCTTGGAGGCACTTGTCGGCTTTTGCTGCCGAACTCCGTAGGCTAGATAAGGATCTGTCTCTGCGGGCAATCCTTAATTTTTTCCAGTTTAAAAGGAAGGGATCTTGGTTTTACTTGATCCCCTTACAGCCTTTTAGGGCCTTCTGCAAAACCAAGTGGCCGAAATGGCAAAACCGTTTCTTTTTTTATAATAGGACTTCGGCTCCGGGCTTTCCTTGGAGAGGGCCGAAGTCCGTGATTCCCCATCCTCGGTTAGAACCGTTGGCCGAGCTCGAGGGCGAGCTCAATAAGATTCCTATGATTAGGAAACAATACTCGGAAACTGAGCTCGTCAAGGGCGACCTCATGTTCAATATCTCGTCTTCGGACGAAGAGACTGAGGGTGAGGATTTCTTTTTTATGCCTTACTGCTTTAGCGGCGAAAACTAACCTTGTTTCCTTGTTTTTCGGTAGTGAACATATTGAATAAGCTGAGCCGCAAATCTTCGGAGTCCAAGGAGCCGGAGAGGCCGAAAACCACCAGCTCGGCGTCTGATGCCGAGAGGACTCCGAAGAGGCAAAAAACCTCTTCGGATCCGAAGAAGCCGGAGTCGACTTCGGCAAGTAGGAAGGGGAAGACCCAGAAGCCCCCGAGAGCGCCAGAGAAAGACGTGGTCTTGGCGCCTCCTTCGGAACATATCTGTGAGCCCTTTTTATGGCCCACGGACTTCGCCGAGGTGAATTCTCTTCTTGATTTTCTGGCCTTGCTTTTTTCCTGTATTTTTTGTGGCCCCTCTGTTGACTTTTTGCTTTTTCCATTTTTAGAGGAACGATATGCTCTCCAAGCTCGTCGCCGTTGAACTCTCCAAAGCGTCCAACGACTATGCTGAGATGCAGAGGAAGTTGGCGGCTGCTTGTCACCGGGCCGAGCAAGCTGAGGCAAACTTTGAGAAAGCCAGAGCTGCTAGGATTTCGGCCCAGGATGAAGCTCAGTTTGCCAAAAACCAGCTCGTCATCCAGCGAGAGCAGACGAAACGGAGGGATGCTGCCGCCGTGGTTGCCCAAGGGGAGGTTCTCCGTGCTTTCGCGGAGAAACTCTTTCTGAGCAACCAATTTTCAGCCTTTGTCGGTGATCTGCTGAAACTGATGACCGATAAAGCCGAGCAGGGTCCCGAAGTCATCCTGCCGCTGTACGGCCGAGAGATAGCAGCTCGGCTTCAGAGTCTGCCGGTGCTTGAGGAGCTTGCTTCGTCCTCGGTCCTGCTTTCTGCAGACCAAGTTCGTAGTTGCCGAGCTGACCGCGATGAGAACATGGAGGCTATCTTTGCCTCCATAGGGTCAGTTTCACCCGCTCCAATTTTCCATGGAGAGGGTGAGACCGAGCAGCATGAGCGGCAGACCGGCGATGAGCAGGCCGAGCAGGAGGCGCAGCAGATCGGCTACGGTGGCGCCGAGCAGACTGGGGAGAGCAGGGAAGCCGAGGCTGAAGCTGAAGCAGACGAGAAGGAAGCTGAACCTCACCGAGAAGGCGGAGACGAAGCTGGCGGAGTATGATTTCGTCTCCCTTCTCTTAGTTTAGTTTCTTCCTTCTTGTAAAACGGCCTTGAAGCCCTTGTGTAGAAAAAATTTTTTCTTATGAATGAAAAAATTCTTCTTTCTGCTCTTGTGTCTTCGTATAGCCTTTCGTACTCTCTTTTACTCCTGTTGTGGTTTACTACCTGCTCAGTAATCTGAAATGCCGAACTGACATAGCTGCTCTATATTCTGAACTCTTAAGGAGCTGGAGGTACTTCACTGGAAGCGGCTGTACTCTTCGGCTTTAGACGAAGCTGAGAAAAGAGCCATAGCTGACCAGGTGAAGAATGACGAACTCTTGGCTCGTTCAGTGAAGCTGGAGGCCGACAATAAGGACTTAGAGTCCGAAAAGAAAGATCTGGAGGCCGAGCTGAATACCGCCGTCGCTGAGAGGACTGCGTATGAGGATTTCATCTGCAGGCGCGGGGGAATGACCATCTCTGAAGTTCAGGAACGAGTTGACGAACTGTGGGAGGAATATCATGTACTCCGGAGGAACAATGCGCTGGAGAGCTCGGCTTGCCAACAAGTCGTGAAATCATTGCGGCGCTGGGCTTCTCGGTACGACATCATTCTTTCCCGGCGTCCCTCAATCGAGAGATTCCTTAGGCATTTCCCGTCAACAGATGGTCACACTCCAGCTCAAACCCCTGATTCACTTGCTCAAAACCTTACTCCAAGTCAGCAACGAACTCAGGAACAGCCGGAAACGTCAAGACAAGGACGGACTGAAGTTCGTAGAGGAGCTGTGATTATGAGTGAGCAAGATCAACAAATGCTTCGTGAAGAGACTCTTCGCCGCCGAGGTGCTAGAGCTTCTCGGGCTCAGGGAAGAGGCGGTAGGTCGATTAGAGCATCTCGTCGACCTGCTTATTCTTCAGCTGCCGAGAACGCCCGAACTCGGCTTCACGAGGATTTTGTGAATAGATGGCTCAACTTTAGCAACCAGGGACAGTAGAATAGTCCTTTGTAATGGCGTAACGCCTTCTCGTAGGGCAGCAGAATTGTATGCCGAACAAGTTTTAATAAATGAAATCTTCATTTCGCTTCTATCACTGCGTATTTACAGCTCAGCGAAAAAATTTCATCGTGCTCGTCCTCGGTCTTATGAAGTAGACTTCTTTGACCGAACTCGTCCTCGGTCTTATGAAGTAAGCTTCTTTGACCGGACTCGTCTTTTGGTCTTATGAAGTAAACTTCTTTGACCGGACTTGGTCCTCGGTCTTATGAAATAAACTTCTTTGACCGGACTAAGCTTGTGTCCTAATTTGGCGAGTTTTATCGCTTGGATCGGACTTTCCCTTGTCCTAATTCGGCGAGTTTTATCGCGTGGATCGGACTTTCCCTTTGTTGCAGTTCGTTTCAGACGAACTGCTTGTTTCTTAAGCCGAATTGTGGTCTTGTATCCTCCTTAGAAGCTTGGACTCACAATCGTTGGCTTATTGTTGCAGTTCGTTTCAGACGAACTGCTTGTTTTTTAAGCTGAATTGTGGTCTTGTATCCTCCTTAGAAGCTTGGACTCACAATCGTTGGCTTATATATGTTCTAAAAAGGGGATCAGCCTTTGAAGAACAAGATACCTCAGTAACATTTGTAAGAGACGACACGCACATAGACAGACAAAACACATCTAGACAAGCAAGACGCACATAAACGAACGAGACGCACATAGACAAACAAAAAGCACATAGACAGAGTAAAAAAAAACAAAGAAAACACATACCTCTAGGACCGAACTAGACACAAGACGGACTGACCGGACTGTCTCTTACAAATGGAACTTCTTGAGGTTGGAAATGTGCCATGTTCGGGGTACTTGTTCTCCTGACATGTGAGTCAATTTGTAAGACCCTTTGCCGAGGACTTCTGACACCCGATATGGACCTTCCCATGTGGGTTCGAGCTTGCCCAGCTTTTCTGCTCGGCTTACTTCGTTGTTTCTCAAGACAAGATCTCCCACTTGAAATTGCAGCTTTTTCACCCTTTGGTTATAATACCGGGCTACTTGCTCTTTGTACTTGGCTGCTTTTATGCAGGCCAATTCTCTTCTTTCTTCGGCCAGATCTAGTTCGGCTCTCAGTCCATCATCATTCATTTCTGAAGAGAAATTTAGAGTTCGGGGACTGGGTACGCCGATCTCAACCGGAATCACGGCTTCAGTGCCGTACACCAGACTGTACGGAGTTTCACCGTTGGATTTTTTGGGTGTAGTTCGGTAGGACCATAGGACTTGAGGGAGATTTTCTACCCATTGTCCTTTGGCTTGTTCTAACCGAGCTTTTAACCCTTTCACCAATATACGGTTTGTTACCTCCGTTTGTCCGTTTGCTTGTGGGTGGGAGACCGAAGTGAACCGCTGTTGAATATTCAGCTCTTGGCACCAATTCTTGAATGTCTTGTCGGTGAACTGAGTCCCGTTATCCGAAATGAGGATGTGGGGTAAGCCAAATCGGCACACTATGTTCTTCCAGACGAAATCCAATGCCTTCGAGCTCGTTATCGTAGCTAATGGTTCAGCTTCTACCCACTTTGTAAAGTAATCCACGGCAACGATAAGGAATTTCATTTGCCGAGGAGCTTGTGGTAGTGGTCCCACTATGTCTATGCCCCATTGCATAAAAGGCCAAGGGCTTTGCATAGCATATAGATCGGTCTGCGGCATCTTTGGGATATTTGCATGGATTTGGCACTTCGTGCATGTCTTGACGAGCTGCACTGCGTCTTGTACCAAAGTTGGCCAATAATACCCCCATCTCAGAACTTTTTTAGCTAAAGCTCTAGCTCCGATGTGGCTACCGCAAGATCCTTCATGAACTTCTCTAAGGATGTAGTCCGTCTCTTCTGGCCCTACACATCGCAATAACGGCTGAAGGTAGGACTTTCTGTATAGGACTCCTCCATGAAGTTCGTACCGAAGGGCTCGGCATGTGATTTTCCGAGCTTCTCTCTTATCCTCGGGCAGTTGTCCTTGATCTAGATACTGTAAGATCGGCGTCATCCAGTTCGGCGAGCTGGCTACTGAAAGTACCTCAGCTTCATCAATGCTTCTGTGCATCAATTCCTCCACCTTTGAACTTGGATATGAGGCTAACTTACTTAAAATATCTGCTCGGCTGTTTTCCGCTCGGGGAATGCGGATTATCCGAAAATAAGAGAAACTTCGGCTAATGGTTTGCGCTTTGTCCCAATATTTCCTCATCCTCTCATCACGGGCTTCACTTGTACCCAACATGTGATTCACTACGACTTGTGAATCACAATGGATTTTGAGAGACTTGATAAATAGACTTTGCGCTAGCTTGAGTCCGGCAAGGAGAGCTTCGTATTCGGCTTCATTATTAGTAGTTGGGAATAAGAACCGAAGTGAGTAAGTTACCTCGTGTCCGTCGGGAGCGATAAGTAAAATACCAGCTCCACTTCCCGTTTTATTCGAAGCTCCATCTACGAATCCGCTCCAGCAGTCCGGTGGCTCTACTTCGGATTCCAGGGGCTGTGCTAGTTCGGCATTGGTAGAATTTTTCTGTTCGGCAATGACAGGGATTGCTTGATCGAACTTTGCTTCTGCAAGAAAATCTGCCAAGGCTTGTCCCTTGATGGCTTTCCGAGGTAGGTATTCGATTGAGTGTTCTCCCAACTCTATGGCCCATTTGGCGATTCTGCCTGATGCTTCTGGCTTGGTCAAAACTTGCCGAAGTGGAAGATCGGTTAAGACGCATACCTTGTGAGCATAGAAATATGGCCGCAGTCTCCTTGCTGCATTTACTAATGCCAGAGCAATTTTTTCCAGAGGTTGATACCTTGTTTCTGGACCTCTTAATGCTCGGCTTGTAAAGTAGATGGGAAGCTGCTTTAGGCCTTCTTCTCGTACAAGCACCGCGCTAATGGTCTGATCCGATGCCGCTAAGTATAAGAATATCACTTCAGCATCTGTTGGAGCAGAGAGAATAGGAAGCTCGGCTAAATAACTTTTGAGCTCGTCAAAAGCCTTTTTCTGCTCGACTCCCCACTCAAACTTTGGTGCCTTCTTTATCACTTTGAAGAATGGCATTTGCTTTTCGGCTGCTTGGGAAAGGAATCTATTCAGTGCGGCTAGACATCCAGTTAGCCTTTGCACATCATGTATGGACTTCGGCATTGCCATGTTCTGAACAACTTGAACTTTTAGCGGATTTGCCTTGAGTCCTTCCTTTGAAACCCAACAACCTAGAAACTTTCCCGAATCTACCAAAAAGGTACATTTTTGGGGATTGAGTTTGAGGTTGGCTTTTCGGAGCACGTCGAGAGTGGACTTGAGATTGTCTTCGTACTCCGAAGTGCTTTTGCTTTTAACGACTATGTCGTCAACATACACTTCAACCTCCTTTCCGATCAAATGCCGAAAAAGCTTATCTACCATCCTTTGATATGTGGCTCCGGCATTCTTTAAACCGAACGGCATTTTTTTATAAGCAAAGATGCCGAAGTCAGTAATGAAAGCCGTTTTTGGAGCATCATTCTCATCCATTAAGACTTGGTGGTAGCCTTTGTATAAGTCAAGAAAACAGAAAATTTCGAAGCCGATCAAAGCTTCTACTTTTTTGTCTATGTTCGGAAGGGGATAGCAATCTTTAGGACAGTGCTTGTTTAGATCGGTAAAATCTATGCACATCCGCCATCCTCCTTCTTTTTTCTTGATCATCACAGGATTGGCCACCCAAGAGGGATATTTCACCTCGAATAATACATCCGCTTTCAGTAATTGGCGGACTTCGTCATGGATGACTTGATTTCTTTCTGCCGCAAAGAGTCTTTGCTTCTGTTTTATAGGCCGGACTGATGGATCAATATTTAACCGATGAGTGATTACCTCAGAGGGCACTCCGGTCATGTCCAACGGAGACCATGCAAAGACATCTTTGTACTCCTTGAGGAGCTGGATGGTCTTTTCCCGGAGTAGAGGCGTTCCCGCGAAACCGATCTTGACCGTTCTGGATGGATTATCTTCGTATAACTGAACGGTCATTGAGTTCGGCTCTGGTGTGACTTCGGTCATTTCGCTTACCTCTGACTCCGGCTGCTGTGATTGCTATGCTTGATGATGCCGATCTGATTGCTCGGCGCTTTTAAGCGCAATCTGCAGACACTCTTTTGCTCTCTTTTGATCACCTCGGATGACCGCTATCCCCCCTTTAGTGGGGAGCTTGATGGTGAGATGATAAGTAGAGCAAACGGCCCGAACTGCGTTGAGCCAGTCTCTTCCCAGGATGATGTTGTACGGAGACCGAGCTTTTACTACAAAGAACTCGATCATCGTACTGGAGCTGGTAGGCGCTTTTCCCACTGTGATCGGAAGGCTGATAATACCTTCAGGGCGGGTGTCCTCCTGGGCGAAACTTTTCAGAGGAAGTGGTGCCGGACTAAGCCGAGCTGGATCCACTTCTAGTTTATCGAAACATTCTTTAAAAAGAATGCTGACTGACGCTCCTGTATCCACAAACACTCTGTGGATTAGTTTGTTTGCCACTCCGGCTTGGATGACAATAGCGTCTTGATGAGGAGAGATGGCCGGGACGGGATCTGCATCTGAAAATGTAATCACTTCGTCCTGCTTCAGCCTTTTATGCGTTGGCTCCTCTCGATTGAAGCCTCTGCGCTCTGACTTCAGGGACGATTTAGTCTTCCCGGCAGGGAGAGCATCAATAGTCAGGATTACTCCATCATATTGCTGCTCGTCATCGTCTTCGGGATCCTGTTGCCTTTTCGGATCCTGAGGAGCGCAGTTCGCACCTCTCTGCTTTTTGTTCTTTTTCGGCTGCTTGCTTTGGTATTTTTTTAATGTCCCTGCTTTCACAAGAGCATCAATACCTGCAGCCAAATGTCGGCACTCCTCGGTATCGTGACCGTGGTCTTGATGGAAGGAGCAATATTGATCCTGAGGTCGACGCGCGGCCGATTTCGTCATCCGCTTTGGTTTTTCGAACATATCGGAATGCAGTTCGAAAATTTCCGCTCTTGACTTGTTCAATGGTACGAACTGAGCGGGCGGCTTCTCAGGATTGAGACGTGGTCCCAATCGGTCTTGCACCGGAGTCCTTTGAATCCTTTCAAAAGGAGTTCGGCGAGGATGTCCCTGATCGCCAAAAGGAGTTCGGCGAGGATGTCCCTGATCGCTATGATCGGGCTTCCTCCTGTCTCCTCGGGATGAGCTGTCTAAAGACCGTTTGCGACGGTCTGCCTCATCGGCACGGGAGAACTGGTCCGCAATGTCCCACATCTCTTGAGCTGTTTGCGGACTGCATTCCACGAGCTTTCTGTAGAGAGCTCCGGGCAGGATTCCATTTTGGAATGCCGAAATGACAAGTAGATCGTTGAGATCATCTACTTGTAGGCATTCCTTGTGGAATCTCGTCATGAAGTCGCTGATCTTTTCGTCGCGACCTTGACGTATAGAAAGCAGCTGAGCCGAAGTGATCCGGGCTTCCGCTTTCTGAAAGAACCTCCTGTGGAAAGCATCCATTAGATCTCGGTAAGATCTAATGCTGCCTTGGGGGAGGCTATCGAACCACCTTCTCGCGTTCCCGATAAGCAGCTCGGGGAACAGCTTGCACATATGGACCTCATTGAGACCCTGGTTCGCCATATTATACTGATAGCGTCCCAGGAAGTCATGAGGATCCACCAACCCGTCATAAGTCATCGACGGAGTTCGGTAGTTCTGTGGAAGGGGAGTTCGGGTGATATCGTCCGAGAACGGAGTCTTCAATGCTCCGTACATGGCGAACCCGGCATCTCTTCGGTGTGGAGGAGATGGAGATCTCCTGTGATTCCGGTACCGAGGAGGAATAGGAACATGTCGGGGTTGAGGATTCTTCTTCCTGGAAGACACGGCACTACTGCGGTAGTGACTTTCATGTCTGGATGAGGAAGGAGAATCCACCGTTTTCGTCTTCGGTTCTTGGCTCTTTTGCAGGAAGGCTAAGAATTCATCCTGCTTCTCGGCCAAAAACGACTTGACAGCCTCGTTCAAATCGGGCTGCTGGGAAGACTCGGTGCGACGACTTCTGGAGTGGCTTGTTCCTTCACCGTGAGGACTGGAGACAGATTTCTCACGAGGCTGCTTTCCAGGCCTATGGGCTGCTGGACTAGCTTCCTCATGGTTATCACGGACGGAGGCACGGGTGTTATGTGATCTGGTATGCATTTTTTTTTTTTTTGTGTAAGAGGATCAAAAACTCGCTTTTATCACAGATTTGGTTCTCTGTTCCCACAGACGGCGCCAATGATGGTTTGGCGAATTTTTGATGGTGATGAATGCAGGAAAATGCAGATCACGACACAGAGATTTACGTGGTTCGATTTACTGAGGTAAATCTACGTCCACGGGAAGAAAAGAGGGTAGAGTTGTATTGCTTGATCTGTTTTCTACAGCTTACAATACAGACTTGCTATATGATCTTTTATGTCTAGAGAGCTCCCTTTTCCTTCTGATCTAAGTTCTATTTATACATTGAACTAAGATCGTGGCTTGCATCACCACTAACTAGGTCGTGGCTTACATCACCACTAACTAGGTCGTGGCTTACATCACCACTAAGTATGTCGTGGATGTCGTGGATGTCGTGGAGGTCCTGCATGGGTCCACTATCTCCCAGTTCGGTCGAACTATCCTGCATGTGATCCTGCATGAGTTGACTATCTTCCAGTTCGGTCGAATACTGAGACCGAACTGCTGAACTATTGCCGAGCAGCTTTAGCCGATCTGAGAGTAGAGCTTGACTGGTCGGCTTTTACCGAGCTGTAGGCTGGGGCCGAACTCTTTGGTAATGCCGAACTGATACTCTTCCTTGGGCTTTGGGCTGATGGGCCGTCACTGCTGTTGGGCTTGTTTAGTTCGTACCCCATCATAAGCCATACTGAATTACGAAATTTAAATGGAGTTTTGAAAGTGGTGGAAATACATCTACGAACATGTTTTGATCATAGAATGATTTCTCTCTTTTTTCTTTACAAAATTATATATTTTGCTTGATCTCGATATATATGATCAGATATAATTGGAATATCTATGATTTATATTTCTTGAATTGATAAGAGATTCACAGGTGTTAAAATGAGACAAAAAAAAATCATGGAATAAATACCAACACCAACACACCTCATTTGGGCGTTATCTTAAATTTAAAGCCCCACACGCTTTTACCCTAAAATTCTTGAAGGAAATACCTCCACATTATCATTTTCCGATTAAACAAATATACGTTTTTGTTTCTGAGGTAATACACAAATATCCAGTTGAAAACTTGTAATTGTAATTATATGTTTATCTCTATTTGTGATTTCACATTTCTTATGATGGGGTACGAACTAAACAAGCCCAATAGCAGTGACAGCCCATCAGCCCAAAGCCCAAGGAAGAGTATCAGTTCGGCATTACCAAAGAGTTCGGCCCCTGCCTACAGCTCGGTAAAAGCCGATCAAGCTCTACTCTCAGATCGGCAAAAGCTGCTCGGCGATAGTTCAGCAGTTCGGTCTCAGTATTCGACCGAACTGGGAGATAGTGGACTCATGCAGAACCTCCACGACCTCCACTACATGATCTATTTAGTGGTGTCAACTCATGCAGGATCTCATGCAGGATAGTGGACCAAACAAAGAGATAGTGGACCCATGCAGGATCTCATGACCTCCACGACAGCCACGACCTAGTTAGTGATGATGTAAGCCACGACCTAGTTAGTGATGATGTAAGCCACGACCTAGTTAGTGGTGATGCAAGCCACGATCTTAGTTCAATGTATAAATAGAACTTAGATCAGATAGACTAAGAGAGAGAGAGAGAGAGAGCTCTCTAGATATCAAATATCATATAGCAAGTCTGTATTTGTAAGCTGTAAACCAGATCAAGCAATACAATCTTGCCCTCCTTTCTTCCCGTGGACGTAGATTTACCTCAGTAAATCGAACCACGTAATTCCTTGTGTCGTGATCTATATTTTTTACCTGCATTTATTACCATCAAAAATTCGCCCAACCATCACTGGCGCCGTCTGTGGGAAACAGAGAACCAAATCTGTGATAAAAGCGAGTTTTTGATCCTCTTCCACCAAAAAAATGCATACCAGATCACGTAACACCCATAATACCGTTCGTGATAACCATGAGGAAGCTAGTCCAGCCCGCAGGTCTGGAAAACAGCCTCGGGAGAAATCTACTTCCAGTTCTCACGGAGAAGGAACAAGCCGCTCAAAGACTCATCGCACCGAGTCTTCCCAGCAGCCCGATTTGAACGAGGCTGTCAAGTTGTTTTTGGCCGAGAAGCAGGAAGAGTTCTTAATTTTCCTGCAAAAGGGCAAAAAGCCGGAGACGAAAACGGTGGATTCTCCCTCCTCATCCAGACATGAAAGTCACTACCGCAGTAGTGCCGTGTCTTCCAGGAAGAAGAATCCTCAACCCCGACATGTTCCTGTTCCTCCTCGGTACCGGAATCACAGGAGAACTCCATCTCCTCCATACCGAAGAGATGTCGGGTTCGCCATGTACGGAGCATTGAAGACTCCGTTCTCGGACGATATCACCCGAACTCCCTTGCCACAGAACTACCGAACTCCGTCGATGACTTATGACGGGTTAGTGAATCCTCATGACTTCCTGGGACGCTATCAGTATAACATGGCGAACCAGGGTCTCAATGAGGTCCATATGTGCAAGCTGTTTCCCGAGCTGCTTATCGGGAACGCAAGAAGGTGGTTCGATAGCCTCCCCCAAGGCAGCATTAGATCTTACCGAGATCTAATGGATGCTTTCCACAGGAGGTTCTTTCAGAAAGCGGAAGCCCGAATCACTTCGGCTCAGCTGCTTTCTATACGTCAAGGTCGCGACGAAAAGATCAGCGACTTTATGACGAGATTCCACAAGGAATGCCTACAAGTAGATGATCTCAATGATCTACTTGTCATTTCGGCATTCCAAAATGGAATCCTGCCCGGAGCTCTCTACAGAAAGCTCGTGGAATGCAGTCCGCAAACAGCTCAAGAGATGTGGGACATTGCGGACCAGTTTTCTCGTGCCGATGAGGCAGACCGTCGAAAACGGTCTTTAGACAGCTCATCTAGAGAAGACAAAAAGAAGCCCGATCATAGCGATCAGAGGCTTCCTCGCCGAACTCCTTCCCCACTAAAGGAGGGATAGCGGTCATCCGAGGTGATCAAAAAAGAGCAAAAGAGTGTTTGCAGATTGCGCTTAAAAGTACCGAGCAATCAGATCGGCACCATCAAGCATAGCAATCACAGCAGCCGGAGTCAGAGGCAGGCGAAATGACCGAAGTCACATCGGAGCCGAACTTGATGGTGTACGGCACTGAAGCCGTGATTCCGGTTGAGATCGGCGTACCCAGTCCCCGAACTCTAAATTTCTCCTCAGAAATGAATGATGACGGACTGAGAGCCGAACTAGATCTTGCCGAAGAAAGAAGAGAATTGGCCTGCATAAAAGCAGCCAAGTACAAGGAGCAAGTAGCCCGGTATTATAACCAAAGGGTGAAAAAGCTGCAATTTCAAGTGGGAGATCTCGTATTGAGAAACAACGAAGTAAGCCGAGCAGAAAAGCTGGGCAAACTCGAACCCACATGGGAAGGTCCATATCGGGTGTCAGAAGTCCTCGGCAAAGGGTCTTACAAATTGACTCACGTGTCAGGAGAACAAGTACCCCGAACATGGCACATTTCCAACCTCAAGAAGTTCCATTTGTAAGAGACAGTCCGGTCAGTCAATCTTGTGTCTAGTTCGGTCCTAGGGGTATGTGCTTTCTTTGTTTTTTACTTGTTTTTCATGTTTGTCTTTATGTGCGTTTTGTCTGTCTATGTGCGTTTTGTCTGTCTATGTGCGTGTCGTCTCTTACAAATGTTACTGAGGTATCTTGTTCTTCGAAGGCTGATCCCCTTTTTAGAACATATATAAGCCAACGATTGTGAGTCCAAGCTTCTAAGGAGGATACAAGACCACAATTCAGCTTAAGAAACAAGCAGTTCGTCTGAAACGAACTGCAACAAAGGGAAAGTCCGATCCACGCGATAAAACTCGCCGAATTAGGACAAGGGAAAGTCCGATCCCCAAATTAGGACAAGGGAAAGTCCGATCCGAGCGATAAAACTCGCCAAATTAGGACACAAGGTTAGTCCGGTCAAAGAAATTTACTTCATAAGACCAAAGACGAGTCCGGTCAAAGAAGTTTACTTCATAAGACCAAAGACGAGTCCGGTCAAAGAAGTTTATTTCATAAGACCGAGGACCAAGTCCGGTCAAAGAAATTTACTTCATAAGACCAAAGACGAGTCCGGTCAAAGAAGTTTACTTCATAAGACCAAAGACGAGTCCGGTCAAAGAAGTTTATTTCATAAGACCGAGGACCAAGTCCGGTCAAAGAAGTTTACTTCATAAGACCAAAGACGAGTCCGGTCAAAGAAGTTTACTTCATAAGACCGAGGACGAGTCCGGTCAAAGAAGTTCACTTCATAAGACCGAGGATGAGCACGATGAAATTTTTTCGCTGAGCTGTAAATACGCAGTGATAGAAGTGAAATGAAAATTTCATTTATTAAATCTTGTTCGGCATATAATTCTGCTGCCCTACGAGAAGGCGTTATGCCATTACAAAGGACTATTCTACTGTCCATGGTTGCTAAAGTTGAGCCATCTATTCACAAAATCCTCGTGAAGCCGAGTTCGGCCATTCCGGGCAGTTGAAGAATAAGCAGGTCGACGAGATGCTCTAATCGACCTACCGCCTCTTCCCTGAGCCCGGGAAGCTCTAGCACCTCGGCGGCGAAGAGTCTCTTCACGAAGCATTTGTTGATCTTGCTCACTCATAATCACAGCTCCTCTACGAACTTCAGTCCGTCCTTGTCTTGACGTTTCCGGTTGCTCCTGAGTCCGTTCTCATCTTGACGTTTCCGGTTGCTCCTGAGTTCGTTGCTGATTTGGAGTAGGATTTTGAGCAAGTGGATCAGAGGTTTGAGCTGGAGTGTGAGCATCTGTTGGCGGGAAATGCCTAAGGAATCTCTCGATTGAGGGACGCCGGGAAAGAATGATGTCGTACCGAGAAGCCCAGCGCCGCAATGATTTCACGACTTGTTGGCAAGCCGAGCTCTCCAGCGCATTGTTCCTCCGAAGTACATGATATTCCTCCCACAGTTCGTCAACTCGTTCCTGAACTTCAGAGATGGTCATTCCCCCGCGCCTGCAGATGAAATCCTCATACGCAGTCCTCTCAGCGACGGCAGTATTCAGCTCGGCCTCCAGATCTTTCTTTTCGGACTCTAAGTCCTTATTGTCGGCCTCCAGCTTCACTAAACAAGCCAAGAGTTCGTCATTCTTCATCTGGTCAGCTATGGCTTTTTTCTCAGCTTCGTCTAAAGCGGAAGAGTACAGCCGCTTCCAGTGAAGTACCTCCAGCTCCTTAAGAGTTAAGAATACAAAGCAGCTATGTCAGTTCGGCATTTCATTTTACTGAGCAGGTAGTAAACCACAACAGGAGTAAAAGAGAGTACGAAAAGCTATACGAAGACACAAGTGTAGAAAGAAGAATTTTTTCATTCATAAGAAAAAAAATTTTTACACAAGGAGGGCTTCAAGGCCATTTTACAAGAAGGAAGAAACTAAACTAAGAGAAGGGAGACGAAATCATACTCCGCCAGCTTCGTCTCCGGCTCCTCGGTGAGGTTCAGCTTCCTTCTTGTCTGCCTCAGCTTCAGCCTCGGCCTCCCTGCTCCCCCCAGCCTGCTCGGTGCCCCCATCACCGATCAGCAGCACCTCTTGCTCGGCCTGCCTGTCTCCGGTCTGCTGATCAAGCTGCTCGGTCTCACCCTCTCCGTGGAAAATTGGAGCGGGTGAAACTGGCCCTAAGGAGGCAAAGATAGCCTCCATATTCTCGTCCCGGTCAGCTCGGCAACTACGAACTCGGTTAGCAGAAAGCAGGACCGAGGACGAAGCAAGCTCCTCAAGGAGCGGCAGACTCTGGAGACGAGCTGCTATCTCTCGGCCGTACAGCGGCAGGACGACTTCGGGCCCCTGCTCGGCTTTATCGGTCATCAGTTTCAGCAGATCACCGACAAAGGCCGAAAATTGATTGCTCAGAAAGAGTTTCTCCACGAAAGCACGGAGAACCTCCCCTTGGGCAACCACGGCGGCAGCATCCCTCCGTTTCGTCTGCTCTCGCTGGATGACGAGCTGGTTTTTGGCAAACTGGGCTTCATCCTGGGCCGAGATCCTAGCAGCTCTGGCCTTCTCAAAGTCTGCCTTAGCCTGTTCGGCTTGGTGACGAGCAGCCGCCAACTTCCTCTGCATCTCAGCATAGTCGCTGGACGCTTTAGAGAGTTCGACTGCGACGAGCTTGCTGAGCATGCTATTCCTCTGAAAATGGAAAAAGGAAAGAGTCAACAGAGGGGCCACCAAAAAAAAAACATAGGAAAGAAGCAAAGCCAAAGAATCAAGAAGAGAAGTTACCTCGGCAAAGTCCGTTGGCCATGCAAAAGGCTCACAGACATGCTCCGAAGGGGGCGCCAAGACGATGTCTCTCTCCGGCGCTCTTGGGGGCTTCTGGGTCTTCCCCTTCCTCTTTGCCGAAGTGGACTCCGGCTCTTTTGGATCCGAAGAAGAGGTCTTCTGCCTCTTCGGATTCTTCTCGGCATCAGGCGCCGAGCTGGTAGCCTTCTGTTTCTCCGGCTCCTTAAGCTCGGAGGATTTGCGGCTAATCTTATTTAGCAAGTTCACTGCCAAAAAGCAAGAAAGCAAGGTTAGTTTTCGCCACAAAAGCAGTAAGGCACAAAAAAGAATTCCTCACCCTCAGTCTCTTCGTCCGAAGACGAGGAGTCGAACACGAAGTCGCCCTTGACGAGCTCAGACTCCAGGTACTGCTTCCTAATCATAGGAATCTTATTGAGCTCGCCCTCGAGCTCGTCCAACGGTTCTAACCGAGGATGAGGAATCACGGACTTCGGCCCTCTCCAGGGAAAGCCCGGAGCCGCTGTCCTATTATAAAAAAAAGAAGCGATGTTGCCACTTTGGCCACTTGGTTTTGCAGAAGGCCCTAAAAGGCTGTAAAGGGATCAAGTAAAACCAAGATCCTTTTCTCTTAAACTGGAAAAAATTAAGGATTGCCCTCAGAGACAGATCCTTGTCTAGCCTACGCAGTTCGGCAGCAAAGGCCGATAAGTGCCTCCAAGAGTTCGGAGTCACCTGACCTAAAGGGAGTTGAAAAAAATCTAGCAGCTCTACAAAGGCAGGGGGAAGAGGGAAACGAAGCCCGCATTCCAAGCCGGCTTCATAAACGGTGGCGTAACCCTCCGGCGGCGAGTCAGCCCTATGAAGGTCGTCGGGAATCGCAACTTTCCCCCCAGGAAAAAAAATATTTTTCGTGTAAGGATATCACAGTATCCTTACTCAAGATGCTGTGAAAATACTCTACGGTCTTCTCCCCGGATTCTTTCCGGCTAGAAGACCCCTTACCCCCTTTCCTACCGCTACCTGACTCAGAAGAAGAAGAAGAAGACATGGTTCTTACTCTTTGAAAGTCTGAAGAAATTCTGAAGAAATTCTTGAAAGCGGAAGGAAATTTTTACGCAAAAGAGAGAGAATGCAGAAGAAGCAATAGCAAAAGTGTTCAAATGATGAAGAAAGGACGTATTTATCAGATTCGGAGAAGATTTCAAAATCATCGCACCGTTTCGAATCCCACCTTTTCAGGATTCAACGGCCGGATTTTACTGTCGCATTTAATGCAGTCACGCGCAAGGCACGTCCCCTGACGTCAGCCTCCCCCGTACCTTTATCCAGAATGCCGAAGTGACTCGCTTCGCCGAAGTGATTCACTTCGCTTTTCGGGGGGGGTAGTGATGGGGTACGAACTAAACAAGCCCAATAGCAGTGACAGCCCATCAGCCCAAAGCCCAAGGAAGAGTATCAGTTCGGCATTACCAAAGAGTTCGGCCCCTGCCTACAGCTCGGTAAAAGCCGATCAAGCTCTACTCTCAGATCGGCAAAAGCTGCTCGGCGATAGTTCAGCAGTTCGGTCTCAGTATTCGACCGAACTGGGAGATAGTGGACTCATGCAGAACCTCCACGACCTCCACTACATGATCTATTTAGTGGTGTCAACTCATGCAGGATCTCATGCAGGATAGTGGACCAAACAAAGAGATAGTGGACCCATGCAGGATCTCATGACCTCCACGACAGCCACGACCTAGTTAGTGATGATGTAAGCCACGACCTAGTTAGTGATGATGTAAGCCACGACCTAGTTAGTGGTGATGCAAGCCACGATCTTAGTTCAATGTATAAATAGAACTTAGATCAGATAGACTAAGAGAGAGAGAGAGAGAGCTCTCTAGATATCAAATATCATATAGCAAGTCTGTATTTGTAAGCTGTAAACCAGATCAAGCAATACAATCTTGCCCTCCTTTCTTCCCGTGGACGTAGATTTACCTCAGTAAATCGAACCACGTAATTCCTTGTGTCGTGATCTATATTTTTTACCTGCATTTATTACCATCAAAAATTCGCCCAACGATCATCTTAAATAAACAATTATGAGTTGTAAGGGATAAATGCGCAAACATGCGAAATTAATAATCAAAAGTTAAAACTTTTGCCGATTCCTGCGCCATTAATCATGGGTCTTTCTCGGCGCACATTTTGAAGGCACCGCTAAATAATTGAGGAGCATTTCAAAAAATACAATAAAATAATAGTAGTCCCTCTATCATATTTATAAACGAACTATTTTTTTAATTGATTTTATGTGATGTTATTTAATGTGTTAGGGAGAGAATATATTAAAAAATAATATATTTCACTTAAAAACTGTGTCATTTGAGTGAGATGGAGTAAAAATTATAGAACCATTATCTTGAATGAGATAGATAAATAATAAATATAAACTAAAGAAAATAATAGAAGGATTGTCAACCCCTTATAAATGATATCTAGTGTCGGCTACTTTAAAGAAAACATCGATGATCTCATCGAAGAAGGATACATTTTGCTTTTGAAAGAAAATAATAGTTGTTGTAGTAGTAGTAATCAATGATAGAAGAAGAAATTTGTAATCTTCAATTAATCCAGCTATTAACCACTAACTTTGCATAAGAACATTCACAATATGAAGGATTTCCCCACAAATTAGCACTAGGACATCCCAAAAATACCTTATGCCACGTCACTAGGACTTCCCACCCCACTGCCACATCACCAGGACATCCCACTGCACAATAGTGGACAACCATTAGGGCTAGCCGACGCCCTAACAATAAAATAAATTAAAAAATACGATTAATTCATTTTAATTGTTGGTGTTTATCAAATATAAAAAAATGAAGTGCAATGAGTTGTAAATATTGAGTATAAATAAAAAAGTAAAAAAAAAAAAAATGGGACGTCCTACCTCTTGTCCGTCACCTGCCCATAATAGCGGACGAGCGCATGAACAAGGAGGTGGACGTCCGCCTTATCCGACGGACGACCTCTCGTCCTCCTGGGGCGTCCGTCACCCGCTCGCCAACCACAATAGTGGGCTAGCACATGGACTAACGACTAGTCCTCTATTGTGGATGCTCTAATCGATAACGAGAACAAAATTTAGAAATATGCCACGCGTTGATGATTTTCTGGAAATTAGTCATTTACTTGTAAATTACAGATTCAAAACAAAAATATAAGAATTAAAAATTAAATTAAATGTGCTATTTCATGAAATGCAGATAGATTGATAAACATCGATCCCAGATGTAATTTGAGCTTAGGTCTTATGCTTACTTGCTTTTCGATCTATTCACTTGCTATTATATCTTCATCCTTAATTTATAGTAAAAAGGTAATAAAAAGGTAGTATACGATACATCAATATTTTATGTACATTTTGAGATGTATATTTAAAATCTAGACCGTGAACAGATATATTGTCTAGTATCTTAATAGAACCATTCTAATTATATTATGATCCAATGTTTACTTTCCAAAATATGTTAGAACTTTTTTTCCCCTCAAATTGCTATACACTAATTTGTAAGAATAAAAAATCGGAGTTACAATTATTGCATTTTCTCGTGCTACCAAACGTGCATTATAAGGCAAGGAGAAAGGAAAGGCTTATAATTATGTTATATTGTAATGCTCTACACACATGTTAATTGGGAAATCACCTTAAATTTTACAGTGAAATGTGGTGTCACGTCAATTGGACTTTGTTGATACACCATAAATCCATAATAAAAGGTATTTTTGATCAATCTGTTGAACACAAATCGAAGAATTAAACACTCGACTCATAATACTACTAAATTTTCCAAAATGAGTTGAGGGTTATTTATCAATTATTAATATAATTTTCTTTAGGAAAAATAAAAAAAATTAATCACACCACATTTTGAAAAAAATGAGTTTTATATTCGTTTATTTTATTCAGAAATTTCAACTTTTGAAGCTTATAACAAATGTTAATAATTCAATAAATCATAAGTCTTTCGTTTAGGGTACTTCTAAGTTTGTGGGCTGAAGCGAAGTCTCAGCCCAGTAAGTAATACCCATCACAGCTATTTTCCACAACCACCTAAATATTCTATATTGGGCCTAATAAACTGGTTTTAGAAGTAGCTTGCTTAACTCTTATTACAACAGGCCCCTTTATTTATTGCAAATTTATATCTTGCGTTTATATTTAACAAAATATTCTCAAACTTTTTTTAGAATTAAATATGATATAATAAGTGAAACTGTTGTAACTTTATAAATATGAAAAAGTTTAGTAGTACTATGATATTTCAACATCTTATAAATATATGTTTTAAGTTAGAATTCGGTGTCCAAATCTTAAATTTTTTAAGGAGCACCTCGGTTGCCTAGACGCCTATGGACTATTTGTATTTTGTACTACTAGTTACTAATGAATAAAGTGTTAAAAATTATAGGATTTAAATTTAATTCTTCTGCAAATCTATCAAGATATAGCCCGAGCAGACTCTTTCTTCGAGTGTGTAGCACTACGTAGTCAAAGTGCTGATTAACCTTACAAATTTAGCCTTTGAGTGCATTTGCGGATAGAAAAAAATTAGAACAGAGCAAAACTCGAGAGGCCATCAGAAATTACGCTTCATATACGGGATCAGAAATTTGGGCTTGATTCCTTAGAAAGATTGTAGCGCAGTTGGCAGCGTGAAGCTATAGTGACCTTAAGGTCACGGGATCAAACTCCGCCACCCGCAATTACACTTTCAGCCTTAATCCGCAAACCCTTTGAAACGGGATTAGTCGGATTCCGCTAAAGGCTGATTTTGTACGCTTGTAGTCAAACAAAAAAAATGAATGAAGGGAGAAGAAACAGTTTGCATAGAGCTAGAAAAGAGAAACCGGAAGAGAAAAAATGAATGAAGGGAGAAGAAACAGTTTGCATAGAGCTAGAAAAGAGAAACCGGAAGAGATAGATCGGTTGGCAAAAAGAATTCGTTGGTTGAGACGGCTTATTTTGGGAAGTTCCAAGTTAATTGAGTCATTTCTATTTTTGGCAAAAAGTAATTCTCTCTTTTACTTTATTCTCTCTTACTTTTTTCCACCATCCATTTAACACACTCTTCTTAAACTCCGTGCCAAAAAGAAGTGTCTCTATTAACAAGGAATTGAGGGAGTAATTGAGAATAAGATTATTATCCTTATTTTATTATATTTGCATCAAATACAATTTAACAATTGACAATCACATTATTTTCACAAAGCACAATCCGTGTCAAACGAACTAAGCCTATAAAATACAAGAATGATACTATTTGTAAAAAAACGTACTTAATACTCTTGATATTTTGCGTTACTTGCTTATTCCACATTTCTTCGACAATATCGAGCAATTAATAATTGATTTAAATTGCAATTAATTTATTGCAAAAAAGAGATTATTTTGTTATCTAGGGAAAGATTGGCATATTAAACTTTCCATGCAGACATAATATTGCGGAAAAGAATATATAATTTCACTTATTTGTGTTGGTTACGTTGCACACAAATTCTTTAAAGAAACCCTAATCTTGGTAAAATAATTGAAAAATAAGTGTTTGAAAACATTTTGCCTTCTCTATCTTAGAAAAGTCTAAGATTCCAAGTTTGTATTTAAAATATACTGAGGTGACGACCAGCTAGTGGACTTCATACATTTGATTCTGATTATTTAAGGGCTCTATCCTCTTAAACAATTTTATTAGACTATAATGTAGTACTTATATTATTGATATTGACAAAGTTATAATATCTATGTCGTGCACATGTAAATATATTATTATTGCATAATTTTATGTAAATAATGAGTAGACCATGTCAATTATGGACATACTTAATTACAAGAAAATTAATAATGCACATTTAGAATGCCGATAGTACTATTTATGGAGTGCTATTTGTTATGATAATCTGGCCGGTTTGGATACAAATTATTTGAGGATAATCGAATCAAAACTGTTTCTTTTGTACAGTGTTCATTAAAAATTAATCTGGACCATTGTAGTATAAATATACTAGTATTATAATTATAGTGATGCAACGAGTTGTAATGCTAATTTTTCTTAAACTGCTAACTTGCTAACACATCAACGTATGTATTAAAAATATCAACACGATCACTTTAAAATGACATTTTAATAAACTGGGTTGATATTTAAATATTAATATCAACACAACATATTAAAATATCTACTTAAGTTTATGTTGATATTTCATTATCATCGTGTTGACATTTTTGATATAATACGTTGTTAAGTTAGAAAGTTAGCAACTTAAGAAAAGTTAGCAACGGATCACACCCCTATAGAGTGATGTGATCAATTGTTAACTAACTTAACTTGTTAATGTCGCATATTGAGATTGTCAACACGATGACATATTATATATCAATATAAATTTAGTTGATATACTTATATCTTTATATTGATATACTACTATCATCGTATTGATCTTTAATTTTATATGCAGAACTGACAAGTTATCAAATTAAGCTAGTTAACCACAAAATACGACCCTATAATTATATGTATTATAAAGATGCATAAAATTCATCACTTTTAGAAAGATGCAAAAGGATAGCAATATTTTCTCAGCTAGAGATTAAACTCCAACACTTATTATACTAATAATAATAATAATAATAATAATAATAATATCAAAGAAATAAAACACTCACAAACTAAGTCTTAATTGGGTGACTCGAACAAATCAAACTCACACATGCACTTATATAGTTATGCACAATCAATCCTAGTGAAGATTAAATGTCTCGACTACTGTACAATTTTGGAATCAATCAACAAAGTCACATTTCTAAGCCTGTTTTATTTTGGCACTAATCTAGGAGACCGTTGTTCCTAACTCTATTTATTTATTGAAGATGTGATTCATGAGTTGATAAGATTGTATTTTAGAAAAAGACAATTAACTACTCCCTAAAAAACAAAAGGCACAAAACGAATTATGACGCATAGAGTATCACCCAATCAATTCGTTTATCCAATTAGAACACTGCAATTAGTTAGATTTATTAAATATTTTACGAACTCGTCATCTTATAGCACAGTCCCGCAAAATATGATGTTCAAAAGTTGAAATCAGAAATATTGACGAAATTTCTAAGATTAATCCATAAATAGTACTCCCTAAGTCCTATATATCATTCAAACACTGAAAATATACCTTCTAACATCTAGTTACGCACTTATAATAATTATATGTTCTGCAGCCTTTTGCATTGCATTATTGTGTTATCCATTATTAATAGTGTATTAAAAAAAATACTCCATATTTATCGTAAATATAAATACTATACTATATTATTAGACGGAAACTGAAACTTACAAAAAATTACATAATGTGATAATTTAGAAATTGCCACTCCTAATAGTAAATTATAAAATACTCCGTATACCATAAAAATGTTAATATTGATTTATAATTATAGAGCTTGAAAAAACGTTAATAGTAGACCACAATTTGAGCATCAAAGATGAGATAGAGAACCTAAACTCCAAAAAACATTATTAAAAAACTATTACTACTAATCTGAAATTTATAATATTGTGTTCCAGAAATGTTGAAAGTGTGAGAAAAGGCGTTCTTGACTAAAATATTATTAAATATTTTCATGACGTGCAAAAAGAGCCTAAAACCATTGCAATTTAGTAATGACAAGCTGCATTAAATTATTCAAATATAGCGTTTCGGATCAAGCCCACAATTAAATAACAATTTGAAATTCGTAATTAAGCTTAAAAACAAAATAAAGCGAAACTTCTCGTCATCCATGTTTTCTTATTATTGTAATTATTCAAAACGAGTGAATCCTTCACTTCACCTATATATATACACAAATACACCTTTTCAACTCCAAATTAAAACAAGAAGAACACAACTTTATTTCAATATCTAAAATTAATTAACAATGGCAAAAATCCACCCGAATCCATCGGCAAACACTTGTTCATCATCATCTTCTTCTTCATCGGAAAAGGAAACGTTCACGGTGTGGATGAAATCCCTCGTCTGCCACGGAAATGGCTGCACGGTCTTCAACTCCAACGGCCAAGTCGCTTTCCGTGTTGATAATTATCAGCAGCGATGCAGCACAAAGGCCTTTCTCATGGACTCCACCGGCAACATCCTCTTTTCTTTAAACAGAAAGGTAATTTTAACCCGAGATTTATATGCTATTAAGGTTGTTTATTTATGTTAATTAATTTTGTAAAATATGTGCTGAGATGATTGAGTTGCGAATTTGCAGAAATTAGGGTTTGGATGGTGGGAGGGCTTCAAATGGAGCGATTCGGATGTTAGGACGGAGAAGGCGTGTTTTCGAGTGAGGAGAGATCGGAGGAGAGGGGTGTGCTGTGTGGTGAGTGATGATGGTTGCTGCAATCACACGATTGAAGGGTTTGAGGGAAAATCGAGTTTGAAGATTAGAGATTTTGAGGGAAGGGTTATGGCGGAGGCAGCACAAAAGCAATCATCGCAAGGGGTTAATTTGGGTGATGATGTGTTGAGATTAACAGTGGAAGCATATGTTGATCATTCACTTGTTATGGCGCTTGTCACACTTTACGGCTTGATTAACAACAAATTATAACACTAATTAAATTGTAGTAGCATGGTAAGAGTATAGATGAGAAATGAATTAAGTCATTTTCATACTTTATTTATAGCAGATAGTATATACTACATAGTTCTGTAATTCTTAAGCGTAGGTCAAAGTGAATTTTCTTGGCTAAGAAAGAATCATCGATTACTATTTTTATCTCATATTCATTCATAAATATACAATTATATATAATGCACTTATTGTGTAAATTACATTAAACGCAAAAAATTAAACTTTAAAATTACCGTTTATGGGATTTGAAAAATGGTCTTGTAATTAATTAAGATTACTTATTTAAACCTCCCAATCTATGATATACTTTATGTGGTGTAAAAGGGGTAGATGGGAACCATCGTCTTTAAATAAAAAAAAATAAACATATTCTATCCTATTAAATGGATTGCCTAGCAAGTAGTAGAACACATACTGTTCTATTCAATTGAAGAAACCTTTACAAATCTATTGAAGCGTTTCACTATAAGAAACTTATTTTTATAAAAACACAAAATTAGAGACAATTAATTCTCTTAATTTTTTGAAAAATGACCACAATTGGGGACACGGAGAAAAACATCCTTAAGTTAATATAAGAAGAAAAACATCCTTAAGTTAATATAAGAATACAACTGTCCACTACACCTTAATTTTTTTTTTTTTTCTGAGTCTTTTGTTGATGTCCCTTAATTTTAGTTGGAACACCAATATTGAAAACATATTTTAAAGTGTGGGTGAAACACATTTCAAAGTGCATGTGACGAATTTAGAAACATAAATTAGCATTTTTAATTGACTATAAAATGTCCTTACATAATTTTTTAATGGTATTATTAGGTTTAATCTCAAAAGTCAAAACCACGACCTAACACATTCACGTCGATAAAACACAAATTATTCAAAATATTTTAAACGATACACATTTGTTCTGTTATACATCAATAAATAAGTTAATAACCCATGTAGCTCAACCCAGATAATATTCCACGTAGATAAAAATAAAAAATAAAGATTACATGCAACGGATAATTATATTGTCTTGTTTAATAAAACTTTGCCTCATTACGTACTATGACCTCAATTTCCTACTTCTTCCAGATATTCGAACACTTAACCAAGCATAAAAATATGGCCACCTAATATCTACTCTTCCAAATAATTTTCAATAGTGGAAATTCGTCACAACACATAATACATTCAACTCTGCTGAAAAAAATGATTGGGAAATAGTTATATAATGCTTAAACTAACAAACTTGATTTATTAATATATATCAGAAGTAAATAAGTGATTCTCCAACACATCGATCTGCATTTGGATTTGGCCAGAGTGTGTAACTGATTATACTACTCCATTTATTTATTTAAGAGGTTGTATGTGCTTGTGATGTGAAATCTTTTAATTCATATATCGAGATCTTATTGTACATAAATATGGAGATGCTTTAGAACTTGGACTCTGACCCAAGATTTGAAATTGTATTTGATCGAGACTTCAATATTTTTTTCAATCACATAAATAATTGATCCCTCACACTATATTCAACATTCAGAAATATAGATCCTGGGTCTTTGACTGTGTTTGATTTAGTCAATTGTCATTTGAAACATATGGATGATTAACTGTTGTAAAATATATATTTATGTCAATTTTGGTTATACACATGAACTTAAAACTTTGTACCAATTAATATTATAATTTGTTTTACAATTTTCGATTTTTATGCACATTTTACGAAAATTATGCGTAAAGTACTAATCAAAGAGGATCATCCCATATTTAAAATTAAGATTTTCATTATAAATTTGTTCCCTACCTAAAATTTTTGTCCCGTAAAATTTAGAATATAACAAGCTAATTCATCATTGCGCTATCAAATTATGTCAAATTGGATATAAAAGAAAATGTAAATTCATCAGGATACTTTTTGTGTAATTATGTTTCATAATCATGCTTATCATCGTTTGCAACGATTTATGTATAGTTATGATCAATTTTTAGTTCCCATATTATGAATCCTAAAATAATTTATCCACATATATACATTAGAATATTAGATACACCAAATTTCGTGTAAACTTGCATATGCCCTCGCAGTAAATTACAAAGAAACATGGGGTCTAATTAAGTGCATTCCTACACTAATCTTTGAACCGTTGCAAAAATCTGAATTAATTGATAAAGGCACTAAACTATATATTATGTGATGTTGGCAACTTGGTTGTCTACCTAATAAGCGTATCTGTTTATGGATTCCATATTAGTAATGACATCTTCTTATTCTTTTTGAAGGGGATTACGACATCTTTCCAAAAGTACTTTTTTCTTCAATTATTTATATATATAGACGGGCAGACATACATGCAGTGGCGGAGACAGGAATTTGACGATGGGGGCCCAAATTTCTTTAAATAGTTGTTTTTCTTTTTCGTCAACATCGTCAAAAATAGATGTGGGATAGATGAATAATGAAAAATTAGAAGACGAACAATAGAAACTATAAATTTATATGGACACAAAGTCAATGTAAATTAATTTTTATCCTTAGAATGTACTAGGGATGATTCTGAGGGAGTTAGATTAGATGTACTAGGAGGAGAATCTAGTAATTGAAGCTAATCCACATATTTGAGTGCACTCAAAAGAGGGCCTAGTCTAATCAAGTGATTTCCTAATAAGATTAGAGGTGAATTTAGTTAAACTTATGCATATGAGTTCATATCTCCTATTGTAATCGGATCTGAAATCCTATGATTTTCTACCTTGTTGAACAATCGTTGTTTGTTATTTTGATTATATTTTCTTTCATTACTGGACTAGGTAAAACCAAAAACATCATTTCATCATTTAGATAGTATTCAAAATCACATTGTGCTATTCAAACCGTCATTTAGTCATTGGGGATTGATAATTTTAAAGTAATGTTTTGTAAAGTAATGACTAAATGACGGTTTGAATAGCACAATGTGATTTTAAATACTATCTAAATGATGAAATGATGTTTTTGGTTTTACCTAGTCCAGTAATGAAAGAAAATATAATCAAAATAACAAACAACGATTGTTCAACAAGGTAGAAAATCATAGGATTTCAGATCCGATTACAATAGGAGATATGAACTCATATGCATAAGTTTAACTAAAAATCTTATTAGGAAATCACTTGATTAGACTGGGCCCTCTTTTGAGTGCACTCAAATATGTGGATTAGCTTCAATTACTAGATTCTCCTCCTAGTACATCTAATCTAACTCCCGAGCCCCTCAGACATATAAAATCATCATACTCATAAAAAAAAAACTATGTGACAATTTAATAATTAATGTTTGGCCCGAAACGTGCAGATAATATTTTTAAGTGCAAATGCAGCGCCTTCTAGATACTTTTCGATTAGAATGGCACTTAATTTCTGAATTTATCGATATCAAACGAGTCTCATAGTAATTTAAAGGGTAATTATGCTTAAATATACACATTTTTTTTGTTATATTTGATCTATTAAATTTGTCTTTAAATTCATGAAACTTCATGTGATTGATATTCAAACTGTCACCTGAAGACTGAAGTATCTATATGTAACTTAAATGATCAATCAAATTGTAATTAGATGTTTGCAATTATGATATCAAATCGTCATAATTTGGAGATAGCACAAAATTTCGAAATAATTGGAACATTGTAATTAGATGTTTGCAATTATTATGATATCAATTCGGCATAATTTTTGGAGATTGCACAAAATTTCGAAATAATTGGAAGTTCATTATTTGAAAGCAAAATTATGTCAAAAACCAAAATCTGTTAGTTGTAATACTGATGTAATATAATGTTATAGCGATTTAGAAATTGTGTGGCAAATAAACTTTATGCTTTTTTAAAAAGAAAAGTC
Source organism: Salvia splendens (assembly GCF_004379255.2). Taxonomy (NCBI): domain Eukaryota; kingdom Viridiplantae; phylum Streptophyta; class Magnoliopsida; order Lamiales; family Lamiaceae; genus Salvia; species Salvia splendens. The sequence goes on along the minus strand of NC_056047.1, from coordinate 14,743,393 downwards.
CCTCTATGAGGAGGCAAAATTAGGGTTTTCTTATACTAGTAATTTTAAATTAAAGTAAGATCACAAATTTAATATTATGAGAAAATTTGTTTGGTAACAGAAAAATATACATTATCGTATCACCTACGTCATGCGCAATGTTACAAATTTCATATATATAAAAATAACAACAATGAAACTTTAATTAAAGTTTCAGGAGAAGCACTTAGGCTCCACCACCACTTAACTTTTTGATTATTTGTAAATACAAATCTAATTACATAGTGCTCGCTCCATTAAGTAAGCAAATTTGTCGACCTTTAGTGACGCCAAACTCCAATTAAAAAAAATATTAAATTAGCATGTCGTAATAATACTGCTTTCGAATATTTAATTACTTGTTTAGTTAATTAAATTGCCCAAATAAATTAATCGTTAATTAAAGTTTACACAAAGGAACCTTCATTTCGCTTCTCACATAAATGTATATATATACACACCGTTTCCGTGAACTCGAAAAACACACACAAATTAGGGCTTCAGCTTTCCGATTAATTCCCAAATTAAATCTAAATCGATGGCGATAGTTCACCCGAATCCATCGGCAAACACTTGTTCATCTTCCTCGGAGAAGGAGACGTTTACGATTTGGATGAAATCACTCGTCTTCGATTCCGACGGCGACGTCGCTTTCCGAGTCGATAATTATCAACAGAGATGGAGCAGCAAGGCCTTTCTCATGGACTCCACCGGCAATATCCTCTTCTCTTTAAACAGAAAGGTAATTGATGCATGGAAATGAGATTAGTAGAATAAAAGCCGAAGACGAGCTGCCAAAGACGAGCTGCCGAAGACGAGCTGCCGAAGACGAGCTGAAATAACACGTAAAAGACGAAGACGAGCTGCCGAAGACGAGCTGCCGAAGACAAGCTGAAATGACACGTGTACACTCGAGGGAAGCTGAGAGAAGATTGACACGTGGCATGAAGATTAGTTAGGAACGAGTTAGTTATAACTGCCAATTCAAGTAGTTAACTAGCTCATAGCTTTATAATCTGTAGCTTCTTCAATTTGTAATTCATTCAGAAATTAATGCAATACTCTTCTCCCATTCCCTCTTCACCTCTGACGAGTTCTATCTGTATTGGTGTGATTCCGGTCGCCGTTCTCAGCTCCGGCAACCCCAATTCCGCACCAAGTGGTATCAGTGGTAACGATCCTTCGCCTGTCATGGTGGAAACGCGCTCCGGCGACATGCGTCGCGTAGAGGATATTATCGCGACTGCGCTGGCCGACTTCTCGGCGAAAGTCTCCGAATCTGACCGCCGACGTGAGGAGAAAGATTCAATCCGCGATAATGCGGATAAAGCTCGTGATTCAGATGTGAGGGAACTACGCGAGGCTATTCTCGCTCTGCAACTTCAACATACGGAGGTTCTCAACCGATTCATACCGAATCCGCATGGAAATCAACCTACTGGCGGTATTCCTCACAATCAATTTGGAGGAATTGGACCTCAACGCCAACCTTACTTCGCTACTCGACAATCGAAGGTCGGTTTCCCTATTTTCTCGGGTGATGATCTGGCCGGCTGGATCATGAGGTGCGACCACTTCTTCACCGTAGATCTTACTCCGGAAGAAGCGAAAGTTCGCTTAGCTGTCATCAATTTTGAAGGCCGAGCACTGCAATGGTTTCAAAATTGGTCACGATATCAGGATCACGCCATGGCTACCCCGTGGCCTATGTTTCTACAAGCAATGGAAGGACGATTTGGTGATCAACTCCTCGGCGATCCTATGACTGAGCTGCTTGCTCTGAAGCAAACAGGTTCTTTCTCTGACTATCATGACCGCTTTGAATTACTCTTAGGTCGTGTGTCTATTTCTGAAACCTATGCTGTGAGTCACTTCATCAATGGCTTGAAATCTTATGTGCAAAAAGCGGTTAGAATGTTCATGCCTCAAACACTTGTGCATGCTTATGCTTTGGCTCGGTTACAAGATATGGCTACACCGTTTAAAGATGGTAGTAATCAGCCTAGTAAACGGTTTAACACTCTTGATGCTAGAACTTCACAAGCATATAACTCTGCTCCGTTATTACCTACTCCTATTACACCTGCTTTTAAATCTAGACGACTCTTAACTGAAGAAGAAATGGCAGATAAGAGAGCTAGAGGCTTGTGTTATGGTTGTGATGAGAAATTTGAAAGAGGTCATAGGTGTGCTAGGAAGCAACTCTACTTGCTTGAGATAGACGATGGCATGCTGTCGGGTGAACGTGAATCTGATGAAATTAATGAAGATTTAGGAGATGAGGAGAATCCTTTGATCTCTATTCATGCTATTAATGGTTCATCTGCTAGAGGTTTCAGAACTATGCGTGTCACGGGCAGAATTGGTAGAAGACCTCTCCATATTCTAATTGATTCGGGGAGTACTCATAATTTTCTTGATTTACAAACGGCTAAGAAGCTCGGCTTATCCCTCACTGCAGTGAACCCGGTGTTTGTGGATGTTGCCGATGGAAATAAATTGGAATGTAAGGCAATGTGTAAAAGTTTAAAATGGTCATTGAGAAGCACTACCTTTATCACGGATGTGCTCCTCTTACCTTTGGGTAGCTGTGACATGGTTTTGGGTGTTCAATGGTTGGAAACTCTTGGTGATATCCAATGGAATTTCAAAAATCTGACTATGGACTTCACACTTAACGGCAGAAGACATGTACTGAGGGGAGGTAATAATGAGCAGGTGGTCCAGGCTGCATCTGAGAAAGAAATGAACAAAATTCTTAGCTACAATGAAGGGGTCAAGCTTTACTGTATTCAGATAAATGGTGCAGATTCCCCTGAGTTGTTTACGGTGCAAGGGAATATGGAAGACCAACTTAACCATTCTGACTCTATTCAGCAATTTCTGGAGACTCATCAGTCAGTATTTGCTGAACCTACCACCTTACCTCCTCTGAGATCGCATAACCATCGAATCTCTCTAATACCTGGAGCTACACCAGTCCATTCCAGACCTTACAGACATTCAGCCTTACAGAAAAATATAATTGAGAAGCAGGTGACTGACTTACTGCATCAAGGCTTCATCCAACCAAGTTCAAGTCCCTTTTCTTCACCAGTGGTGCTTGTTAAAAAGAAAGATGGAACTTGGAGAATGTGTGTGGATTATAGGCGATTGAATAAACTTACTATCAAGGACAAATACCCCATCCCTCTTATTGATGAACTTTTAGAGGAACTGAGGGGTGCAACACTCTTTTCTAAGATAGATCTGCGGGCGGGCTATCACCAAATTAGAATGGAAGCACAAGATATACCTAAAACAGCTTTTAAAACTCATGATGGACACTATGAATTTGCTGTTATGCCTTTTGGACTCACAAATGCTCCTGCTACATTTCAAAGTCTAATGAATGACATTTTCAGGCCGTTCTTAAGGAAATTTGTGCTCGTTTTCTTTGATGATATATTGGTGTATAGCAAGGATATTGACTCCCATTTGATCCATCTTGAGAAGGTCTTTCAGAAGCTCCATGAAAATTCTCTCTTTGCTAAAGCTAGCAAATGTGAATTTGCTAAGAGGCAGATTGAATATCTGGGACACATCATATCAGAAGCTGGGGTTTCTACAGACCCTAAGAAAGTGCAGGCGATGCAAACTTGGCCTATTCCCTCTGATATTTCACAATTGCGAGGCTTCCTTGGTCTAACAGGATATTACAGAAAATTTGTTAAAAATTATGGAGTTATTTGTAAACCACTTACTGATCTACTCCGAAAGGATGCTTTCCATTGGGATTCTACAGCTGAGGAGGCTTTCTTGAATCTAAAAAAGGCTATGATTTCTCCACCTGTTTTGGCATTACCTGACTTTTCTTCACCTTTTGTAGTGGAGACTGATGCTTGCAGCTACGGCATTGGAGCTGTTCTAATGCAGAATAACCATCCTATTGCTTTCATTAGCAAGGCTTTATCTCCCAAAAACAGAGGACTTTCAGTATATGATAAAGAACTATTGGCGATTGTTTTTGCTGTGACACATTGGAGCCATTATTTGAGCCACATGCCTTTTGAAGTTAGAACGGATCATAAGACACTGAGTCATTTGTTAAAACAGAAACTCTCCACTCCGGGGCAACTAAATTGGCTCTCTAAATTGATGGCTTTCGATTTTGAAATCACTTACAAGAAGGGGGTAGAGAATAAGGTTGCTGATGCCTTATCTAGAGTACACTCATCTGAAATTTTTTGTATGGCTATCACCACTGTGGCTACTGATATCTATCCCTTAATTCAAGCTTCTTGGGAGTCTGATCCAGATCTACAATCAGTCATCACTGAGCTCAAACAGAATCCCAAGTCCACTTCTAAATTTTCATGGCTGGGAAATCAATTAAGAAGAAAAGGCCGTTTAGTAGTGGGAAAAGATGAAGCTTTGCGCTTGAAAATCATTCAGTTATTTCATAACTCAAGCTCTGGAGGTCACTCAGGTGTTCTTGCCACCTATAAACGATTATCCTCTTTATTCTATTGGGCTAACATGGAGAAGCAGATCCGGAATTTTATCAGAGAATGTGATATTTGTCAACGCTTTAAGTATGACAATAGTGCATCACCAGGGTTACTTCAACCCATACCCATTCCCGAAGCAGCTTGGTCGCAAGTAAGTCTTGATTTTATTGAGGGACTCCCACTGTCACAGGGGAAATCTACTATATTAGTAGTGGTGGATCGGTTAACTAAATATGCACACTTCATGCCGCTTACTCATCCTTATTCAGCCCTCACAGTTGCTCAAGCTTTCTTGGATTATGTGTTCAAACTCCATGGTCTCCCAGTTATACTAATCAGTGATCGAGACAAGATTTTTCTGAGCAAATTCTGGTCCGATTTCTTCAAGTTACAAGGCGTGGAACTTCACATGTCGACTGCCTACCATCCTCAATCTGATGGTCAGACCGAAGTTGTCAACCGTTGCTTGGAGACTTACCTTCGTTGTATGTGTGGAGATCAGCCTACGACTTGGAGCAAATGGCTTAGTCTTGCAGAATTTTGGTACAACACTTCCTTCCACACGGCTATTGGTACAACACCTTTTGAAGCTCTTTATGGATACCCTCCCCCGTTGCATATTCCTTACTTTAAGGGGGATTCGACTGTGCATGATGTAGATGAAAGCCTGGTCGCTAGAGAAGCTATGATGGATGTTTTAAAATTTCATTTGGGTCGAGCGCAACACAGGATGAAGCAACAACATGACAAGCATCGTTCGGACCGCAAGTTTGTTCTTGGTGATTGGGTTTATTTGAAACTCCAACCTTACAGACAAAATACTCTCCGTGATAGACAATTTCACAAACTTAGTCCACGCTACTTTGGTCCTTTCAAGGTGATAGACAAGTTCGGCGAGGTGGCATATAAACTTGCTCTACCACCGGATGCTCGAATTCACCCGGTATTTCATGTCTCTCAGTTAAAGAAGAAGGCTGGACCACTTTCTCAACTACATGGCACCTTACCGGTCATTGGAAACTCGACTTTTTTGGAACCTGTCAGAATCTTGGATCGTCGCTTGGTTAAGAGGGGAAATCATCCAGCTACGCAAGTGCTAATTCATTGGGCCAATTCCTTTCCCGAAGACGCAACTTGGGAGTTTTTGCATGATATTCAGGAGAAATTCCCTCATTTTCAACCTTGAGGACAAGGTTAATTGAAGGGGGGGAGATTTGATGCATGGAAATGAGATTAGTAGAATAAAAGCCGAAGACGAGCTGCCAAAGACGAGCTGCCGAAGACGAGCTGCCGAAGACGAGCTGAAATAACACGTAAAAGACGAAGACGAGCTGCCGAAGACGAGCTGCCGAAGACAAGCTGAAATGACACGTGTACACTCGAGGGAAGCTGAGAGAAGATTGACACGTGGCATGAAGATTAGTTAGGAACGAGTTAGTTATAACTGCCAATTCAAGTAGTTAACTAGCTCATAGCTTTATAATCTGTAGCTTCTTCAATTTGTAATTCATTCAGAAATTAATGCAATACTCTTCTCCCATTCCCTCTTCACCTCTGACGAGTTCTATCTGTATTGGTGTGATTCCGGTCGCCGTTCTCAGCTCCGGCAACCCCAATTCCGCACCAGTAATTCGAAACTCGATTTCGGTTGTTAATTTATATACTAGTATTGATTTGTGAATTTGTGCTGAGACAATTGATTTTGGATTTTCGCAGAAATTGGGGTTTGGACGTTGGGAGGGATTCAAATGGATCGATTCAGTCGTGAGAATGGGGAAACCGTACATACGAGTAAGGCGAAATGGCGGGATTTTGAGAAGGGATAATTCGTGCCAAGTTTCAGTGGGGTGTGATGAAAGCAGTTACACAATCACAGGATTTGAAGGGAAATCAAATCTGAAGATCACAGACTTTTCCGGGCAGATTTTGACTGAGGTTAGTTAATTAAATAATTAAATATGTGTTGAATAATGATTAAGCAAAGGCGATGTAATTTGCTACTGAAGATTTAACATATTTTTAATAATTTCAGGCTACACGAAAGCAATCTGCAAAGGGGTTGTTTTGGGAGATGATGTGTTGAGATTAACTGTTGAGGCGCGTGCAGATCGATCGCTTGTGATGGCACTTGCAACACTCTACGGCTTGATTAGTGGGAAATTGTGATTATTAATTGATTAATTAAGGCATGTATATAGGAGATGAGTTTGATTGGATATAATCAATCCATACACTGTCTAATTAGGTAGAAAATGATAGTTTTGATCTTTACCTGCATTTTCGTAGAATAGGGAATCAATTTTGTAGCATAGTATGTTTTGATAGTTTAATTCTGTTATGACTGTGTACAACTGATCAAATTCTGTGTCCTACAATTCTGTGTACAAGATATCTAGTCCATGTCTCCATATGTATATATATCACAATAACATCGATATTTAAATTAATTTCTATAAAAAAATATTGTTATTATTTGCTATAGTATGATATAACCTTAATTTATTTTTAAAATTTGGAAATTCAAAAAAAAATGTCATATCCTAACTTTAGATTCATCAATCCTAAGAATACTAATAATTAGCTAATAAAAGTGGAATTAAATGATAGAAAAATATTATAAATTCTAATTGAATGGAATAAACTGCAAAATTAAACTAAAATTACAATATTTAAATTAATGAATAGAAAAAAAGAGGAAAATTAGACTGGTAGTAACTTTGGTACACTGAACTCTGAACATCATATACTGCAAGTAAATCTTGTGAGTTTCGAAGTGATTTAAAATCTTGCAATAATATGTAAAAAAATCTGAGTCACTTTCTCACCACAAAACACAACATCCAATAGAAAAATATAGTGTGATTTTGCTTAGTTAAATTCATTACAAACTTTATATGGTGGTCAAACAATACAAGAACTTCACCACATGAAAGTGAATTGCACTTTCCCCCTCCATAAATAACAATACAAGAACTTCACCACATGAAAGTGAACTTCACCATTTGATATGGCACAAGTTTTAATAAATAATAATATTATAATAGAAACTAAGTTGAAAAAGGTAGTGTAATATATTAAAAATGTAAGTGAGAATGAGTCAACTACAAAAATAGTAAAAATGAAAGGTGGTAAATTTTTTGAGATGGACAAAAATGAAAATAAGTGATAAATTTTTTGGGACGGATGAAGTACTATAACTAAGCCATGCTTTTCTTGTAACTTTGTTGGACCGAATGACAAATTTTAAAATTTGAAGGATCAGAACACAATTTTTTTGAGGGACCTAACAGAAATTCAGAAAACTTGTTTTGAGTAATGCCGTTAATTGAAATATTTTGAATAAATGGAAATTACTTGGACTAAATTAAATATTTCCCTTTATATATATAAAATCCAGTCCTTGAACCACAATTATAATAGACGTGTTCAAAGCCCCTTTATCATGTACGACAACTTTATTTAATACTTAATAAAATCACAGCAAATGTTGAAAATGGAGTGAACTCATTGCCTCTTCAAATACTAAATTTATGCCCTTAAACATCTTTGGTGAGCCAAATCCGTACATAAATATAAGGGCCAAACATATTGTACCTAATAATGAATTAAGGGTCAAAGCTTGTTCAACATTTATTTTTTATTGGTATATATGCATGCCCCATCATATAAGAATTCTTACAAAATTAATTGATGAGGACTATTGCCGACAAATTAACTAAACCTATTAATCATATAGCATAAGATAATGATATAAATCAAATCTCAATTGACCGTTCAATATATGCTATTAATTGCAAATTAGACTTAATGATTTCAAATGTTTCAAGTTTCAACAAACTCAACCTTCTGATTAGTGATATGTTAAGTTCTTTTATCTTATTCTTTGGGAAATTTGGAGCTCAAATTTAGACGTAAATTCAACGTTACTCAAAATAGATTGAGGGCCTTCCATGCCATTAATTTCATAGTTTGATGATAAATCGACAATATATGAGAATAGTTCGAATAATAGTCTTCAAAAGTTCTCAATTTACTACTATATCTAAAACTCATCTCTAAAATTAGCTAGAAAAATAAGAGAGAAATTACCACTACTATGATTTAAAAGATATAGACATCACTGATCACATATTTCAAAAAATTGGGTCAAGTTAATTTGCAACAATATATCTAAGCGTTGAGAATCGATTATAAATGATCTAATTTATTAGTATAATGATTCATTTTTATTTTGTTGAACTTTGGTTGTTTACAATTTAATTAACACGCTAAGAAAGGTGAAATCAGCAGAATAAAAAGGCGTTGTTAGTCACGGCCTAATTAATTAAAACAATAATTAGAATTTAGAATAACCGGAGATGATTATTAGCTAAATTAATGAGCACATATCTTAGATCAACAACTACTACTTAATTTGAAACGATTAGCGAAAGAAATAAGTCGTTATCGACCACATCGACATTTGGATATACCAAGACATATAAATATATTTATTTAGAGTGGTACATCATGTGCTTGCGATGGGAATCATGTACCATTAATTGCATGTCTTATATTGATAGAACTTCATCTCTGACTGATTAATTCTACATTTGATTTGATTTGATTTGAACTTGGATTACTTCGCCTAACATTGGTTTAATGACTATCTAGATAGGAGTAAAATATTGACTATTAGTCTTTGTATTCATCTAATGAGCACAAAGAAAATAACATACAAGCATAAAGATCTAGATTCATAATCATATTGCAAGTTGAGCATGTAAAACACAACGGAACTAAATCTTACTTGTTGTGTTGTATTCTTCGATTGATTGAATCATGCAAGTTGAATCCACTACTATCGAGGTCCACGTGCAATCCAATCCGATGTAGGAACTATCCCGGTACAATTGTTATATAGAAGAAAGCTAGGAATTCTCTCTACAAAGCTTTACGTATTTTCTCTCTACTTTTACGATGTTTCTCATCCTCCACGATGAAGAATAAATAACCATTAAATAAATGAAGAGTCACTAGGGTTCCATGATTGTTGGGCTTATGGACTAATATAATTATAGCCCAACAATAATTACTTAACCCATATTAATGTAATTCTAGCTCATTTCCTTTCATTGGCTACATGCTAGCCTTGATTTTTTTGATGTCCATGAAAAATGCCAAACGACATGCATTCATAAGATTAGATAAGCATGATTTGATGTAAATAGTTTACAGAATGCAGTGGCGGACGCAGAAAAAAATTATGGTAGGGGCTGAACTGTATATACTTTCTTGTCCGCGAACAATATCTCATATTTTCTTATAGTTTGTCGTCAAAGTATAATATATCTATATCATATTATACTTCTCCTTTTTGGAGTTCAGTTCCATATTTCATTAACTTCCATTACTCAAATTTTATGTAAAATTAATATATAAACTGGAAGTGTTATACAAATTTCATTAATTATTTCCATTCATTTTTCTCAATAATTCTTAAAACTCGAACATAGATAAAATAATAAAAATTAAATAATATATCACGAACGGAGAGAATATTCTTTTATAAACTTAAAAATAATGCACTTAATTAAACAACTCGAACTAAATTATAGAGACATAAGAGCAACTTGCAATATAAGTACTAAACTAAATCAGACTCTCACTTAATCAAAATATTGAGAAGAAATCATGATCTAGCCTAGCGCGTGTTACTCTTTTGTCTTGCGCTATATATATACTAATAGCAAATCAGCTTAATTTATCCGTGTGAAATTTTGAAAATTAAGCAATTTATTATACACCACCATCAATTAATAAGAAATGCTTTAATGATATGAATACTTATCATGTGTGTAATATTTTCATTCGTCGAGAGTAATTTTCGTGTGAAAATAGTGAATCAAACCCTGACTGAAAAATGAATGGCATATATATAGAAATTGAGTGGCAACTTATATAACTTTATTACATCATATAGAGCGAAATATAATAATGCACGTTATGTGGTTGACAATCATTTTTAAATTCGCAATTTATAGCAACGCCTAGCTACTTAATTAGTTTTGCTAATAGTGACATAAATTGAGATTAATTAATTATGTCTGATCAGGACTAGTAATTGAGTAACTATTTCGTATTCTGCAAAAATAATTATTTTTATCAAATTAATAAAAACACATCTCCTCGGTAACCATTTAGGTGGTATGAACCCTTAGAGGGAACCGTATTACCGACTTATTGACATGCATGTTTCATCATCAAAATAAAAAATTTAGTACCTAAACTTCGGATGTATTAAACGCGGTACTCAAATTTTAATATTATTGAATAAACTTTTACACTTTTTAGACTTTTTTTTATCCAAATTACCCTCTAGACCTTAATGGGAATTTTGCTTTATTGATGAAAGAGAAATTCAAATAAATTAAATTATCCTTATATTAGGATTGATTTAATTTATTGTACACAAATTTTATTCTATTTCTCTGTAAATTTAGAAAAGAAAGCAGAGGCACTCTCATCACAGACTAAAATGCCCCTTAAGAGTTGAAGGATACTTTGGACTAAAAATCCAAAAAGTGCAAAAGTGATATTTTTAAAGTTTGAATTTTGCGTTTCACACCAATCTAAAATTGAGGTACTAAATATGTAGTTTACTCTAAATAAAAATTATTCTTTCCTCTTCATTTTGTGATATTTGTTTAATATCATTAGATATATAAAACATAACTACAGATAAAATTATATCTTCCCAACAACCTTGTGCCAAAAAATAAATGATTGACTTAACAAGGTTTATAAAAATGATACACATAATTTAATAGTGTATAGAAGCAGGCTTCAAATGATGACAAACTGGCATTAGCACAACTCAAACGTGCAGATATTAGTAATAAATTTAACAGAGTCAAAATATTCAGCAGCTGCTTCCTCTTCCAATTAATCTGGCCTTTCTTGGAGAGGTTACCTGCACACGTATTCTTGTTTTTTTTTAAATATATAAAAATATATTTGAAAAAAACATAAAATCCAGTCATCATATTTATAACCCTATTTGAGTGTGTTAAGGTCAGCCAAGCCATTTAGAAGGCGAGTTTAATGGCTAAGGTATACCCGAAAAGATCGATGATTGAGGGTTGCTTTGATGATGATGAGTACTATTCGTCAAAGAGAGAGATCTTCACCGTTTGGATGAAATCCCTTGTGATCAATGGCAATGGCTGCACCGTCTTCAACTCCAAAGGCGATGTCGTGTTTCGTGTCGATAATTACCAAACAAAGTCTACCACGGAAACCCTACTCATGAACTTGCATGGCCAAGTGCTCTTCTCCATTAGAAGAAAGGTACTATTCATGTATACGTATATTTGGGGCCTCGAACTCTTGACCTATTGGTTGTAATGCAATAATGTTTATTAATTTTGTGTAGCTCTTGTATGTTTTTGCAGAAACTAGTGTTTTTCAAAAGGTGGGAAGGGCGAAAATGGAATAACTCAAAGGTTGATAGGGAGGGGGCATGGTTCAAAGTGAAGAAAAAGTGGAAAGTTTTTGCAAGTGAATTTGTTTCTTGCCATGCTGTTTTGAGATGTAATAACGTTACATCAATCTTGAAGATTTTGGGATTTCAAAGGAAATTGATGTTTAAGATTATGGATTACGAGGGGCGAGTGTTGGCAGAGGTGAGTAATTAATTAATTTGAATGTGGTTAATTATGTGAATTTTATGCCTCAAGTTGATTGTTATTGGTGCAAGATTGAGATAATTTTTGATGAATGTATAGGTAATAGGAAAGCAAACAGCAGGTGGAGTTGCATTGGGAGATGATGTGCTAACATTAGTTGTAGAACCTCAGGTAGATCAAGCCTTGATTATGGCTCTAGTGATAACGTATGCTATGCTTAACAAAAAATTGTAAATTATATGTATGTGTAGCTCATATTTTTTAGATTTATGGGAAGAGAGTGACAAATCAATTTTTTTCCTCTTTTTTTGTTGTTGAGGAATTGAGCATTTTTTGAAACAAATCATGTTTTTTTTGGAGTGTATGTACATGAACTCCATTCTTGTAAAAGGGTTACAATTTGTGGCGTGAATGTCACAATTATAATAATTATGCTCTGGTTTAAGGTATAAATATGTGGGCGGAAATTTGATCCAACGACATTTGAAGAAAATGGCCAAATTTATTCATCGTATTTGAGAAGGTTGGAAAATTTATTCAAACACGCACACTAAAAAAATTAAGGCATAGGTAAGAAATAGTACAAAATTGAAATAATGCATTATTCTTAAATTCCCCATGGTGCGATATTAATAAAGATGCATGCTTGAAAATGTGAAATAGAAGCGAACGTGTCAAAAATGAAATGCTGCAAGATTATTGGAGTGAATTGTAACAATGTATCCAAGTTCTTCAATCACACGCGACAGAAAAACGCCAAGAAAAGAAAACAAGCAACGACACAATCGGTTTACGTGGTTCGATCCATAAAAGATCTACATCCACGGGAGGATTCTAGAGATTCTTATTGATGAAGTTTATGAGAGGATACAACACAATCAATCACCAAGAGCTACACAATCTATACAACACTTCATATGATCGATCTATCCGCTAAACTCAATAGCAATCGAACTAACCGAAGCTGAGATCTGAGAATGAACACTCCAGCTGCAACACTTCCCGGTTGACACTTTCTTGCCTCTTTCTTGAGCAATGAATATCAGAATGCTCTGCTTTTCTCGATCTCCCTCTTTGTAAAATGTGTAATCACTTTATTGATTGTTATCATGAAGTGTGCATGATCCCTTTTATAGAATCCAGTGCAACTAACTTCACATAGATGCATTCCTATGTGCTCACGTCCATATGCAATTTCATGCACCTTCACTTCAACCAACTTAACTAACTTTGGCTGATGTTGTGTAACGCTAAAAATGCCAACAAATCTCCACCTCGTTTCCAACATCAATGCTCTCTGTCATAATCCTCCAAACCCCGCTTTCTTCACCTCTTCATTACATTCACCAACTCCAAACAATAAGCGAACTTGGAAGCTGGTATTATCTTTGTTAAGGCATCCGCTGGATTGTGTTCCGTGGCTATCTTCCTTACTTCAATCATTCCCTTCTTGATCTCATCTCTAATGAAATGTAAACGCACGTCAATGTGCTTACTTCGTTCATGGAATGTTTGATGCTTGGACAAGCATATCGCGCTGCTGCTATCACAATTCACAGCCATCTTTGTTTGCTTTTCACCGAGATCCTCCATCATACCTCTGATCCAAAAGCTTTCTTTCACCGCATCTGTGAGTGCTATATACTCAGCCTCGGTGGTGGATAATGCCACCACAGATTGCAAGTTTGATTTCCAAGATATTGCAGAACCAAACATTGTAAATATGTACCCGGTTTGAGACTTCCTATTGTCTTTGTTGGAAGCATAATCTGAATCACAGAATCCCTCCACAACCTCCTTAGTCTGATCTCCAAAACCTCTGTACAAAATCCCATATCCAGAGCTCCCCCTCAGATATCTTAGCAACCATTTCAGTGCCTGCCAGTGAATCTTTCCCGGGTTACTCATATATCTACTTGTGACACTCACAGCATGAGCAAGATCTGGTCTGGTGCAGATCATCACATACATCACACTCCCAATTATGCTTGCGTATGGTATGCTTTTCATCTCTTTCAGCTCCTCAGCAGTTTTGGGCCCCTGATCAGCACTGAGTTGAAATTGTTGTCCCAATGGAGTTGACACAATCCTGGATTCATTCATCTGATATTTCTGAATCAGCTTATCAATATAGCTCTGCTGACTCAACCACAGCAGCCTTCTTCTTCTATCTCTAATGATATCAATTCCTAGAATCCTTTTAGCCTCCCCCAAATCCTTCATTTCAAATCTGCACTTCAGATCATGTTTCACTCTTTCAATCTCATTAATGTCTGATCCTGTGACAAGCATATCATCGACATATAAGAGCAAGAATGCTACTAATCTGCCATCCTTCTTCTTAATGTATACACAGCTATCATAACTTGAGCTTTCAAAACCAATCATCCTCATATGCTGGTCAAACTGCAAGTTCCATTGCCGGCTGGACTGTTTGAGACCATAGATACTTCTTTTGAGTAGGCATACCTTATCTTCATCTCCAGCTTTCACAAATCCCTCAGGCTGCTCCATGAATATACTTTCCTCAAGCTCTCCATGTAGGAAAGCTGTTTTAACATCCAACTGATGTAGCTCCCAGTCATTCTTTGCAACCAATGCCATAAGCATTCTTATTGAGCTATGCTTCACCACCGGAGAGAATATTTCATTATAATCGATGCCCTCTCTCTGATTATAACCTTTAGCTACTAGCCTAGCCTTATATCTTATTCTATCTCCCTCTGAAGCCTCTATCTTCTTCTTAAAGATCCACTTACACCCAATAAGTTTCTGCAATCTCTTTCTGGTAACTAGTATCCATGTCTTATTCTTAAGTAGTGAATCTATTTCCTCTTGCATTGCCTTGATCCACTTGTCTTTTTCTCTGGATTTGATAGCCTCTTTATAGGTGCTTGGTTCACTGGACTCAATATCTTCAGCTGCACAAAATGCATAGTAGACAAGGCTAGCATTGCTGTACCTTGCTGGTTTTCTGATATTTGATCTTCTCTGCCTATCCCTTGCAAGCATGTAATCATGGAGATTTTCTGAAGATGCTCCACCTTCATCCATGTTCTGTTCCTCATCTTCATCTGGGCCCTGATCGTGTTGTTCTGTATCAGGAGATTCTGACTCCTCACCTTGCACAAGATTCTGATCTGTGCTCAGAAACTCCACCTCAATTTGATCATCAGAGCCAATCGATCTTGTAGATTCCTTTTGTTCTTTGTAAGGCATCTCTAACTCTCTGAATATCACATCTCTACTAATAACTATCTTCTGATTTCCATCCTCTTGAGACCACAATCTATATCCTTTCACTCCTTTCTGGTAGCCAAGCATCACACATTTTATTGCTCTTGGTTGCAGCTTCCCTTGCCTTATATGTGAGTAGGCCCTGCATCCAAAAGGCTTCAAGATGTTATAATCTCCATGATGTCCATACCACCTGTAGTCTGGAGTTTCAAGGTTGATTGCTGATGTGGGGCATTTGTTTATTAGTGTGACAGCAGTTGAAGCAGCCTCACCCCAGAACCTATGTGACAACCCCGATGATATTAGCATGCATCTCACTCTCTCAAGGATGGTTCTATTCACTCTTTCAGCTACACCATTTTGTTGAGGATTGTTTGGAACAGTTCTATGCCTTTTAATTCCCTTCATCTTGCAAAAATCTTCAAATTGGTGAGAAAGAAACTCCAATCCGTTATCCGTTCTCAAACATTTCAGTGTAGAACCTTTTTCCACCTCAACCTCTCTGCACCATTCTGTAAACCTGATGAATGCTTCTGATTTTTCTTTCATGATATATAGCCATAGTTTTCTGGAGTAGTCATCCACTATAGATAGGAAATATCTACCTCCACCTATTGAAGGAGTCTGAGCAGGCCCCCATATATCACAGTGTGCATAGTCCAACACTGACTTTGAAGTGTGTTTACCAGATGAGTATGCTAACTTCTTGCTTTTGGCTAGCACACATATCTCACATTCCCTTGAGTTGAGTTTTCTGTTTGCCTTTATCACCCCATCCTTTATCAATTGATTTACACCATCAATTGAAACATGCCCCAATCTGAGATGCCATATATTTGCATCTTGCATCTGAACTGCATTAGCTTGATTGATTATCACTTCTGCCTGCAAATAGTATAGGCTGTTCACTCTCTTGGCAAGAAGCATTATTTGAGATCCCTTTTTCACCTTCAGCTCTCCATCAGATGAAGAGAAGGAGCATCCTTTTGCTTCAAGTGCTCCCAGCGAAATTAGATTTCTCTTAATATCAGGAATGAACCTAACCTCTGTCAGAATTCTGAGAGAACCATCCTCTAATCTGATCTTGATGTCCCCCATTCCTCTCACCTTGCAGACTTGGTTATTACCAAGCAACACTGATCCATCAGATCTCTTTAAATTGTGAAACCATTCATACTTCGGGCACATATGAAAACTGCAAGCACTATCCAAAATCCACTTCTCATTTATGTCTTCATCTGCAATGTTGAGAGCATGAGCCATCTCCATCTCCTGAGCAACATCAGCCGTGTTGACTCTTTCCATTTCTTCTGCTTTCTTCTTCTTCCAAGAATGGCAGTTTATCTTCAGATGTCCAGGCTTCTTACAATAGAAACAAGATCTAGTCTCTTTCTCTTCTTTCTTCCCAAAGTTTGCTTTCTTGTTCCATTTCTTCTTGGCAGCCCTTTTATCAGAGGGTTTGACTATCATGGCTTCACCTGCTTGATCTGTTGGCCTAGGATTGGAAGTTTTCTGGAATTCTTTTGCCTTCAACGCAGTAAGGACCTCTTCATATGTCAGTGAAGAGTCCCTTCCATATAATATTGCATCCTTAAGTTGATCAAAACTTTTAGGCAGAGCGTTTAATAACATGATGGCCTTATCCTCATCCTTCAAATCTCCATCCACAGATTCGAGGTCATCCACAGCTTTCATAAATTCATCTAGCTGATCCATGATGCCTTTTCCTTCAAGAAACTTGATAGAGTAGAGTCTTTGTTTCAAGAACAATCTGTTTGCAAGGGATTTAGTCATATAAATCGACTCCAGCTTGCTCCATACATCAGATGGGGTTTTCTCCTTGCACACTTCTCTGAGCACACGATCTCCAAGGCTCAGCATGATCGCACTATGAGCTCTCTCCATCAGATCTTGTTTCTTGATTTCATCTTTGTCTTCAGTATCCGTATCCTTCTCTGATTTCTGGTACTTCATCGCCTCCCAAAGGCCTTGCTGAATAAGCATGGCCTTCATCTTGACTTTCCATAGCCCAAAGTCATTTTTACCATTAAACTTCTCGAAATCAAATCGTGTAGCGGCCATTGCTGTTCACTAGTTCCCACAGACGGCGCCAATTTGTAACAATGTATCCAAGTTCTTCAATCACACGCGACAGAAAAACGCCAAGAAAAGAAAACAAGCAACGACACAATCGGTTTACGTGGTTCGATCCATAAAAGATCTACATCCACGGGAGGATTCTAGAGATTCTTATTGATGAAGTTTATGAGAGGATACAACACAATCAATCACCAAGAGCTACACAATCTATACAACACTTCATATGATCGATCTATCCGCTAAACTCAATAGCAATCGAACTAACCGAAGCTGAGATCTGAGAATGAACACTCCAGCTGCAACACTTCCCGGTTGACACTTTCTTGCCTCTTTCTTGAGCAATGAATATCAGAATGCTCTGCTTTTCTCGATCTCCCTCTTTGTAAAATGTGTAATCACTTTATTGATTGTTATCATGAAGTGTGCATGATCCCTTTTATAGAATCCAGTGCAACTAACTTCACATAGATGCATTCCTATGTGCTCACGTCCATATGCAATTTCATGCACCTTCACTTCAACCAACTTAACTAACTTTGGCTGATGTTGTGTAACGCTAAAAATGCCAACATGAATAATTGAGTATTTCAACTTAAAACGTGCATCACATAAATTCAGAAGATTCCAATTGAAAAATAATTAAAATGTAAAGCAGTGAGCTGGTGAGGATCCTTTGTTAAACCAAATCAATGAATTATTGGCAAATCGATCCGCTTGTTGATGAATTATACAAACTCCCTTTGCTTTATAAATCCGAAAACAAATATACATTGGCACACTAAACTAATTGTGAAGTTATGTGACGCCAACTATGTTTTTTTGCTGTGACCGACGACAATATACTGTATATAAATCTCTAAATCAATCCAATAAAACTATTCATTTAATCATGAATTGTAAGAGTTGTTATTAATATGAAAATAGGCAGGTCTATATATATATAATCCTTGGGCCATATCACTTCGTGTATATCGTCTTTTGATACTTTATATTTTTGACATATAATGTCAGATTATTTGTAGCATTTAAAGTTGAATCCCTTCTTAATTGTTTGGGAGTAATATATTAATTGTAACTATAAGCATTAACAAGAAGAGTTCTTAGACAGTATTCATTCCTATATAGTAGTAATAAATTTAATAATTATTACTATTAGCTTAAGAATGTATGCTAGATTCAAGTTATCAGTAGCTTGCTAATTCCTATTTAATCCAATTAATTTTTAGTGCTAATTAATTTTAATCATGTTTCAAGATTAAAAATATACTAAAATTTTTTGGAAATCGGAGGTTGGAAAATTGGACTTGGGTGCCAAAGCAAGCCTAACAATAGAAAAAATTAATAGCCCAATACAAATAAGCCCAATGATTACTCCTTCAACCTAACGTCTTCTTCAAATCTCACACACAGTACTGGGCGGAGGGTGGCCATGACCACTCTGTTTTACTTAAAACATTTATTTAAATTTTACAACCAAATACTGATTCTATAATATTTATACTGCAGATACTGAATTTCTCATATAGCTATGGATAGAAAACATCACAAGATTCAACTCACTCAAGTAACATAGCAGAGACTGCAGCGAGGGATGGCGACTGCTGTGGTGCTTAAGCAGCTGATCAAAATTGCCACTGCTTCGTCTAAACTGGACACAATTCCCTTTCTCTTTTTAAGCCTCCAATCCTTTTGTTGCTCCTCTGCCGCCGAATCACATATCAGAAAGGTACGTGATCTAGTAATTAAGTATATTTGGTAACTCTTATGAGTTATTTTCATGAGAATTGAACGATTGCATAAAAAACTGGCAATGCAGTATCATGTTAAGAGGGGCTTAGCTTTACTAAAAGGAAAAGAGAATCTATTTTGCATAGCCATTACATCAATGTTTCATCTATCTGTTGCATTCTACGATTCATAAAATTCATTGGATAGGATGAAGAAGTTTCATAACATGTCTATGGACTGAAAATCTATGATGAAAAGGGGAAAAATAGTGTAGAATTACATTTATATGTTGTTATTTTAAACTACAGTTAAAATGTAATTTTGAAGTTGAACAGCTGACCCTTTTTTAGTCACTGCAGTGCTTCAGAATTAGATGCCGAGGATATTGTTCTTGCAATGACATGCCAACTGCTTCTCAAATCAGTTATTATGTCCGCCTGGGTGAAATTGAAATGACACGAAAGTTGTTTGATCGAACTCCACAAAAAAGTATTGCCTCATGGAACTCTATAATATCTGGCTACTTTCAGTACTGCCAGCCGAATGAAGCACAATGCTTGTTTGATGCAATGCCAGAAAAGAATACAGTTTCTTGGAATGGCTTGATTTCTGGGTACATTAAGAATAGGGTGGTAAAGAAAGCTAGAGAAGTATTTGATCTAATGCCTAAAAGAGAAAGAAATGTCATAACATGGGCTGCAATGGTTAGAGGGTATGTGGAAGAAGGTTTGGTTTCGGAGGCGGAGGCATTATTTTGGCGGATGCCAATGAAGAATGTTATATCGTGGACAGTAGTGTTGAATGGGCTGATCCGTGAAGGCAGGATTGATGATGCTAAAATAATTTATGATCTGATGCCTGTGAAGGATGTTGTCGCCAAAACTACTATGATAGGAGGGCTATGCTCAAAAGGTCAGTTGGATGAGGCACAGGAGATATTTGATTGCATGATGCAGAAAAACATAGTTTCTTGGACAACGATGATTTCAGGTTATGTACAGAATGGGAAAGCAGATATCGCTAGGAAACTCTTTGAGGTCATGCCTGAAAGAAATGAGGTAACTTGGACCCAATGCTTATTGGCTACATTCAATGTGCGAGGACTGAGGGTGCCTGGGAGCTTTTCAAGGCTATGCCAATCAGATCAGTTGTTGCTTGCAATGCAATGATTATTGGGTTGGGAGAGAATGGAGAAGTTTCTAGAGCAAGGAAAGTTTTTGACCTGATGAGGGAAAATGATAATGCGACCTGGGAGGCTATGATTAAGATTTATGAGAGGAAAGGATTTGAATTAGAAGCACTTTGTCTGCTTCCTCTGATGCAGAGCGGGGGAGTTAAGTCACATTTCCCATCACTAATCAGTATTCTTTCAGTTTGTGCCACTCTGGATCATGGTAAACAGATACATGCCCAAGTAGTAAGGTCCAAGTTTGCCGATGATGTATATTTGTCATCTACTTTGATGACTATGTATATGAAATGTGGTGATGTTGTCAAGGCGAAAGTAGTATTTGATAGATCTTCTTGCAAGGATATAGTGATGTGGAACTCTCTTATTACAGGTTATGCCCAACGTGGTTTAGGAGATGAGGCGCTACAAGTGTTCAGAGAAATGTATTCATCAGGTATCCAAGCAGATGATATAAAATTCATCGGAATTCTATCTGGTTGCAGTTACAGTGGAAAAGCGAAGGAAGGGAAAGAAATATTTGAGTCCATGAAGTCAAAATATAAGATTGAGCCAACCACTGCGCACTATGCTTGCATGGTTGATATGCTTGGGCGAGCTGGCCAATTGAATGAGGCTTATGATTTGATAAATGAAATGACTGTAGAGGCAGATGCCATTGTTTGGGGTTCTCTGATGGGTACATGTAGGAACCATATGAATTCTGCTCTTGCAGAAGTTGCCGCGAAGAAGCTTGTCCAACTCGAACCCAAAAATGCTGGTCCTTTTGTCCTATTATCAAATATTTATGCGTCAAAAGGTAGATGGGGCGATGTTGCTACGCTGAGGAAGAAGATGAAGTGTAGGAAGGTTAGCAAATCACCTGGTTGTAGTTGGATTGAGGTGGACAGAGAAGTGCATATGTTTACTGGTGGACAGAGCACACCACACCCTGAACATATGTTGATTATTAGAACGTGGGAGAAGCTAAGTGGAATGTTAAGGGAAGCTGGATATAGCCCTGATGGAGCCTTTTCCCTCCATGATGTGGAAGAGGAAGAAAAGGCACAAAACTTAACACATCACAGTGAAAAGTTGGCTGTGGTGTTTGGACTTTTAAAATTACCTGAAGGGGTACCTATTTGAGTTATGAAAAACCTGAGGGTTTGTGGAGATTGTCATACGGCTATTGAATTAATCTCGAAGATTACTGGACGTGAGATTATCTTGAGGGATGCAAATAGATTTCATCATTTCAAAGATGGACTTTGCTCGTGCAAAGATTATTGGTGATTGGTGTTTCTTTTCAGTCTTACCCTTTTCTTATCATCGTAAAGTGAAAATTCCAAAGAGCAGTGTTAATCCGGAACACCTAGTGATGTTGATGATGTTGCTGACATCGAGTGCTGAATATGGGGCTGTGGCAAGTCAAGCCCAGAGAATCAGCTCTAGTGACTGCTGGCTTTAATGGTGTGTAGTGCTGATGTATTCAAATGATAGTGTACCTGGGCATTGTTCAAGCTGTAAGTTTCTTACACTCTAAGGTGTACAATAGACCCATCCTAGTTTTGATTCAGTATGGTATTTATTAACAAAAAACTGTTAGGATTTTGGGTTACATATAATCAGGTACTACTAGTAAATCAAATGAAATTTGGAAAGCTGACAACAATACTCAATAACCTCATTGGCATACATAAAGCAGTGCAAGGCACATTGTTTTTTGTTCATATCTGATAGCATGTTATAAGCAATCTAAGCACTTTAATCTCTGTTAGTCACTTTGAACGCCAGTTTCCGTACTATTGGTTGGTTTGTATTTAATCAGGAGAATTTAAATGTATCATTGTGTTTAGTGATGAGGGCCTGAGAAAATTGTGGCTTATCATATGCAAGTCCCTAATCTGCATGTGTGCTAAATTACAGATTCTGGTCTTGCTAATCTAATAAACAAGACTTTTAGTATGGTTGGTGTCTTAGTGTCAACGTAACTTGGGCTGCTTGTATGTTGGTAACTGTTTCAGTTCCTTTGCAAATCTATTGGAGTTCTTTTACTTGCTGGATTCCTGTGAAATGTGCATGTTAATAAAATATCTTGTTTTATGTTGTCTGCATATTTTTGGTGAATTGTTTTTATTCAGTAAGATCAAAACTAATGGATGGCTAGTGACCGCTAGTCTGAGTTTAGCCAACAGAGCAAACATTCTATACTAACTCTCTGAACTTATGTGCATTTTCAGATAATATTATGGTATCATTGATGAACCAGTATCAGATGACGTTACTGTTCATCTCACATGTCTCTATGGCCATCTGAATTGCATCCAGGTAGAACAATAGTTTTTTTTTTTGACAAGATGACAGACATAATTCTTTAATGGCATGAAACGAATTTAGTTGTAATACATTATACGTGACACAGCAGGTGTTGTTGAAAAGATGAGCTAACTTGGAAGCAAAGGATGCCAGCGCTGGAGGTGAGGTTATGGCTTACTGTTAGTCTTCGCCATCTTGCTCCGTATGATGCATCCTTACTTGATTTTTCTGAAACCCAACTTCTGCTAATGAACCTGGCCGTGTGAGGAGAATGTTGGAGACTATTGATATTGAAGGAGACACGGTAAGTCTATCTTGTCGTGCTTTCTCTTTGCACATAAAGCATTTCGGACATGAGTAGTAAATTACAATCCTACATCTTTAACTTTATTTGGTTGAGTAGTAGTTGTGTATTTGACAGAAAACCTAATATGAAATTATAATATTAGGTGACAGACTTCGACGGATAGTTTCATTCCATCTTCAGTTGCATGTTATTTTCACGAGGGCAATGTGGTTTGTTGGAAGATAGTTTTATTTTGTGGAAATAATAGAAAATTTTGCGTTTATTTAACATGTAGATACAAATTTTAGTTTTTGGTTATTTGATTTTGGAAGAGATAATACCATAAATTGTTACAAGTTGAATTTTGAGATGCATAACAGATGCAGTTTTGCTGATGCATAATTGTAAATCTTTAACCAAACCTTAACTAGTGCAGCAACCAATTTCATCTCTTTCATTGATTTTGTTACAAATGAATTATTAATTCAAAGGATAAAAGTAGCTTTTATCTTAATATATCTTCTTTATTTATGTGTGATTTGTGCAAAAACATAAAAACTATTTTGACCAAAACCAATCGTGATGTGCAACAATCGACTTTTAACCAAAAAAATGACTCCAAAATCAATAGCTATGGCTATATAATAGTACAAGACAACAAAAAAAGAATGAAAGAATTGTGTCCGAATGCGTCCTCTACACGGTATAGATCAATCTTGAAATGTATGTTACATCTTATTTCTAATGAACCAACAACAAATTTTTCACAATTTACAAGTTTTTGACTATGAAACAGGCACACTAAGCAAACATATTTTTCGAAGGAGACGTGTTCTTTAGATTGCGAAGTTTCATTACAAGCTGCTGTCTTTCACCCTCAACTTCTGCAAACTTGAGGCTCATGTCCGAATACCTCTCGTGCATCTCCTTCAATTCCTTTTCCATTGATTTGTTTCTCTCCATTACTAATCCCATTTCGTTTTTCAATTCTTCAATGTCTGATGAGCTGTTGCCTGCTTCTTCTTCGCTCAATCTACCCTTGGAAGCTTGATCCTCCAAAAGTGGCTGCATTGCAGCATATTCATTAATGAAATTGTTGTGAAACAAAAGTTTGAAGAGAGATCATTTTCTGCATAAACAAACGACTTGTAACTAACTTAACTAACCTTTTCAACTTCATTTACATTCAGTCTTTCCTCCAACTCTTCAATTTTCTTGTGAAGAACCTTTTCTTTCTCCGAAAATGCATGAGCTGATTTTTCAAGAGCAGTCTCCTTCAAATTGATTTCACACTGTTGAAAACAGTAATGGAGATCAATATATGCATATGAATACATCCAATAATTTGATAAGACTCATAACAAGTGCAGACTACTTACCTCAAGCAACTTTATTTTCTCCTTGAGATTTGAAGCCTCCTTGGATCTACGAGGAATGGGCTTGCTCGTCTTTGGACCAGTTTTTACTGCATCGGCAGCTGTTGCTCTACCACTGCCATCCCTAGTTTTCCTCTCCATGATTTTGTATGCATCTTCCTTCTTCTTGAGCTCACTTCTCAACTGCAAAACTTGCTTCGTCAAACCCTCTTTCTCCACCTCATTAACTGATAGAGAATCTTTCAATTCCATACATTGAGCTCGAAGAGAATCCAGCTCCGACTGCAGATTCCCTGTTGTCTGTTCTTTTTCTTTCGCTAGAGACCTCAGTCTGTTCAATTCTTTTTCCAACTCTTCAGCCTCCATCTTCATAACCATGACTTTGCTCTCGAGTTCAACCTTTTCGTCGTTCCCTTGCTCCACAAGCAACTCCATTTCCTTGATCGACATTTTCATTCTCTCGAGCTCGTGCACCACATCTTTCAAACTCCCCTTCTCCTCTAACAGGATCTTGTTCTTGGCAATCTGTTCTTCAATCTCCTCTTTGAGCATTGAGATTTCATTCGAGAGGAGTCTCTCCGTTTTTCCAGCAATCTCTTTGTGGCGTTCCAGCTGAATGCCTCGGTCATGTATATCTGATTGCAGCCTCTCTATTTGGTTGCTCATCGTGGTAACTTGGACTGTAACTTCTCGCAATCGAGCCTCGTAATTTCCTTCAACTGACTGGTGCTCTTCAGCAATCCTACGGAGCATTTCCTCAAGACGAGCCTTGTCCACACGGAGCTCATTTGCCTCCGCCAGAGCCTTGGTGGCCAACTTCTCATTGGCCTCAAATGTCGAGGCCATCTGCACAGAAAGCTTCCTGAACTCATCCTGCAGCCGCTCTGCTGCATTGGCGTTTTTCCACCTCATCTGCTTCAGTGTTTCCTCAGCCTTTATTGCTCTCTTCTCCTGCTCGACTTTGGAGCGTGTGAGAGCTTCCACATCGGCTTCAAAACCACGTGCCTGCTTCTCAACTTCCTTCTCTAGGCTTGCAACATGGCCTTGAAGTTCACTTATTCTGAGAAGTGAGGATTCATACTCCTTTGTACGACTCTGCAATTCGTGCTCCAGCTTCTCAATGCAGGCACCGAGTTCATCAGCATTGGTGTCGGGAGACGAGCATTCGTACTGCATCTTGAGCTGCTCGTGGATCTGGCTCTGCTCGAGCCTACACGCCATGTCATGATTAGCCTGCTTCATGACCTCATAATCAAGGGCTAGCTGCTCCATCTGCATTTCCAGCTCGTCTTTATCCCTCTTGTAGAATTCTATTTCATTTTGCAGCTCGATTATCTCTTGTTCTAGAACAGACGTTCCCTCAGCTTCACCGTGCTGTTTCACAATATCCTCCAGCGCCTTCTGATCCTCATCATCCTCATCATCATCGGTGTTGTTGAGCTGACAAACGACTGCCACTTGTCTCGATTCTCCATCCATCTCCTCCAGCATTTCCTCAAGGTCTCTCACTGCAAGAATCAGTTCAGAGTTCGACTCTTGAGTCTTCTGGAGCTGAACACGAAGGTTCGTGTTCAACTCTTTTGCGTAACTCAGTTCTTGCCTGAGTTCATCAACTACCGTCTGTGAATCCACTCCATCAAAGAGGAAATTACCCTTAGTTTTGCCTCTGAGCAGCTCACATTCTTCCATGAAAGCATCTCTTTCTTGTTTCAAGCAAACAACTTCTCTCCAATGATCCTGCCCTCTTTTGCTCTCTTTCCCAATCTGCTTCCGTAGCGCCTGCAGCTCTAACTCGGACATGTCAGCCTGTCTCGACAGCACAGCAACTTCGGCTTTCAGCTTCTTGATCAGAACATCCGGAGCCTCCTCGTCTAGAAAAGTTTCCTTTAAGGCAGTTGGAGAGTCACTGGGGGCAGAGTCCCTCACCCGCTCCCACGAACTCCGGTGCTCTTTGTGCACTGGGGAGGGCGTGTCAGATTTTGGCCCCAAATTCATCGAAGACGACAAGTACTCAACAGGCTCGGTCTTCATCTGCATCTCCCAAGGTGTTTCTAGCCCAGAGCTGCTCCCAGAGCTCGACAGGGTGATGTCCGATCCACTAGAAGCCCGGAGTGCTGTCTCAAATTCAGCCTTATTAGATGGTTCATTCTGTTTAACAAGAACATCAAGAGAATTACTCTACATGAGTACTCATCACTAAACACTTTCACTTTGGGCAATATATTAGATTGAAAACACTCATAGGATTGAGTATTTGAATGATCAAACAACTTCAAAATTGCTCAATCCCATTATAGTATTCTTATCAGTCTAAGATATGTACCACCCAAAGCAAATGCCGTAAAGGGAAGTAGTTGTAGAGAACACGAGATTACTTCAACAAAATTGCTTCTGATTGTTCCATCAACATCATGATCCTGACAATGCAAACTTGCAATCTCATTCTCTTCAATCTCCCTGTGTAGAAAGTCAATCAATCAAGTATAACAGAGTATTATTCTCGAATAAATACGAGAACCGATACATGAAACTTGAGCAAAAAGAACAATATTCATCACTACCTTTGATCATGAACCCTCTGGATAGATACCTGTTGAGACATCTTTATCAGATCAGCAATCAGTCAAGAAAACACAACCTAAAAAAAAGGGAAGGAAAAGGATCCCTCAACCAACTCATAGAAAATGCAATTCAAGAATTACACGAATGCTCGATAAAAAGGGGAACTCACATGAAGCACGGCTTCACAATTTGAGTTCTTGAGTGGGATAGACGCTAAAGAGGTCTTGCTTGCCTCGGCATAACTCGAAAGATCAATGGAAGCCTCTCCAACAGCTCCTGTCCTCGATGAACCCTACAAAAAACATCAAGAAAGCACGGTCTCAGCAGCGAATCATCTCAACAAAAGCAAAGAAACACAAAAAGCCATCTTCCTCAGCAAGCTACAGTACCGTGCCTAAGATGAAGTAATATATCTTTTGCTGAATCCTCCCAGATTTCGGATCCCGATTGAACTTGACAGTCTCATAGACTGGATTCTCCCACACACAGCCCCCATCTCGAACTGCTGCCTTGTCCGATTTCGAAGAGGGCTTTCCAGTGTCACCGGGAACAACGGATACCATCAATCCATCCCCTCCAACCTGTGTCACCTGATCAATTTCACACAATGCTTAATTCTCCCCCTCTCTCTATACCATTTTCATAGGAAATGCTATGCAAAGCTAATCTCAAACTAGATAATGTGATACATAATTATAACTGCATTGTGTTTCTTTCCAAGTCTATCCACACCAAACATGTTCAGTCAATGAAGAATGCTTCAATGTGTTATCACAAAATCCAAAAAAGAGACATAAAAATCGGGTCTTTGTGAATATATATACCTGAGATGCATGAAACTGCAGCTTGAAAACAGCTTTGATTCTGTTCTTGTCGCTCCACCATCGCACCGGCTTGAACATATCTACTCCTTTTTCAGCTCCGCATTACGCCGGAAATGGAGGATTCAGACCTAATTTCCGTTAGTGCGGTGGGAAATTGGAAATGCCTAATTAGAGAATTGGAGCTTAAGAGACCGAAACAGAGAAGAAAAAAAGAAGCGTGGTGGTGAAACAGAGTCAGTGGAGAGATTTAGCTCTCTTCATCGTGTGTTCTTTGCTGAGCATAACTCCATAAAAGAACTGTATAGGCTGGCTGGCTGGCTGTTTGTATGAGAGAGAGAGAGAGAGAGAGAGAGTTCATTTGTTTGGGAGCTTTTGTGTTTATGTAGATGTATGTGTACGGACCAGTGTTAGTATAATGCTGTTTTTATTGTTTACTTTTTTGTGGGAGGTAGAAAAAATGAAGATGAAGCTTGTATGATGCGATGCGATGCGATGCGATGCGATAACCTTTTGTTTTCGAGCATTTATAGGTTGTCTTTTCTTGCTGTCAATGACCACGAACCATTTCCCACTTTTGTTTTTATTTTGCTTTATGTTTTTGAGAATTAGGGGATCTTGCTAAATTCAAAGAAAATGTGTTTTATGTAATGAGTAATGATTAGTTAAAGACATAAATTTTAGATTCTGAATTTATCATAACACCTTTAAATAGATGCTAATCTAAAATTTATGACATCAGAGACATCATACCTTTAAATTTATATTCATTTTATCAATAAAAAGGATTAAATATCATTAATGGTGCAAAATCCTAATAAAATGAGAAGGATAAATTTACATGATTTCTGTACTCTGTATATGCATAATAACTTCTTATTTAGTTTTATTTTTAAGATATAATTTTATAATTAGTTATTCTATATAATTTTGGAGATTTTGTAACACTGCCATTTTAGGAAAAAAAGTCATTGATTTATATTATCTCTTGATTACAATAATATTAGTTAATACACTACATAATTAAATTACTATATTTAATAATAAAATAACTGTATAACTTAATAGTACTCCCCCCGTCCCACAAAATTTATCCTATTTTACCATTTTCGTCCGCCCCACAAAGTTGTCCCACTTGGAATCTACCAAAAATAGACATTAAATATAGGGGTGAGCAAAAAAACCGGAAACCGAATATCCGAACTGAACCAAACCGAAATTTTGAAATTCGGTTCGGTTTTTCGGTTCGGTTCGATTCGGGCGAAGAAAAAAAATCTAAAAACCGAATTATATATATATTCTATTAATTTAATATATTATATATAACATATAGTATATTCTTTTAATAAATTCTACTATATAATATATATTATATGTATTATTATTTTTATATTATATATAAATATTCTATTAGTATATATAAAATAAAATAAATCACACACACACATATATATATATTAATATTATATTTATTTTTTTCGGGTTTTTCTGTTTTGTTCAGGTTTTTCGATTTTTTAAGTTCGGTTTTCGGTTTTTTGGTTTCGATTTTTCGGGTTCGGTTTGGATTTTGAACTAAATTCGATTTTTCGGTTTTAGTTCAGTTTTGACAAAAAACCGAACCGAAACCCGAATGCACACCCCTAATTAAATACACTCTCAATCTCTTCAATGTGAGACCCTTATTCCATTACATACTTCCATATAATACAAAGTCAAACAATTCTTAGAGCTTGTGTCGAGTCAAACTGGACAAACTTTGTGGGACGGAGGGATTAATACCTATTTTTAAAATAAAATTTATTTAATTATTTTATACGTTTATTATAAGTATCTAGTTTTTTCTTTGCCGAATATGGTATTTTTCCACAACTTAGTTTAATTTTTTCGTTAAATTTTCTAAAAGTCATGAGCACACCAAATGGTTTGATGCAAAAGGTTTGACCCTCGTCATTCATCATGCATCAAATACATTTTCATCAGACAACAATACTATATTCATCCTATAACAAGCTATTTTTCATCATTGAGTAATGGTGTACTCCTATATTTATCGCATGTCAAACCTATTTCTATCATATATTAATACTATATTCACCGTATAATAAATAGATCTACATCATACAATAATATAATGGAAATAAAATCGTTTTAATTAAGGACATACAGATTTACATCATACAGTCAATGAGTCAAATTATATCTATATTAGCAATATAATAGACAGATAGAGATAGCATCGAATTAATTAAGATGATCAAATCAGATTGGACAAAAATATAGCATATCTGAATAAAGGGGAAGGAAAATCTAACATATAGCATAAACAAAACTTTAAGATATTAAGTAATTATCCTTTATGCCTTTCAATAAGTAATACCTATATTGCTATATATCTTATTTATATCTATTAGATATTCAAATTCAATGTTTAATAGTATTGGTTATTAGTTCTATATTAAGATTTGAATCATTTGATTATTCCAATGCATCCCTACATTTATTACTTACTACTACTATACAAAATGCCTCCAATGTATATTAAAAGTTTAAAACAATTACATTCATTGAGTAAATACGTGAAACATTAATGTGATAAGTATTGTTTTATTATTTTTAACCCAAAACTTTTGTTGAAAGAAAATTTGGTGGATGTGTGGTACCTAAAGCTGAAAACTGTGTACCTTATCAAATGAGACAAGGCATCCATACACTATTTTACTATTGGCTAAAACCGCCCTCTTTGTTTCTATAGCATAACTTATACTCTAACCTTCCTTCCCTACATATATTTTTGTCGACCCATTTGTATAGTATATGTACTTACTAGTATTTACAAACTAATGTGTTTATTTTTCACTTTGCTATCAATTTAAATCATAACTTTAACTATACCTTTGATTAGAATAACAAATAACGCATGGTCATCTTTTCCAACCTAGCTTTCGATATATATGTTGTTTGAATATATAGATATATTGGTCATGTTTTATCCGAATGAAAAGATGATGTTTAATGCACAATTTTGAAAATCATACTACTAAATTTGCCATTTGATGTAAATGTTGTGGTTTTTATGCATTTAACTCTGATAAGAAGCATTACCGCTGAGTGTTTGTTATATGAGTTTAACTCAAGAAAGAGTTTGTCTATACACCTCACATTTATTACTTAAGCACAATAGATGTATGACAATAATGTTTAACATCAAGAAACTTTTGTGGTATGCATAATCGGAGACATGGCAATAGAAAAAATTGTAAAAATAAGAGGATAAAAGGGTGTGTGTTTGATGGGTGGAGATTTATTTGTTATGTTGGCTTTAAAGAGCGTCGTTGTGATTTAGCAATGCTGCATATGACTCTCCCTTTATGAGGTTTTCTGTCACTATCCACACCAAAAAACTATGTACTACTATTAATTTTAAGTTGGGTTGGAGAAAGCTGAATGTTTATTTAAAGAGAAAATGTCATTTTACACTACATCAATGCTTCATTTTTTTTGTGATTATACTCCAAATTAAAGCTAGATATATTACAAATTTATATGTATAAAAATCTAATTAAATTTATCCAATCATGGAGTATATAGTTCACATTATCTCCCGCAGTCAAATTGAAGCTATAAATATTTTGACGAAAAATAAACTACTCCATTTTTCTTGCATATATATAAATATTTTAAATTATACGAGTTGGGTACGTGTAAATTAACAGCATCCGATAGAGATGGGGTTTTATATTCTGCAGTAAAATGATGAAGAATAGCCACCTCGATTCTCCATTGCCTAAAACTATGTATAAAGATTGTGTATAAGTACAAATGTTTAGCACCAAATTTTTGTTAACCATATTAGCATTACGACGTCGTATCGGTGATGAATTTTCAATATTTATATGCTATAATTAATCCAAGCATTACTAATTATATTCCATATTTCGGCATCGTGAAGATATGTCATACACACACGCACACATATTAATGATGTTAATATCAAAACATAAATTACTAGGTATCCTAATAAAGATAAGAAAATAGACTGTTTTTGCATGGAAATATTATGACCATGAAAGAGATTGCCTCGTAAATTAAAGGGGACCAGTATAAATCTTTTTATATGTGTAAAAATTGAAACTGCCCTAAATTTTTTAATGTGTAAAAATTTGAAATTGGCCTAATTTTATCCTTTCTTCGTGCTTTCTTCGTGCTATTACTTCAAAATTGACGCTTAAATCGACAAAGTAACAAAAATGAACGTGTTGGACGGATTACCTGTATAATTAATGGCTAATCATGATATAATCGCTATTAAGAACAAATTAATTGGGAGATAGAAGCCATCCATCATCCAGCCAGGAAGATTAATACCTAGCTTTTGTACTAATCCACCATCACATGTTCTTGCAACTTTCTCAATACCCACATTTGAATACTCTCAAGTTTTCTTTTCAAATTAACTTCAAGATGTCCATCATATCTATCTAGTACACAAATCCTTTAGAGCATCCACAATGGCGGCGAGCGGACCGGCTAGCCGATCCCCGGCGCTAGCCGGTCCGCTCGCCGAACCATTGTAACCGGCTAGCCGAATTTCAGCCAAAAAATCGGCGAGCGCAAACAGATTTCCGAGCGCTGGCCGATCCGCTGGCCGCCATTGCAGGCTCCGGATCGGCGAGCGGATTTTTTTTTAAAATTTTCGAAACACTATATATACGCGATTTGCACGTCATTTTCATTTGCACCGCTTGTTTTAACGAGTATTCTTTATATCTTAATTTCTGTACAAGAGCAAAACGCGAAATGGATAACAACAACGAAGGTACTCCAGTGACGAGCGGGTCTCAAACTCCCTCGGTACCCGTGGGAGGTGGATGGGGTCCGATGCCCGGGTACTACAACATGTACCCGTGGCAGCAGATGATGCCCGGGATGGCAGCCGGGGGTAGTATGCACTGGATGGCAGGCGGGGTTAGTATGCCGGGATGTCAGGGAGTAACGGGAATGCATCCCGGTATGCAGATGATGTCGGGGTGGGCACCCGGGATGCAGATGATGCGGGGGGGGGGGGGGGGGGGGAGAGGGGGGTACCGGCGTTGCAGCCCGTGACGCAGGGGACGTCGGGGGGGACAACGTCTATCGCCCCAGTTTTGATTTTTCGACTGCTTCTTCGCACACATCTACCCCATCGGAGACGCAGTTCACGCAATTTGAGACTTTCTCCTTAGAGGAGGTGGGGTTTGATCTTCTCGGGGTTCCGGAAACTCCCGTTCAAACGGAGGGAGTAGGGAGGGGTCGGGGCGGCCCAAAGAAGAAGAACAAGGGAAAGGGCAAAAGGGTCGGCGAGTCGTCGCAGCCGGTGTACGGAGGAAGTGGACGGATGCAGAGAACGTCGCGCTGTCCAAGGCGTGGGTGAGTGTTTGCGATGATCCCCTCACTTCGAACAATCAGAGGATCGTCAACTTGTGGGCCAAAATAGCAGCAGCCTACAAGGAATTTTGCCCGGAGGGGAGGCCACGCAACGGGGAGGAGTGTCGGAAGGCGTGGGACCGAATCAGGGCTGGGGACTCCCGATTTTCGGGCTTGTACGCCAATGCCCTCCGCATGCAGAGCAGTGGCCAAACTGACGAGGACTGCAGGAGGATAGCGGAGAAAGCCTTCCCTGTGCTCGGGCTCTATAAGGAGTTCACCTACTGGAAGTGCTATGAGGTGCTGACAGACTTCGAGAAGTTCCGGGCAGGTGTCGACGCTGGCTGGCCGAAGAAGCAGCGACTGAACTATACCGACGATTACAGCGGCAGCAGCGGCGGTTCCCACGACCTCCCCGAGGGTGCTCAGGAGCTCCCGTCCCCTCCATCGTTTGCTCGCCGAACTTGCCCGGCTAGTCAAATGTGGGCGCAACGGGAATCGAGGGGGGTCGCCGGGGGGTCCTAGGAGGTCCAGTCGGTATCCTCCCCTGTTGGCCAGTCGATAGGCGATCTCGCCTTCTTCGCGCGTCAACAAACGCGGGCTCAGATGGCCAAGACCTTAGCCGATTGGAAGACGGAAACTGACCCCGAGGAGAAGAGTTTTCTTCACGCAATGCTCGTGAGCATGCGAGCCGATTTGAATGCCGCCGCGGCACGGTTGGGGGGCGACGGCGACGGAGGCGACGAGGAGTGAGACGGAGGCGGGTTTTTTTTAATTAATGTAATTTTTTTAATTAATGTACTTTTTTAATTTTAATAGTATAATTGAATTTTCTCGTATCTGTGTCGTAAATTTAATTCCGTATTTTGTGTGATTGTTAATTATTTGTTTTATATAATTTTGAGTGATGTGGCTAGGCTATTGCTGGGATATTTGCTTATTTTGATGATGTGACATGAGGATTTTTAGTGCTGGTGATGTGCTAGGAGGAGTTTGTGGCTAGACTATGGCTGGGCTATGACTGAGCTATTCTCATTGTGGATGCTCTTAAGTTGGGATTCGAAGATTACTCTGAGTTGTTGTTCAGTTGATTTTGTTGGTTTCTAGGATTAGAAGAGATAAAAGCCGGGCATAATACAAACCCAAAGAAGGAATACAAAAGGAGAAACTGAACTAAAAATTACAACTGAAATTGAAACAGTAACCGTGAATAAGTTTAGCCGAGTCGAGGAGGCCTCTTCCCGCAAGACGAGATACGCCCTGGTAGTGCTCTCGGTTTGGCCTGTCGTCCCCAAAGGTAAAACGGCTACATCTCTGGTGATGCAGCACCGCAATCAACAGAGCTCCGGCGAACTAGATGGAGGAGAGGGCAAAGCTTCGACAGAAAGACAAATGCAGAGAGAGGGAGAGAGCTTATGCTTGTGTAATGTGTCTCTAATGCAATGGAATGGCTAGCCTATTTATAGGCCAAGCCACCATGCAGGGTCAACCAAGCCATGAAGGCTCATCATGGCAGATTCGTAACCGCCGACGGTTACAAGCGTGTGGCAGGAGTGTGCCTTTCGCGTGCGGAGCGTGTGCTTTTCTCACGTGGCAGCTCTGACTGTGCCACGCTTGACGACGTGTCAAGCCACTTGGATTGCTGACTCTGCGGTGGTATAAAAAGATTAAGTTTGGGCTAGGGACAAGTCCAAGTCTAAGTCAAAGTCCAAGATCGAGATCGGGACCGGGACCGGGCCCGCGACCGCGACCACATGCTCGGGCGGGCGGGCGGCGGCGGTGCGCGCGTGTGGGTTCTTTCACCCATCTTGGTCCACTATAATTATTAAGTAACATAAAGTCACTTAATTTAAACACATTAAAATATGTGTTAATTCTCATATATGGGATAATTAACACTAGTTAATTATTCCCTAAGCTCCAACTCCAAGCTTTTAATTAAAAGCTAATTATGCCCAACTTTAATCCACCATTTCTCACTCACCGGAAATCGGATTTGAGAATGTGAATATACTACATTTATCTACGTAAAATGTAGATCGACGCTATATCATTTAATTTCATAAAATTAAATGTCTCATCACTTTTATTATTTGGTCAAAATCCATTGACCGGGCATATTTAATCCATGATTTTTACAGATTTTATTCTTTGTTGACTTATGTGTTTGTTCTTAATTTGATGTACGTACATATGATGCTATGTTGTGTTTTTTATGTTTGAATTGATACCATTCTAGACATTTTGCTAGACAATTCCTCATTGGAAAAAAATATTGAAGTATTTGAATTCACAATTTGGACTTCGTAAATGCTGGTGATACTAACTTTCATATGGCAATTCTTGAGATTGATTTCGCATTAAACATGAATGGCATTGGTTCACCTAATTCAAATTGTTTGATTAAGTTTAGTCTTTCCTACATTGATTTTACTGATTACGAGTTCCTAATTACTTCTAGATTGATTGATTTATTGATTAAGAGCTCCTAACAAGCTAATAGTTTCTACATTTAGTATAACACCATAATTTCAATGTTGAATTCGATAAAGGGTTTGGTGATTTATGAACCCCACCTAACTATTCTAAAAAACAAAAAAAATAAAAATAAATCCCACCTCACCTACCTATCAATATATACAACATTTTGCATTCATGTGTGTGTGTGTGTGTGTGTGTGTGTGTTGGAGTATTTGATATTTGACATGTGTTATTGATAAATGGATATACAATTCTATCATAGAGTAAGACAATATCACCACATGAACTTTCACCTTTTCAGTTTTTCTCCTGCAATGAATGAGCTAGCTATTATGAAGAAAAAAGATATTTTCAATATCTACAATGATGAGACAAAAAATTAATGTCCAAATCTTGAGAAATGATCAAATGATGAGTTTTAGCCACGAGGAGATGACTGCTTTATACGGCAACTTTATCTTTAATTTCACATGATCACAATAAAGATGCCAAATCAATTCACAAGCCGTTTACTTGTAGAGGAGGCTATTTGGAAATTAAAGACGAAAAGAGAAAAAAATAAAAAGCATTCTTTATAATAATTAGTGAAAATTACAATTAAACCTCCCGACCAACCAATCGTTTTGGTTGATGCCTAAAATTAAGAAACAATAGCTTGTTCAAAAGGTGTTGGAGGTAAAGATACACGTACGTTTTTGTTAGTGCCGATTCCTATAAGACTCCTTTATGATTATTTATACCCATTTTTATTTTTTTCAAATTTTCCCTTTCTTCAAATTTATTTTCCTAAAAAAATAATTGAATAAGGTAAACGAATATACCTAGTTATTTAATAAATATTGTAGTAGTATTTCACATACTTCAAAAATTATCGAACAATTATATATATTGTTGGGTACAAACCCATTCCACAATCGGATGAGGGAGAGAAGTTGGAAAGTGTATATAATTCACGTTCAACCTCAATTAGTTTGAAGCCTTTCGAAATGACCCAAAAACAGATCCGAGCGATATGAACTGTAGGTAAAAACAAATTTATAAATAACTTGAAATCCTTCGATTGTCACTATTTTTAATTTATACTAATATTCAATAAAAAAATTTAAAAATAAATGAGGAATTCCAATACATAAAAAAATATTTTTGTACAATCAAATCCAACCAATTAGTTTGAAGCCTTTCTGGAGTGACCCAAAAACAAATCCGTGCGAAATGAACTATAGGTAAAAACAAATTATAAATAACTTGAAATCCTTCGATTGTCACTATTTTTAATTTATACTAATATTTAATTAAAAAAATTAAAAATAAATGAGTACTTCCAATACATAAAAAATATTTTTGTACAATCAAATCCAACCAATATATCAAATGCGTGGACTGGGCCTATATTTTTACAAAGCCTAACTCAACCTACTCTAATCATGGGGTTTGAACTTAGTTGGGCTTCATGCTAATCATACCCTATTGGGCCAGCCAATCATAAGTTTGGCAGAGTATTTTAGAAGTACTTTTATTACTGATTTAATTAATTTTCAATGAAAACATTTCTAAAAATCACACGAAAGTACCTCAATTTGCGCGTGGAAGTGGTAGATAGAAAGATAGGACAAAAATATATAAACACCACAATACTACTAAATACTGAACTTCATGAAATTTTCATGGTTTAGTTACTTCTGAAATATTTTTTTTATCACAAAAGCTTGTTTTTTTATATAACATTCCATTGGGTACATGGAAATTGGAGTGTATGATTAGAATTGGAGTCTTCAATTTCAAATTTAATGTTTTGTACCATAAAAATATTTGAATTTGAAATTGAATTACAATTTTAAATTTCTTAATTCTAGGGAGTATAATTTATATTTCAGATGTGAAGTGGATAATTGAAATTTAAAATAGTTATAAATTAGATATACAATACACATATTGCACACACATACACAAAATACACACACTCTCTACACACATTGCACCAGCGCGCACACGCACAATAGACAAATTGCATACACACAAACACACAGTGTAATGTATGTATTGTGAGTGTGTGGAATTTTTTCAAATTTAATTTCATATTAATCACTTTCCTCCATCCATAATTAATTGAGTTTGTTTGACTTGACTCAGATTTTAAGAAATATAGTGAAAAGTGGGTTGAAAATGTTAGTGGAATGTGAGTCATACTGTGAAAGTGTGTCCATGCAAACTACTGATTTGATCGAGTGGTGGAGCCGAGCTGCAGCTCAAAGAAGAGATCAAGAAATGAAGCTCGGCTTTGAGCTAGCTCGGCTAGAAAGGAGTTCGGCTAGAAAGGAGTTCGGTGAAAGGAGTTCGGTAAGCTCGGCTTACCGAGCTGGAACTAGCCTGGAACTAGCCGAGAAGAAGAAGGCAGAAGAAGGAAGCTCGGCTTTGAGCTGGAACTAGCCGAGAAGGAAGAGTTCGGTTTTGAGCCGAGTAGCGGTTATAACTAACTTTGGGAAATAGAGTTAGTTGGATTTTATTTCTTGATTGCATCTTGTATAAATAGCTCGATAGAGCTCAGTAGTGAAGTAGCAGAATTACACCATATACACACACACCCAGAGAGATTAATTCTCAAGATAGCGAGCGGTTGTGAGCGGTAGAGTGTGAGTGTGAGTTCATTGTAATTGTAAAGAGTTCATCAATAAGATTCCGGTCATCTTCTCCGTGGACGTAGGTGGTTTATCACCGAACCACGTTATATCGTTTGCGTGCTTTATTTTCTCGATTACGTGTGTGAGATCAGCGGCAACGCAACCCAACAGGTGGCGCCGTCTGTGGGAATTTCCCAAAGGAGTTCTTGATTGCTTTCTGGGATAGTTAGGGTCCAAGAATTCCGGTACTTGAGCTGATCTTGGCGATTGCCCACCGTCTGTTTGAGAAATGTCTACAGCTAAGTTTGAGGTGGAGAAGTTCACCGGGAAAAATGACTTTGGGCTGTGGAGGTTGAAGATAAAGGCCATCTTGATGCAGCAGGGCCTATGGAATATCTTGAAGAATGAAGTCGATGCCGAGAAAGAAGCGGAGGTCGATGAAAAAGAGAAAGGAAAGCTTCAGGATATGCAGTATAGAGCCTACAGCACCCTAATCTTGAATTTGTCAGATAGGGTTCTGAGGGAAGTCTCCAAAGACGAGACAGCTGCGGGAGTATGGACAAAACTTGAGTCATTGTACATGACCAAGTCCATTACAAATCGTTTACACCTGAAGCAGAAGCTCCTTGCATTCAGATTCTCAGATGCGAGAGGAATTACAGAGCAACTTGAAGAATTTGGTAAGTGTGTAGATGATTTGGAAAATATCGATGAAATGATCAAGGATGAAGATAAAGCCTTGATGCTGCTGAATTCGCTTCCTAAGAGTTTTGAACACTTCAAGGATGCGGTGTTACTTGGAAGAGAGTCCAAGGTTACATATGAAGAAATTCATTCTGCTCTGAAAATGAAGGAATCGCATAAGAATGATTATTCCACTTCTACTAGACAGAATGATCCAGTGGCTGAGAGTCTTTTCTTGAAGAAGGGTCAGAACAAGAAAGTTTTCAACAAGAAGAAACAAAACAAAGATAAGGCTGAGGGAGAGAGGGAGACTAGAAGCTGCTACTATTGCAGAAAGCCGGGTCACTTGAAGAAGGCATGTTTCGCTTGGAAAAGGAAGCAAGAACAAGCGATCAATGCAGGTTCAAATACTGCAGATCTTGCTCAGGAAGTGGAGGCCAATGAGGCCTTGAATATACTCTCAGGGGCAAGAATTGAAGAATGTTGGATCATGGACTCAGGTTGCTCCTTTCATATATGCTCCCACAGATCCTGGTTTCAAAAGTTGACAGCACACACAGGATCAGTAATGTTGGGGAATGATCAGACATGTGATGTTAGAGGGATTGGAGAAATCAAGCTGAAGGTGAGTGATGGTAGTGTAAAAACTCTCACAGAAGTGAGGTTCATACCTCAGATCAAGAGAAACTTGATTTCTTTAGGGCTGCTGGAGTCCAAGGGCTACAGGTTTGAGTCCAGTAACGGAGTGCTCAGGGTGACAAAGGGTCCCAGAATAGTCATGGAGGCCAAAAGAAAGAATAGCCTGTATTACTTGGTGGGTGAAACCGTGATCAATGCAGCAAATGTTACTCAGTCAGAGAGCCTGGATCTGTGGCATGCTAGACTTGGGCATGTGGGGGAAAAAGGCATCAAGGAGCTTGCTAAGCTGGGTGTAATGAGGCTGGGGACATCAGAGAGGCTCAACAAATGTGAGTCTTGTATTCTTGGAAAGGCAAAAAGGCTACCATTCTCTGGTGGAAAGCACACTACAACAGCTCCCTTTGTATATGCTCACAGTGACTTATGGGGGCCTTCTCCAGCAGAATCCATAGGTGGAGGTAAGTATTTCATATCTATTATAGATGACTATTCAAGAAAGGTATGGGTTTACATCCTCAAAGAGAAGTCTCAAGCATTTGAGAGGTTTAGAGAATGGCATACTAGATATGAAAATGAGAGAGGGTCAGTGCTGAAGTACTTAAGAACTGATAATGGGATGGAGTTCTTATCTACTGAGTTTGATAGCTTCTGTAAAATGAAAGGGATAAGAAGGCATAGGACCGTGCCAAGGAACCCTCAACAGAACGGGCTGGCAGAGAGGATGAACAGGACGTTGCTAGAAAGAGTGAGATGCATGTTGTTCTACTCTGGAATGCCAAAGAAATTTTGGGCAGAGGCTGTTTCTACTGCAGCTGATCTGATTAACAAATGCCCCTCTTCATCAATTTCTAATGAGACTCCTGATCAGAGATGGTATGGAACTTTGGGAGACTACTCAGGCTTGAAGATTTTTGGGTGTGCGGCTTATGCACATATCAAGCAGAATAAGTTGGAACCAAGAGCAAGAAAATGTGTGATGTTGGGATACCAAGATGGAGTGAAGGGGTATAGGTTATGGAATATGGATGAAGGGGGTCAGAATATCATTGTGAGTAGAGATGTAGTGTTCGATGAAGGAGAAATTCCATTCAAGAAAAGTAGAGCACCCCCTGGTGGTGACAGTAGCTCTAGCATACAAGAGTTTGAGTTTGATGAGAAATCTGCTTGGTCTGATGCTGATGAGGATGTTGAAATCTCTGAACACCAAGAAGAAGGTGGAGCTTCCAGTTCTCAGTCAGATGAAAACACAAGAGGTGGAGATCCATCAAATCAAGGAAACAGAAGAAATCCAAGAAGGAATGCAGGCTTGCCCAGCAGGTTTTCAGATTATGATATGAGCTTCTTTGCTCTTTGTGTAGCAGAGGTGCTCATGTTCTCAGAGCCTTCAACCTATGAAGAAGCCATAAAATGCAAGGAAAGTCAGAAGTGGATCAGAGCCATGGAAGAAGAAATAGAGTCCTTGTTGAGAAATGGGACTTGGATTTTGGTGAATGACCCAGGGACTCAGAAACTCATAAGTTGCAAGTGGCTATTTAAGAAGAAGGTTGAAGTTGGGGAAGTTGAAAGCATACGTTTTAAGGCAAGGTTGGTAGCTAGAGGATTCACACAAGTAGAAGGTATTGACTACACTGAGGTGTTCTCTCCAGTGGTAAAACACACCTCCATTCGGATCTTATTGGCCTTGACAGCTCATTTTGATTGGGAGCTGCATCAACTCGATGTAAAAACAGCTTTTTTACATGGGGATCTAGAGGAGACGATCTATATGATGCAGCCTAAGGGTTTTGAAAGGCCTGGAGAAGAAAAGAAGGTTTGCTTACTTAAGAAAAGCCTATACGGGCTCAAGCAGAGCAGTAGGCAGTGGAACAAGAAGTTCCATGAGCAAATGGAGCTGATGGAGTTTGAGAGATCCAGCTTTGATAGCTGTGTATATGTCAAGAGAAGTGGAGATTTGATAATAGCCTACCTGTTACTGTATGTAGATGATATTCTACTAGCTGGATCAAGCTTGAGTGAATTGCAGATTGTAAAAGATGAGCTTAAACAAAAGTTTGAGATGAAGGATCTTGGGGAGGCAAAACGAATCCTAGGCATGGACATTGTCAGAAATAGGAAGAAGAAGGAACTGAGGCTTGTGCAAGCTGAGTACATCAAGAAAGTGATAAGGAAATATCAGGTGACAAATGCAAAGGCAGTCTCTACTCCATTAGCAGGCCATTTTAAGTTGAGCAAAGAACAGGCGCCTAAAACCGATGAAATCAGAAGGGAAATGAGTGCGATACCATATGCGAATATAGTGGGAAGCATAATGTACTTGATGATATGTACAAGGCCGGATGTGGCTCATGCAATAAGCGTGGCTAGCAGGTACATGGCTGATCCGGGTAGAGAACACTGGATGGCTCTGAAATGGATCTTGAAATATTTGGGAGGATCTGTTATGATTGGTTTGAGATTTGGTGGAAAAGCATGGTCTGAGAAAGATGAGATTCTTGTAGGCTACTGTGATTCTGATTATGCGGCCAACTTGGATAATAGGAAGTCCCAAAGCGGCTACATATTCACTTTGTTTGGTACAGCCATTAGTTGGAAGTCGAATCTACAACCGGTGGTCGCATTGTCCACAACTGAGGCAGAATATATTGCACTAACAGAGGCCGCAAAGGAGGGAAAATGGCTACAAGGAATCTTACAAGATCTGGGGATAGAGCTGGGAGCAGTAATGATTAATTGTGACAGCAATTCAGCCATATACTTAGCCAAGCACCAAATGTTCCATGAGAGATCTAAACATATCGATGTAAGGAGGCACTTCATCAGAGACGAAATTCAGAGTGGGAAGATCAATGTGGTGAAGGTTCCCACTGAAGAAAATGCCTCAGACATGTTAACCAAGTCACTGCCAACTTTGAAGTTCAAGCATTGCTTGAAGTTGGTGGAAATTGTGGAATGTTGAAGTATGGAACAGGATTGAGAAGGGAATCTAGATATTGATGGAGTTTTGCAAGGACAAGGTGGAGATTTGTGAAAGTGTGTCCATGCAAACTACTGATTTGATCGAGTGGTGGAGCCGAGCTGCAGCTCAAAGAAGAGATCAAGAAATGAAGCTCGGCTTTGAGCTAGCTCGGCTAGAAAGGAGTTCGGCTAGAAAGGAGTTCGGTGAAAGGAGTTCGGTAAGCTCGGCTTACCGAGCTGGAACTAGCCTGGAACTAGCCGAGAAGAAGAAGGCAGAAGAAGGAAGCTCGGCTTTGAGCTGGAACTAGCCGAGAAGGAAGAGTTCGGTTTTGAGCCGAGTAGCGGTTATAACTAACTTTGGGAAATA
Organism: Salvia splendens; assembly: GCF_004379255.2. Lineage (NCBI taxonomy): Eukaryota > Viridiplantae > Streptophyta > Magnoliopsida > Lamiales > Lamiaceae > Salvia > Salvia splendens. Next base: position 14,700,477 of record NC_056047.1, on the reverse strand, counting down.
GAGTTAGTTGGATTTTATTTCTTGATTGCATCTTGTATAAATAGCTCGATAGAGCTCAGTAGTGAAGTAGCAGAATTACACCATATACACACACACCCAGAGAGATTAATTCTCAAGATAGCGAGCGGTTGTGAGCGGTAGAGTGTGAGTGTGAGTTCATTGTAATTGTAAAGAGTTCATCAATAAGATTCCGGTCATCTTCTCCGTGGACGTAGGTGGTTTATCACCGAACCACGTTATATCGTTTGCGTGCTTTATTTTCTCGATTACGTGTGTGAGATCAGCGGCAACGCAACCCAACACATACTTTTATAATAAAATGTCAATGTGATAAGTCATTGGAATGTGGGTCCATTACCAAAAATAAAAAGTAAGGGTGTCAATTAATTATGGTCGGACGAAAAAAAAATTAGTGTCAATCAATCTTGAATAGACGGAGTACTTCTTTTTACCAAACATGAGATTTGAAATTGAATTCACTTTCAAATCGATTTTAAATCATTATAATTCCGATTCAATTTCAATTACGTAGACCCGACCAATATGCTACCAAAATTCAGCCAAATTAAAATATTAAATGTTGGAGCAATATGCTACCAAAAATCTTCTATTACAACTGTAGACTGTATTTGTGACAAATGTCTATCCACTGAAATTTTTTTTGCCAAATTTTCGAATCTGACCAAAATCTAAGTTAGGGTTAGATTATAATTTTTTTTGCAAAGCTTGGTTTTTTCCCGACCGACCCAGTTTTAAAATTTTCCGGCAAAATATGATCTAAATGGACAATCATAAAGTCTGCGTGTGCATATCAAAAAATTAAAACCTTACAATGTCGTTACGTTTCCTAGATTTTTTTTATAATTCTAAGAATTTGGCTAACAAATCACAGTTTGAAGCTTATGTTTTAATACTTTGAAATAGAAATATGCTCTGTGTATTTGTGAAAATGGATGATATACTATTTTGTTTCTGAAATATTTTAATCTTAACTCTTGGGTTTTACATATCTACGCCACCTAAAGAGAAGTAACGATAAATAGGATTAAAAATATCATAGTATAATCCAGTCGAACCCGCCTTCTAGCCCGTTTTGGTAAAAACAACCAACACCAAAGTTTGTGGTTTTTCGTACCAATTTTCCTGTTCATGAAAAATAGCAAATTTTTGAGAAAGTTAATGATTTTATAAGGCCAAATCACCTAATTTTTCAACCTAATGGAAAGTGACTAAACCGAGAGAAGTTTAAAGTTAAATTCATATTAATTTCTGTATTGTTCATAAATATATATTTTTTTTGTAGTTTTTTATTAGACTTGAATACTGATAGTATTAAATTAGCATATTTACTACGTGTATAAGTTGTAACTTCTTCAAAATATAATTGTTTATAATTTGTACTACTAATTAGGAGTACAAATATTTTATTAAATTTGGATTGATCTATTTATAAATCAATTAGTTATTAACTTAATGGTTGATTAAATACCAATTTAAGTATTAAAAAAATAATTATTATGTTGATTTTGTTGAATTAGGAAAAATAAGTTTGTTATAGTAAAAATATTCTAGATATTTATAAATTGAAAAATCTAGATTTTGTACTAAAAATTATCTAGATTTTAATAGGAAAATTTTGACATGTTATAATGGAAAATTCAAATTAGGATACAAGACCTATAAATATGTGTGTTGTAAATATTTCGATAGGTCGACAAGTAAAATGTTCTTTAAGTTTACCCAAATCACCAAATTTCCTAAATCCTCTTCATATTTTCCACTACTTTGATGAAGCCGTGCGATAGTGGTTCGCCTTTGCCTCCGGAAATTCACCTCTTCGGCTCTTTCTCTCCTATCACAGCCGAAACAAATTTTGTTATTTATACTCTCTTAAAGTAGGGCTTCAATAAGGGTGGAAGCTTTTGGGCTGGGCTTTGCTTGATTTAATTTTGTTTCAACTATATTTTGATAGTTAATGAGTAAATAACAATAGTTAATTGTTTCTGGAGCTTCTTTGGAAATGTTATTTTTTCGCATTATTTTTAACATGCGTATGTCAAAGTGGTCACTGTTTCATGCTCAAATTCATGACAATAAGTCTTTATTTTAAACTCATAGATATTATGTATTAATATTATTTTAATTATTTTTATACTTATTTTAATAGTATACTTCTTATAAATTTATATCATAATAATTAATACTCACAAATATAAAGACATTGAAAGAACACGCTTAATATAGACAAAGGTGAACACCCCATCCCCACTTTTATGTGTAGTTGTACAAAGAGAGAGAAGATAATTGAACTATTTGTTATAGAAACTAATTTTGGGTTGGAATAATATATTAACTTATTTTCATAATTCTAGCAATATATTATTATTATTGTTAATTATTAATCGATTTTTTTTAATTTAAGATAATTGTTCTTATTGTCAAACATTTATAATTTTAATCAATTCTAGCAATATACTATTATTATTATTAATTGATTTGTTTTTATTTAACATAATTGTTCTTATTGTCAAACATTTATAATTTTATTTCAATTCTTCAAAAAGAACAAAGTATACTCATTTATTTATTACTATAACAAATATTGTGATGTATGCAACATTCTAATAATTTTAAAAAATTTGACTGTTAGAATAAAGATAAAAATGAATTTTATTCATTTGAACAGAGATAATACTGTACATACTAATTTTTGAAATTTGACTCTCATAATAAAGACAAAAATGAATTATATTCATTTGAACAGATATAATACTTACTATTATTTATTCAAATTATAAATACAGTATAAAAAGATGTAATGCATTCAAATTTAATATGCTAGAATTATATATAAATACAGTATAAAAAGATGTAATGGAATACTCCTATTAGTTTGATTTTTACAAATAATCCAGTTACAGTTGCGGACGGGCGAAAATGAAAAAAATGAGATATTTAATGGCGGACGTATTGAGTATTACTTTATTCTTTCTTCACTCAAGTCACAAAATAAAAATGTATAAAATCATGTGTCGAATAGAAATACTTCACTTATAGTGGGATGAGAGAAGTACATTTATTTTTTGTGAAGTGTACATAATGATATTATTTTTTATTTTGTTTTATTTCAAATTTATATCCAATTAGTGAAAATCATATTACCCGCACGGGAGGTAATACTAGTGGGATTAAATGAGCCAAATTACAGAGCCAATTCCAGCTAGAGTAGTCCATAGAATGTTCGATGTCGCATACATTAATATGGTATACCTAATTTGGCGGACTTGAAACAGGTTTGATTGATTTGGGAAACACATCTTTGTTCCTATGGCTTGCGAAAGAAGTTTCACATTTACTACTTTCATTCTATATGATTGAAATAGTTAGAAACTCCAGCAGGTTTCATACTTTACTATATCTCAGAAAAACTGTTATACTGGCTTTCATAGTTACTATTCATAACTACTTACTATATCTGAGAATGCTGTCGTCTACTATCTGACTGGAAAAGGTCGAGAAATGATGTCTACAACAGTATAAAATTCATTGTTATAATCTTGCACGCCTAATAAGTGTTCTAAGAAAAAAAAAATTTGTGTTTGTGTTATTTGATTAAAATCTAGCATCCAATTGTTAAAAATTTCATACTCCCTCCGTCTCATGTTGGTTGCACTTTTCATTTACGGACATTTCCAAACTATTTGCACTATTTTTTTTTTAAGTAAAAGTTAGGGTATTTAGTTAAAATATTAGAGTTAGTTAAGTGTTCTCTTGTTATACTTGAAATGCTAATTTTATTACATTAATTACTCATGCTTAAATTTACGTTGTAAGTATGAGACAGAGTGAGTATGTTATTAAGGTTCAAAGTTGTGCTGATATTAGGGCTGCAAATTTGGATATTCAATTCGAAATCTGAAAATATGAACTCGATTCCTTTCGGTATCCAGTACTTTATTTATAAAAAAATTGAAATATTGGCGAGGGCTGCCATTAGGGCCGCGGCCACCGGATTCGGATGTCGGGTCTCTGTGCCGCCAAAATCTTCCAATTAACCGGAGAATTACCGCACTAATTGGACGGAGAGACCATCCAGTAGCTTGCGAAATCGTTGCCATAGGGAGTGGCACCATCCCTGTCTCCACCCTAGCCGTCGGCAACTGCGCAATTTCTCAACATGCCAACTTAATTTCGTCGGGCCTTCACCAAAATATTGACGATTTAGGCCTATGATTGGGGGAAATTTGGGAAGGACTCACGTTGTGGCTGAACTGATTTGAGAAGTGGAAGTGATTAGGGTTAATTGATTTGGAAATTGAGAAGTTAATTTTTCTAAATTGTTGTAATTGTGATTTAAAATAAAATTAAATTAAAAATTTACTGGTCAAAATCGGGTAATACCCGATACCTGAAAAAAATTAGAAATTATCCTACCCAAATCCATACCCAATATCAAGCAAGTCAGATATCAGGTACTGGAAAAAAATCGAGTTATGTCAGAAATACTAAATAATCAATATCCAAATTGACAGTCCTAATTGATTTATATCTAGTTGATTTATATTTCATTTATTAGGTATATATAAGTTTTGTTGTGATATGAAATTTTAAAAATATCATATTGATTAAATTGGAGTATATGGAATTTGTGGTCAATAGTCAATACACTTCTAGATCAAAGATAAGACTTGGTGAAAGAAATACTTCTATTCATGCATATAAGTGAATGAAGTCTGCAAATTATTTTATTTCACCGTAGAGATTGACAGATTGTATGCACTTACAAAACTCTCTTCCTTGTAATTCTTACTTAATAAAAATCAGGTGATGATCAAGAATAAGTTTACTAACTTAAGAATGTGGAAAAGATATTTATGTCTTGTCTATAAGAAATAGTATGTTACAGCTTCTTCTATGGTAATTGCGACATTAAAGTTAAAGGTTACTTTTTTTGCATCCCTATATTTAGTTTTACTCATACAAGTATTATGAAATGTGCACATATGCAAACACTCTCATTATGTTATTTTTGGGTAGAGTATTATTGAATGTGTACATGGACTGCCTTTCTTAGCATGTTAATAATCAAACATGTATAGGTGAAAACACCAATAATTGATACCTTAATTTGACTATCATACCAGTCTTCATAGTAGTACTATCTAAAAATGGCTCATTAGAAGCTTATGTTAAAGGAAGGAAAGAGGATTATGCGTTTTAGTAATAGTATGTGATGTACAAACATTGCCATATTATATATAGATACATGGACTGTCTTTTCTTTGGAAAGTTAACTCTGACATTAGGTCATTGAAAGACTTTCGTTGTGCAACCATAATCCAATATATATCAGGTGAATCTGAGTTCTGTCTTTGGTTTGTTGATTTTTTATATTTTTGCAAAATACTTATCTAGCTCTTGTTTGGAAAATAATTCATACAAATGTTGGACTAGAACAGTATATATGATGCATCAGCACAATGGTTAGAAATAAAGATATATATGTTGGGTTGCATGAGCATATTCTGGTGCTAAATTAGTCATACAGTGATACAATTACATTAAGATCACACCCTTCATGTTTCATTTTATAGAAATCTATGGTTCCATCTTAAAATCAATTGGTGAGAGGAGTAGCCCATGAGATTTATATAGTAGTTTCAGTTTTCTCTTGATATGAGGAGTGGCTCATAGGATTTATATACTAGTTTCAGTTTTCTCTTGAAAAAAGATGTGAGATAGTTTCTCAATACTATTCTTTCTCTTACTTTACTATTTATCCACTTTAATTATTTATTATCATTTTTATAAAACGAGTGCGAAAAAGTGATCGGGACTCCTAAAGTGGGACGGAGGAAGTATTTTTTAGTTTCAATTGTCAACACCTTCCTCAAGGCCCAAATTTTAAGTCCAAATATACTGCTGGTCAGTCATTTTTTTTGTTTCAGTTTAGATATGCTGCTGGGTCAGTTATCTTTTTTAGTTTCAGCCCAGATATACTGATGAGTCAGTTAAATTTGACCCACAGTCGGTGTCCCGCTCTGATACCATGATAGATTTGCATTGGTTCCATCCTAAAACCAATTGGTGATAGAAAGAGTGGCACATGGATTTATATACTCCATCCGTCCCAAGTTACTTGAGTCGTATTCCTTTTTGGATTGTCACACATTACTTGAGTCATTTCTCTTTTTGGCTAACAACAAAACATCTAATCACACCTATTTTATTCTTTCTTTTACTTTATTTTCTCGGATCTCTCTTACTTTATTCTCTCTTCTACTTTATTTTACTTTATTTAACTTATTAAACACAACTTTCTTAAATCCGTGCTAAAAAGAAACACCTCAAGTAACATGGGACGGATGAAGTACTAGTTTCAGTTTTCTCTTGACACCGATGTGTGATAGTTATATGTTATTTTTTAGTTTTAATTGTCAACATCATCTATACACAAACAAAATACTTTCCAAGCATCATATTCATGATTTTAGTACTATAGTGTCGTTCGATTTCTATAACTCATTATTATATAATTATTTATTTAAAATTAGGTTATAAGATTAATTTAATGAAACTGAGACATCTATGACTAATTATCATATAATTAAAGTTATAAAATTCAATTTTATAAACCAAACGTAATGATATAAGTATTGTAAAAATCATGGATTAAATATGCCCGGTCAATGGATTTTGACCAAATAATAAATGTGACGAGACATTTAATTTTGTGAAATTAAATGACATAGCGTCGATCTACATTTTACGTAGGTAAATGTAGTATATTCACTTTCTCAAATCCGATTTCCGGTGAGTGAGAAATAGTGGATTAAAGTTGGGCATAATTAGCTTTTAATTAAAGCTTGGAGATGGAGCTTAGGGAATAATTAACTAGTGTTAATTATCCCACATTGGAGGATTAACACATCTTTAATGTGTATAAATTAAGTGACTTTATGTTACTTAATAATTATAGTGGACCAAGATGGGTGAAAGAGCCCACACGCGCGCACACGCGCGCGCCGCCGCCGCCGCCCGCCCGCCCGAGCCCGAGCCCGTGCCCGTGCACGTGGTCGCGGGCCGCGGGCCCGGGCCCGGGCCCGATCCCGATCTCGATCCCGATCCCGATCCCGATCCCGATCTTGGACTTGGACTTGGACTTGGACTTGGACTTGGATCTTGGCAATTGGTCTTGGCAATTGGTCTTTGGGCTTGGTGCTTGGCCCAAACTATTCTTTTTGGACCACCGTCGAGTCAGCAATCCAAGTGGCTTGACACGTCGTCAAGCGAGGCACAGTCACGGGTGCCACGTGAGAAATCCACACGCTCCACACACGGATGGCACACTCCTGCCACACGTCTGTAACCGACATCGGTTACGAATTGCCATGATGACAGCCATCATGGCTGTTGACCCCCTGCAGTGGACTGAGCCTATAAATAGGCCAGCCATTCCATGCATCACTAAACAATTCAAAAAGCATTCTGCATCATAAGCTCTCTCCCTCTCCCTGCATAGTTTTTTTGTCGAAGCTCTGCCCTCTCCTCCATCCAGTTCGCCGGAGCTCTGTTGATTGCGGTGCTGCATCAATAGAGACGTAGCCGTTTTACCTTTGGGGACGACACGCCAAACCGAAGAGCACTACCGGGGCGTATCTCGTCTTGCGGGAAGAGGCCTCCTCGACTCGGCTAATCACACTGGTTTAGTAGTTTCGATTATACGTTGTATTTTTAAGTTCAGTTCTTCCTTTTCTTTCTTTTGGGTTGTATTACGCCCGGTAGTTATCTTTGTAATCCCAGAAACCAACATTCGCAAGACGAGATAACTTGCCTTTGAAGGAATTTGGACTTCTAAACTGAACTAAAACTTTCGAAATATTAAACACCTTTGCTGGAGATGTCTACCGACTCCAACACCGCCGCTGCCACCACCGCCGCCGCCATTCCCTCCACCATGGCGACCACTGGACCGGTCAACACTTCATCGGCTCCCTCGATGATGCCAACTCCCGGCTTCCCAGCTGCCTCATCCACCGTCCCTTGGGTTTGGGACAACCCCTTCGGGGCGTCCACTGGTTCCACCTTTGGTGGTTCGGTTGGTTCCACTTTTAGTGGTTCCTTCGGATCCTTTAATGGATCGAGTGTTGGTGCCTTCGGGCTCAATACTAGTGTTGGATCTTTCGGGATCAACACGAATGCTGGGGCCTTCGGGTCTCATGCGGGTGCTAGTCCCTTCGGGGCTGGTACGACCATGGCGGGCTCTATGCCCAACATGAATGGTGGGGGCTCTATGCCCAACCATGTTGTTGGCTCCTTCGGGGGCAACGGAATTGGTTCCTTCCAAGGACCAAGCGCGGCACCTTTGGCACCAAGAATGATGCCACCTGCCGAGAAGCCACCAAAGTTTGGAGGATCTGACTTCAAGCGGTGGTACCAGAAGATGTTGTTCTACTTGACAACATTGGGCGTCGCCAACTTCCTCACGGAGAACGAGCCGCCCGTGCCAAGCGACCAAGAGACTAGGCTCGAAGTCATGGCAGACTATGAAGCTTGGAGGAAAGGAGATTATCTTTGTAAAAATTTCATTCTAAGTGCTTTAGATGATAGTTTGTACAATGTATACTCCAATGTAACCACATCTAAACAAATGTGGGAAAGCCTAGAAAAGAAGTATAGCATAGATAATGCTGCAGGGACCGAGAACGTCATAGTAGCCAAATTTATGGACTACAAGATGGTCGACTCTCGACCCGTCATGGAGCAAGTCCAAGAGCTCCAAATGATCATCCACTCATTAGTGGCTGAAGGGATGACCTTGCCCGATAAATTCCTAAGGTGCACGATCATTGACAAGCTCCCTCCAAGTTGGAAGGACTTCAAGAGTTATCTCAAGCACAAGCGAAAGCAGATGACCCTTGAAGACTTGATCGTGAAGTTGCGCATTGAGGCCGACGTGCGCAAAAGTGATCAGAAGGCTAAAGGCTTCACCCCAAATGAAGCCAAAGCCAACCTGTTGGAGCGGGGCGGTCCCTCCAACAAACGCCCTCGCCCAAACCGTCCAAATGACAAAGGGAAGGGAAAGCAGCCTTCAAGGAAGTTTGAAGGCGACTGCTACAAATGTGGCAAACCGGGCCACTTTGCCAAAGACTGCCGCAGCAAGAAGAAGAAGCCGGCAGCCCACGTCGTTGAGAAGGAGTTCAAGGACTGGGATGAGAACGACCTCATTGCAGTGGTCACTGAAGAGGTTAACCTTGTTGATAACAAGGGAGGCTGGTACATCGACACCGGCGCTACTGCTCATGTTTGCTCCGACAGGAGCAAGTTTGCTTCCTACACTGCTGTTGAAGGGAGGAAGATCAACATGGGGAATCAAGCATCGTCCGAAGTCCTCGGCGTTGGCAACGTGATTCTCATGATGACGTCTGGCCTAACTATCACTTTGAAGGATGTGCTGCATGTCCCGGACATCCGCAAGAACCTAGTGTCAGGATCAATACTAGTTAATAAAGGGTTTAAACTTGTATTTGAGTCCGATAGGTTTGTCTTGTATAAGTTTGGAAAATCCATCGGAAAAGGTTATGTAACCGATGGGCTTTTCAAGCTTAGTGTAGCAACTCGAAGTGTTGCAAAGCCATTGGCTAATAATAATAAAGCATCTACTTCCTCTTACTTGACTGAGTGTTCAAATTTGTGGCATTGTAGATTGGGACATGTAAATTCAAAAGCCATTAAAAGATTAGTAAATTTAGATTTACTAAAGGCTAATGAATTGGATATCCAAGATAAATGTGAAATTTGTCTTGAAGCAAAAATGACTAAGTTGCCGTTTCACTCGGTTGAACGAAGCACAAAACCCCTTGAATTAATTCACACGGATGTATGTGATTTAAAGATGGTGCAAACTAGAGGTGGTAAAAAGTACTTTATCACTTTCATAGATGATTGCACAAGATATTGCTACATTTATCTTTTAAAAGGCAAAGATGAAGCAATAGAGGCGTTCAAAAATTATAAGAACGAAGTTGAGAATCAACTTGGTTGTAAAATCAAAATGATTCGAAGCGATAGAGGAGGCGAATATGTAGCCCCGTTTGAGGAGTTATGCAACGCAAGTGGTATAATTCATCAAACAACTGCTCCATATTCACCACAATCTAATGGTGTTGCAGAACGCAAGAATCGAACTCTAAAAGAGATGATGAATGCACTGCTACTCAGTTCAGGATTACCACATAACATGTGGGGGGAAGCTGTTTTGACAGCAAACTATATCTTGAATAAAATCCCTCTCAAAGGAAAAGATGTTACTCCTTATGAGTTGTGGAAGGGAAGGAAGTCATCCTACAAATACCTCAAAGTGTGGGGGTGTTTGGCAAAGGTGATGGTTCCTCCGCCCAAAGAAGTTACAATCGGACCTAAGACGGTTGATTGCATCTTCATTGGATATGCACTTAACAGTAGTGCATATCGATTTGTTGTTCACAAGTCTGAAATATCGACTATCACAGTAGGAACAACAATTGAGTCGAGGAATGCTGTATTTCTCGAAAATACCTTTCCTTGCAAAGATAAGGAAAAGGTATCAACCAATTCTGAGACAAGAATTGAAGAAGCCACTAGTTCTAAACAAGTGGAAGAAGAAGCCACTAGTTCTAAATCAACAGATGCGGAACCTGAATCGCGCAAGCGTGCAAGGCCCGATCCAAAAGATACAGTACTAAGACGTGGTAATAGAGTCAGAACACCAAAAACTTTTGGTCCTGACTACATTGCTTTCATGTTGGATGAAGAACCAACATCGATAAAAGTAGCCTTTGCTGGCCCAGACGGGCTGCATTGGAGAGAAGCTGTTCAAAGCGAAATTGATTCAATTTTGCTAAACCACACATGGGTGTTGGTTGATTTGCCCGAAGGTGCTAAACCTTTAGGATGCAAATGGGTTCTTAAAAGAAAGTTTAAGGCCGATGGAACAGTTGATAAGTATAAAGCCCGATTGGTAGTAAAGGGTTTTAAACAAAAAGAAGGACATGACTTCTTCGATACCTATTCACCTGTAACAAGGATTACATCTATACGAGTGCTTCTCGCTATTGCTGCTTTGCACAATCTTGAGATTCATCAAATGGATGTAAAGACCGCGTTTCTAAATGGTGAACTAGAAGATGAAATCTATATGGAACAACCCGAAGGGTTTGTAGTACCTGGACAAGAGAAAAAGGTATGCAAGCTCGTGAAATCCCTATATGGATTGAAACAAGCGCCATTGCAATGGCACTTGAAGTTTGATAATGTGATGTTATTAAATGGGTTTAAAATCAACGAGTGCGACAAATGTGTCTACATCAAGAGCACTAATAACGGTCATGTTATAGTGTGTCTCTACGTTGATGATATGTTAATCTTGGGTAGCAACACTCAAGTAATTAACGATACAAAGGCCATGTTAAAGAGAAACTTTGACATGAAAGACATGGGTCTAGCCGATGTAATTCTTGGAATGAAGATTCTAAGAACGAATGATGGAATCATCTTAACACAATCACATTATGTTGAGAAGATATTGAATAAATTCAAAGCCTATGATGGCGCGCCGGTTAAGACTCCAATTGAACTCGACGTTCACTTGAGCAAAAACAAAGGCGAGCCCGTTGCACAAGAAGAGTATGCACGGGTCATCGGGTGCATTATGTACTTGACTAATTGCACTCGACCTGACATTGCTTGTGCCGTGAACAAGTTAAGTCGTTACACGAGCAATCCAAGCAAAGAGCATTGGAGAGCTCTTGTGAGGGTTTTGAGATATTTAAAACACACTCAAAATCTTGGGCTACACTTCTCGAGATACCCCCCGGTACTTGAAGGGTACTGTGATGCCAATTGGATATCCGATAATAGAGACTCACTTTCGACAAGTGGATACGTCTTTACTATTGGGGGTGGTGCTGTATCGTGGAAATCCACAAAACAGACATGTATAGCCCGATCAACAATGGAATCGGAGTTCATTGCCTTGGATAAGGCTGGTGAGGAAGCCGAGTGGCTTAAGAACTTCCTTGAAGACATTCCATGTTGGTCTAAGCCAGTGCCACCAGTGCTGATTCACTGCGATAGCCAAGCGGCTATTGGAAGGGCAAACAATGGTTTCTATAACGGTAAGTCTCGACATATACGTCGACGACATAACACCGTGAGACATTTGATCACAACAGGGGTGATTACAATTGACTATGTGAAGTCAATAGATAATCTAGCGGATCCGCTAACCAAAGGGTTAAACCGTGATCAAATGAATAAGTTGCTAGAGGGAATGGGTTTGAAATCCACAAACTAAAGAATTGTCATAGTGGTAACCCAACCATGATGACTGGAGATCCCAAGAACTTGGTTCAAAGGGACAACTAAGCTATGAGAGTTCATGGAAAAACACTCAAACTATATCTATTCCCTAGAGAGCAATAGTGTGTTGGAGAACTTGCCTCGTGGTAAAGGCTAAGTCTATGACTTTTAATGGTTCTTAAGGATCTCAAAGAGATGGAATTCTCAAAGAGACCAAGTATGGCAAGGTACTTGACTAAGAATCACCTATGTAAGTGCGAAGTGTGGTCGCTTCATAAAAAAAAATGCACTTATGAATCCAAAGTGGTGTCCAAGACCGCAATGGACACAAAACGTGAGAACGGATGAGGTTGAGGTGTTTAAGCGTTAACACCATTGTCTCGGTGCACGCCGTGGGGGATTAGTTCAAAGCATCGCGCTACTAAGCCGCATGTGTATCCGATGGTGTCGACTATGGAGGGTTCAAAGTCAACAACTACCTATCCTTATGCTTATATACCTCTCGAGGGTTGAGCTTGTGTCTGCATGCATATGCATTTGGCTATTTCCACTCATGTGGGGGATTGTAAAAATCATGGATTAAATATGCCCGGTCAATGGATTTTGACCAAATAATAAATGTGACGAGACATTTAATTTTGTGAAATTAAATGACATAGCGTCGATCTACATTTTACGTAGGTAAATGTAGTATATTCACTTTCTCAAATCCGATTTCCGGTGAGTGAGAAATAGTGGATTAAAGTTGGGCATAATTAGCTTTTAATTAAAGCTTGGAGATGGAGCTTAGGGAATAATTAACTAGTGTTAATTATCCCACATTGGAGGATTAACACATCTTTAATGTGTATAAATTAAGTGACTTTATGTTACTTAATAATTATAGTGGACCAAGATGGGTGAAAGAGCCCACACGCGCGCACACGCGCGCGCCGCCGCCGCCGCCCGCCCGCCCGTGCCCGTGGTCGCGGGCCGCGGGCCCGAGCCCGATCCCGATCCCGATCTCGATCTTGATCTTGATCTTGATCTTGGATCTTGGCAATTGGTCTTTGGGTGGTCTTTGGGCTTGGTGCTTGGCCCAAACTATTCTTTTTGGACCACCGCCGAGTCAGCAATCTAAGTGGCTTGACACGTCGTCAAGCGAGGCACAGTCACGGGTGCCACGTGAGAAATCCACACGCTCCACACACGGATGACACACTCCTGCCACACGTCTGTAACCGACATCGGTTACGAATTGCCATGATGACAGCCATCATGGCTGTTGACCCCCTGCAGTGGACTGAGCCTATAAATAGGCCAGCCATTCCATGCATCACTAAACAATTCAAAAAGCATTCTGCATCATAAGCTATCTCCCTCTCCCTGCATAGTTTTTCTGTCGAAGCTCTGCCCTCTCCTCCATCCAGTTCGCCGGAGCTCTGTTGATTGCGGTGCTGCATCAATAGAGACGTAGTCGTTTTACCTTTGGGGACGACACGCCAAACCGAAGAGCACTACCAGGGCGTATCTCGTCTTGCGGGAAGAGGCCTCCTCGACTCGGCTAATCACACTGGTTTAGTAGTTTCGATTATACGTTGTATTTTTAAGTTCAGTTCTTCCTTTTCTTTCTTTTGGGTTGTATTACGCCCGGTAGTTATCTTTGTAATCCCAGAAACCAACAAGTATAATATTTCAAACCTAAGGATTCTTAATTAAAGTAAATATAGGTACTTTATTCTTCACGTCAACAGATCTAAAATCAACATAAATAAGTAAATAACCATTGTGTCAATTTGTCAACTGGGCATATATGGTCGGCCAGACTAGTTACCTACCAACATTATCTCTTTAATTATCACTACTAATTAATCTATAGTTTATTGATAAAACTATTAATCTATAGTTAATTATTTGTACAGTACGCAAAGGTTTAGGCAATCAATTACATTGACTTCTAAATCGGGTACACCCAATCAAGTGAAGCCACTTGTGAGAAGGGATCAATCTTAATTATTAATAGTATACTAATTTAGAAAATTTTAATTTTATGATTTTTTGCACATTATACACTTCATTTATATAAATTAACATATTTTTAATTACACAAATATTGACTAATATATTACGAATGTATAGAGTTGGCGATAATACGCAAGTAATGTTTAATGATGCAATTTCAGAATTGTAGAAATACAGAAAGGATAAATATTTATAAGGGAAATTGATCAAAAAAATTATAAGTTTTTACAAAAATTTGATATTTCCCACAATCTTTAAAAGTTGTCATAAAAATCAGCAACTTTTTGAATCATGCGGATTTCCTACAATAAAGTTTTCGGCATAAATTTTGCCTATGTGGAATGTAACTCCGACTATTACATGTAGGCTTTTCGCATTCCACGTATGCAAAATTGATGTCGAAAACTTTAGTACGAGAAATTCGCACAATTTAAAAACGTGAATATTTTTTAAGACCCCTTTTAAAGGTGGTGAAAATGCTAAAAATTTGTGAAGGTTCATTATTTTTTCTGACCAATTTTCATATTTATAATTATAAATGTTCAAAGATTGATTTTTTATCCACTTTAAAAAATACCGAAGTACCTTTGTATAAAACAATTTGTGCTGGAACATGTCAAATAGTGATGTATCTTCTCAATCCAATATATACTTTAATTCACACACAATTATATGAATGAAAATCAATTAATTTCATTTGCATTTGAGTATGAAGATAATCTAACATGCCAAAGAATAAGAGCAAACAATCCTTAATTAGAACATATTCTTGGCTGTCTATTTCTACCGGAGCGAAGATTAGAAAACTAAATAGCCAGTGAGAAACATTTTCAAGTATTAAAACCTCGAATATATATGTCATCTAAATCAATTTCTAACGTCGAATATCAATATGCCACTAAACCCAAGTGCGACACGAAATGATGTGGATTTGACTGATTAATTAAAAAATAGTACATGAATCTCGTCATTGATTAAATCTGAAATATTTTTTTTTTGGAAGTTTTTTTTTCTTTGGTGTCTCTCTCTACAAGATTGAAGATTCTCCACCTGTCAATGGAGTCATTGTTTCTTTGATTTTAATATTTTGTGGACTTCCACTTCACATATACGATTAGTCTATTCATGATTTTTTTCCCCACTAAATATTATCCAAATCTAATATTTTCTTTTTTAAAAGTTTCATTCTTTTCTCCTTTTCAAAAAAAAATGCGAGCTATATTCAACCGAACTTACCAATACTATGATGTGATGTCACCACCTCAATTTGGCATTTTCCAACTGCATAGATATCCAATTTTCACCCACCCTTCAAACCTTGGTTTTACTCACTCTTCTTCTCCAATTCTTTATCTCACACACTTGACAGAGAGAGATGGGAGAAGAAACAAAATCAGTGAATGGGAAAGATGAATCAACTGCAGCAGCAGCCGCAGTTTTGCCTGCTGAAGAAAAAGCAGATTATAGTGAAAAACCAATCACTCAATTTTCATTGCAGGATTCTCAATCATTAAACTCTAATCCACCTCCCACTTCTTCAAGTATTTCTCTTTATCTCTTTGTTACATGTGACTCTTTTAAAGATTATTACTATTGCATTAGATTGTAGTAATATAGTAGTATATGATATTTTTTTCTAATTTTTTTGGCAAACATATGTTGTTGGGAAAGCTGCAGGGGTAATTACTAATAATCATTCTTGAATTATCCTTTTTTGGGATTTATTCCAATTGCATCTATGGTTTTCTATGTTTAGATGATGTGCTTGCAAAAGTGGAGATTGAGAAGAAATTATCTCTTATCAAAGCATGGGAAGAAAACGAGAAAACAAAAGCTGAAAACAAGTACACTACTCTCTTTTACTTTTTAGTTTGTAATCAGAACCCTAGGAATAAGTATTACTATTAATTACAAATAAAATTTGAGAATGTTGTGATCATAAACGATTAAAAGATGGTGTGGTAATTACATTATTTTTGAATAATTGCAAATTCATATAAAATCTTTTATGGTGGTCTATGTCAAAGCTAACTATATGAAGCAATTTGTTCAAATAATAGTAATTGATTAAAAGCAACAAATTTATTATGATTCAGGGCACATAAAAAGTTATCAGCCGTAGATGCTTGGGAGAATACCAAAAGAGCAGCTGTGGAAGCAGAATTGAAGCAGATTGAGGTAAGGATTTTCTGTCTCAGTTTTACCATCTACAATAACTTCTTAATTTTCTTAAGTTTTTCTTCTTTTACTAATACAACCTGGTGTATTCTGTGTTTTTATCAAAACTGAAATGTTTATGGAAACAGAATATGTGAAAAATATTAACCAACCATGACCAAAAATTATTAATATAAAAAATAATTCAACTCTAGAGACCATGAGATAGAAAAGAAGTTATAACAACAATTTACTTTGATAATTGAATTAAAAAACAGGAAAAGTTTGAGAAAAAGAAGGCAGAATATGCAGAGAAGATGAAGAATAAGGAGGCTTTAATTCATAAGGCAGCTGAGGAAAAGAGAGCGATGATTGAAGAAGATCGCAGCAAACACTTTTTGAAAGCAGAGGAAATGGCTGCCGAATGTCGAACCACAGCCACCATACCCAAGATATCGTGTGCATGCTTTAGCTTCTAATTCTACTTTCTCATCCATTGCACTTTTATTTCATGTTTTAATTAGGCCTACTTTTGGTTTGTTATGATATTTGGATCCGTCTGTATAAATTATAACTCGATCACTTTTTGAAGTTGGAATTTATTATTATTATGTTATAATGTTATACAACAAAATTTATAAACTTATCTAATTAATCAGGATTTAATTCAATGGAAATTTTCTCTCATACAACTACTCTCTTCTCAGAATTTTATTGATTTCACTATGCTGAGAGGAATAGCTATTTATTTACCTGCTAACTATTAATGTGAATTGGGCAAATACTATAGATTAATTTTGTGAAAAAATCTTTCTTTCATCATAGTATATTATTTTGTTTTATTTCAAGGGTCCTACTCAACTAAGAATGGTATCCACTAACATATTTGCTATTTTCCGTATATAATTTCATTACATCTACTACAATGTACTCCATCTAATTTCAAGTTTCAGTAAAAGTAGCTCTTCCACTCCATTCCCTTGATATCAGGCTAAATTTGTTGCTCCACTAATATTTTTCTCACTTCATTTTCATCCTCATAATCTAACATATTAAGAACAAAAAGGATCAATTCACTTTTCAAATAATCCCTTCTGACTATTAATTTTAGTTTTTCTTCAACAAAAAAAAAAGAAGAAGAAAATGGCAGGTTATGGGACAACGCAGAAATGCAAATGTTGTGATAAAACTGTACATTTTGTAGAGATGATGTCCGTGAATGGAGTTCCATATCATAAGTCATGCTTCAAATGCAATCAATGCAATGGACGTCTCTCTGTATGATTCTTCGTCTCTATATATTTTCAATCTTGTATACTAAAAAATCTCAATATCTATGGACTTCTTTTATTGAACAATATGTTTTGTTATATAGTACTCCTATTTTATATGCATGTCATGTATGTTTGCTTGTACGCATATAAAAACAAAAAAGATCTTTACCAAGTCGATATGGACAAACATAATTTCAATAAGTCCTCCTATCAATATCATCGGTTACTGCACAAGACCAAACACATCGTGGAGGACTCAAGTTACTCAACTCTGATACGATATTATAATTGAGCCCATCACCAATAAAATCTTTTATAAGATGAGATGATTATCCAACTCAAAATTGGCTCTTTATCTCTACAAAGTCTACGAGAGATAAATAGGAGTAACATGAATGTGTTTGCAGATGAGTAACTACTCTGCTGTGGATGGAGAACTATACTGCAAGCCTCACTATGAACAACTCTTTAAAGAAAGTGGAAACTACAATTTTAGCAAGTCTCCAGGTTAGCTTTTTCCAAACTCTCAATTAAAAAATAACTATTAATATTACTTAAAAGTTTGATAACCAATTGTCTTATACACCATTTTAAATGTATTTCCTGCAGCAAAACCAGTAGAACCACAGGTACATGTAATTGATTCTCATATCCAGTATATTTAACCCCACACACTTTTCACAAAAATAAATAAATAAAAGGTTGGTTGTTTGGCGATGTAACTAAATGCAGAAGACTCCCCCTAGTAAATTCTCCTCCATTTTCTCCGGCACTCAAGAAAAATGTGCAAACTGCAAGAAGACAGTGTATCCATTGGAGAAGGTAAATTCTTGATATTAAGTCATTTTTAAGACAAAATTAAGTTAATACTAGTACATACAAAACAAACATTGTTGTATATATAGATAACAGTGGAGGGTGATTTCTACCACAAGAATTGCTTCAAGTGTGCTCATGGAGGGTGCCTCATCACACCCTCATCCTATGCTGCTTTGGATGGAACAGTCTACTGCAAAATCCACTTTGCTCAGCTCTTCAAGGAGAAAGGTAGCTACTCCAATATCACTAAGAAGAAGAATGCTGGAGATTCCACGCCCAACGACTCTGAGGCTGAGCCAGACAATGACCCCGAGCCTGCCTCTGCACCCGAGGATGAGGTTGTGGCTGAACCTGAACCCGAGCCAGAGCCTGAGCCTGAGGCTGATCAACCGAGTGGATCACCCCAAGCAGTTGAGAATTAGGGAGGGAAGACAACAATTTATAACATTTTCTTGCTTTTTTGTTTTTTAATTTATTTCGAAATTTCATCGAATTTTATTTTTTGATGAAATTATTTATTGCATGTATGATCATTTTATATTTCTCAGGATTGCATAGGGTCACGTTTGATTGAGAATGTTTGCACGTATGTAATAGTATCTTATTATCTCTCTATGTATACATACTTTACCATGTGAATTCATTTAAATTTTTAGCACTTTATATTTTATCTCATCGACCTGATTATATGTATGTAGGATTTTACTAAATTGAAAAGTTGTTGGTGTTTACATGACATAAGACTCGTTGAATAAGGCTGATTATCCCAGACAAGTGTTATTTGGGCCTTGACTCGAATTTGGAAAGAAGCCAAACTTTTGATTTTATAACTACAGTAGTAATTTTTTTATTAGAAATACAGTTATTTAATAAATATAATTGTTACTCAAACGAGGACAGACAAGCACAACTCGATGGTCAAAAGAAGTCTCGACTTTGGATTAAAATTATTTCATATGACAGCAAAGTGGAGTAATAAAATCCTCGAACAACTCCCATTTCTAAAGTTTCAATCTTTTACCTTGCACGCGATTCTTGCTGCGTGTTGTCTGTGGAGTTCTTGACATTGAGAGAGGAAGTGGAGGAGGTGTGGAGAAAAAGATGAGTTCAGAGGCAGGAACAAGTACTTTTGTAATCCGATGGATCAATTTTCTGACAATGGTATCAGTTCCTTTTCGTTTTTCCCTTTTACTTCTTTGAATGTCAGCTATGTTAAATTAAAAGACCCTTCTTTTCACGTGGGCTTCTGATTTTAATTTATTTTGTAGCTTTCTGATCGACCCATTTTTAAAAAAATGGATTCTTGCAGTGTGTAACTAATGCTTTAGTTTGTGCAGAGCAGGGGAAATCATGCCACCTCATTTGATCTCAATTGCTTCATAATCTTCGTTGAAGTTAATATATTTATGTGTATTTGTGTTGAATATGATGCTTCATTATGTTTTTTCGCATTGTTGGAGGATAATTCCTATTTTGAGAAAAACGTGGATGCTTCATTTGGTTAACCTGGTTCTTTAATTTTTACCTTCAATAGTATAATACACAATGCTGACTTTGCAATTTTGGAAAGTGTTAATAGGTGGATAGTTATAATGCCACCAATTCTTGCTTTACTATTGCCTTTTTTTTAAAACTGTGGTGTTCAATGTGTTTTTAGTTGATAGCTGTGGGCATTGTTGGTTTTGGGGTGTGGATGAACTCTCATCATGACAGTTGTAGGAAGTCTCTGACACTCCCTGTTATAGGACTTGGTGCTGTTATCTTTGTAGTGTAAGCTTTCGTTCTTCTATAACTTGTTGTTTTCTTTACTGGCTAGAATCCGAAACTTATCTTACTTGTTGCCAATTGATGTATTGTTCATCTTTTCAGATCAGTTGTTGGATTTTGGGGTGCATTGAAGAATAATTCAATCTTGTTGTGGATTGTATCCTTATCAGCTTCTTGTTTGCCTAATTTCCTTTTCTTGCTCTCTTTCGTACTTATGCTCAGTTCTTCCTTAGCGTGTACTTTGCAGTATCTCATCTTGCTTTGCATCATACTGGTGGCGATTTTGCTCTTCACGGTCTTGGCGTGAGTACCCTCATTGTGGAATTCCATTATAATCTTTTGATTTACTCGTGGTTATTTCCAAGTTATAGATCTTATAGGAATATCTTCCGCTGTTTCTTTTCCAACCTTGTTTGAGTTTATCTTTTGTGTTATCACTTATTTGAGCCTTCACACACTATTTGCTTTCTAATTTGAGAGATCGAAATGTCTATCAATTAACACTTCTGAGGTTTGGGAGGTCCTGTATTTACTGTGCTTACCTAAATAAGGTTTTCTACAATTCGGCTTTAGTTTTTCCAGAACTCTTTAAAATTTTATTATTTGTGGTGAATTGGATGTAAGCACAATATCCTCAATTTTGCTTTTATTAAGCTATGACTGCTCGAAATTCTTCTCCATTGTTGGATTTTTGTAAAGACTTTACCATATGCTGTTTTCATATTTTTTTAGAATACACCACATTAGACTACCATTCACTATGAACTAATCTTCTGTGTCATTGCTGCAGGTTTATAATAACAAACAATGTCTCTGGTCATAACGTCGAAGGTCTCAGGTATGAGTCGTATGACAACTTACTACTCAGTTCGGCTCTTTTTTCCTTCTTGCTATTGCACACTCTAGTGTTGTTCCCCCGCTGTTCATATGTCTGTGACAGTGTAGTCACTTGAGTGCTCGTTTCATCTCACTCCTTATCAACTAAGATATCAATTACTCCCGATTTAGGTATAAGGAGTACCAGCTTCAGGATTATAGTTCCTGGTTTCTGAAACAAGTAAGCTTCCATTTACACATCATAGAAGGTTGGCAATCGGCATTAACGAAGTCGAATCATGAGTAGAAATCATGTTTTCCACTTTCCACCTATGTTTCAGCTTAACAATTCTCATAACTGGGGACAACTGAAGAGTTGTCTTGTCAAATCGGATGACTGCAATAACCTTTCCAAAAAATACAAGGTTATCATGTGACTTTCAATTCCCACCACCTTCTTCTTATTTTTATTGCAAATTCATTTTTTTACAAACCGATTTTGTATTTCTGACCTGCATGCTGCAGACTCTCAAGCAATACAAATCCGCCAAATTGAGCCCCATTGAAGCGGGTTGTTGTCGACCACCATCTGAGTATGTTGTCTATTCTCTTTCCTTTATCGCCTTTGGCAACTACTCTCCCCGTGACGTGGTGGTATCATCTTTTCGTATCAGGTGTGGTTACCTAGCTGTCAATGCCTCTTTCTACGACATGAGCTTCCACCCGATAAGTTCTAACAAAGATTGCAGGCTCTACAAAAACTCCAAGTCTACCAAGTGCTATAATTGCGATTCCTGCAAGTATATACCTCTATACTTTTTTTTTCCATATTCCTCTTTAAATGCAAATAAAGTCTGACATGTCGTTTCATTGCACGTTACCAACAACCAAGGGCTGGAGTGGCACAATACATGAAAGTCGAGTGGAGGGTGGTTGCAATCTTCAACATTATTCTCTTCGTGGTCCTGGTATAGCATGTTTTCTTTTTGCTCGCTTTTCAATGATTTGTTGCTTACGTTATTTCTAGAGAAATTGCTTTCTTATCTGATTCCTTTTCCTGTATTTTCTGCTCATCTCATTGCAGTCGACGATCTACTTTGTTGGGTGCTGTGCAAGACGACATGCTTCCTGGAGTAACTCCAAAGTGTTAAAAGGATAAGAAGTCCAGGCATTTTGTCGAGGCGAATTAACTTTTGTCGACATCTCTCCTAGCCATATTGTGGAAACGTGGACACAGATTCGCGAAGTATCACGGAAAGCCAGATTCATTATTCGCTTCATCATATTCACTCACGTTCCAGGTTTAGGCCCGTTTACCATAAAACGATGAGAGCTCACATTACTTTATTGTATTTGAGATTGCCAAAATGAGTTGTGCCATGTACATCGGTGCTATACTTTTTAATTACATCATTCGATTCATTGCTTGATACGACATTCATTTTCCACGTTTTCTTGAATTCTGCTATGATATATATAACCTGATCAACTAAATAATCCCCCAAAACATTGTTGAGGTATGAATGCTATACATGATCACAGACAAGCCCATAATCATGGCGGCAATCAGGGCAACACGAGTTTCTGGTGGCCATCCAGCGGTAAATGCAGTGCTTGTGATAAGCGTGGCCGCAGGTAGGTAGCACTACTAAACCCTCGCCTTCTTTGAACTCTTCCAAGCATATGTGACAATCTGTGAAGTGAAACTTGCCATCTGTCTGCGGGAATATTATCTCTGGAAACGAGTCTATTACTCGCGTGTCAAGTTTCCTTGTTGCTGCTGTGATATGTTCGTCGTGCTGTGCTGCTGCAGCTGCTGCTTCTTCGTTTCTGATGTATCCTAGGATGAATATCAGAGCCCTTTTGTAGCGTTGTTTCGCTTCTTTCTCGTCGTTTCTGATGTCTGCATTGCCCGCTTTGACGACTGGGTTTAGGAAGGGTAGAAGTAGCCAAAGTGATGGTATATAAACCTGATTGAAGGTATGGTACCAAAAATAAATAAGGACACACATTGAAATCCATTAATTTCTCCTAATTTCCAGTATTTATATATATATAAAAAAAACAGACCTGTGATATGCATCTCTTTCTTTTCTATCAGTTTTTCTTTTTATCTTTATGAAGACATAATTATATACCTTGCTTGAAGCATAAAAATTTCTATGAAAATCGAAACTTGTTGAGTGAAAGGAAAAGGAGAAAACAAATGTTTAAAGATGACAAGAAATTGTGAATTGTGTCGGAAGCTGAAATATTTATGATCATGTTGTATTTATAGGTAGTATGGTGTTGAGAAATTACAGCTAATAAGTGTGAAAATAGATGGCAATTTCTTGAGTTGAGACTTGAGAATATCGGAATATATATATATATATATATATATATATATATATATATATATATATATATATATGCCCGCAATTTCACTTATCTGCATTCACCCATTAATAATAGTTTTGGTTGTAATGGGAAGTTGTTGTGCGCATCAACACCATTGGATTAAAAGATTTAACGACCTCCGTTTGGCATTTGTTCTACGTTTGGATTGTGATCAAGATAGAACCATTCTTAAACGTAGAACAAATGCCAAACGGAGGTCGTTAGATCTTTTAATCCAATGGTGTTGATTTGCACAGCAACTTCCCATTACAACCAAAACTATTATTAATGGGTGAATGCAGAGAAGTGAAAAAATAAAGCATGCATGGACTCTTCTTCGTTTCATTCATTCTTCCATCAACATGTGAGTTTTTTCACATGTTGAGTCCGGAATGTCGTGAAAACATAGTCTAATATGTATGATTTTTAATCTTGACCGTCATTTTTTCCTCATCCAATGAATAAAATATGTAGAGTTCTAGGTTCTACACTTAAGAATGGTTCTATCTTTAACGCAACCCTATATATATATATATATATATATATATATATATAGAGGGGGTTGTGATCAATGTCGAACCATTCTTAAGGACCGAACTAGAGACCAAATTAGGGCCCTCCATCTTCTAGATCTTGTGGTTATGATTAATTTACCATTATTTCATTGTTTTATTTTAAAAAACTTGCTGAGGTTATTTTAGGAAATCAATTTATTAACTCTCCAAAAATACGTGTATCATCTTTCTCAAATCTTCGATCGCGGATTTCTTCAATCTCCATCGATCTTCTTCCTGTAATCTCCTTAAATCTCCATCGTCTCCATCGCCTTCATCGCCTCCATCGCCTTCATCGATTCACTATCTGCATCAATTCATCAATTTCATCGATCGTTTTGCAATTTCATCAATTCAACAATCGTGATCTGCATCAAATTCTGGATCTGCATCAAATTCTTCAATCTCCATCGATCTTCATCGATCTTCTTAATGTAATCTCCTTAAATCTTCATCGTCTCCATCGCCTTCATCAATTCACTATCTGCATCAATTCATCAATTTCATCGATCGTTTTGCAATTTCATCAATTCAACAATCGCGATCTGCATCAAATCGTGATTCATCTCTGAATATAAAGCTGGATATATCGACACAATGAAGCCGAACGTGAAGAATTTCGATTACTTCGTGAGATCAGAATTCCGATTACTTCGTGAGATCAGAATTTCGATTACTTCTCAAGCTTACCTTCAGAATCTCATAGAAGAATTCTGATTATGGATGATCTACAAACACCAATTGGCACTCTTCTTCATGCAAACTCATATTAACAATTTGTATATTTTTTATTTTTTCACGTTTGTAATAATAAATATATCAGTATGAAGTAATAGATTATCTGAATGAAGTAATCACCAGATTGAATGAAGTAATATTAGCAGTACTGGGAGGAGGAGGAGGAGGAAGAAGAAGAAGAAGAAGAAGAAGAAGAAGAAGAGCATTAGTAAATTATTTCACCAGTAGGTTTCATTTGATTTTTTCACGCTTTTAGTAATAAACAGATCAATATGAAGTAATTTATTTCCAGTAGGTATTACTTCATTTTTGTAGTTTTTTATTTCATTACAGTAAGTTTATTGCTTCAGTTCATTATCTAATAAATTTAAAATGAAAATGTTTTTACTTCATTCTAGTTGGTTTTTACTTCATTCAAGTAAGTTCATTACTTCATTCCAGTACGTAATATATTGAAATGAACAGAATGTACTTCATTCCATATTACTTCATTTAAATGAGTCGTTACTTCATTCAAACAGGTTTTTAGTTCATTGCATGCAGTAGGTTTTCAAATGATTTAACACATGTTTCATTCGAATTCATTGAACTAGGTTTTTATTTCATTCCAGTTAGTTTTTACTTCATTTCAGTTGATTTTTACTTCATTCAAGTAAGTTTATTACTTCATTCCAGTACGTAATATATTGAAAATGAACAGATTTTTACTTCATTAAATACTACTTCATTTAAATGAGTCGTTACTTCATTCAAACATGTTTTTAGTTCATTGCATGCAGTAGGTTTTCAAATGATTTAACACATGTTTCATTCGAATTCATTGAACTAGGTTTTTACTTCATTCCAGTTAGTTTTTACTTCATTTTAGTTGATTTTTACTTCATTCAAGTAAGTTTATTACTTCATTCCAGCATGTAATATATTGAGCTAGGTTTTTACTTTATTCAGTATAAACAATAGTATAATTTATTCCAATAGATTTATTACTTCATTCAAAAACATAATTACTTCATTGAACTAGGTTTTTACTTCATTCCATTCCAGTAGGACTTCAAATGCTTTTATGCATATTTCATTTCTGCAGTGTCCAAATTCTGCGGTTGAAGATGGAGTAGGAAAAACACCGACAAATTCTGCGGTTGAAGATGGATCTTCATCGACCAATAATGAAGAAGCTAGTATAGGATCAATTCTGGATGTTGAAGCTGGTTGTTTTATTACTTCATTCGGATATTTCTGTTCTTCATTCTCTTACTTCTGTACTTCAGTCTTGTAGTTTCTTACTTCATTTACATTTTGAATTTGAATTTGTTAAAACTTTTTGCAAGCTTAAAGATAATAGACTGAAGTGTTTTTATATGGATTATTTTTTCTTTATTATAATGTTTTTCTTAGTATTACTTTGATATATTTTCCATTTGTCATTCACTCATCAATAATCAATAGATCTCAAAAATGAACTAAGATCTCTGAAATGAACTAAATATGGTACCCAATGCAGTATTACAAGCTAATATTGAACAACATTTAAAGAGGAAAATCCGATGTTAAGGCTGGTTATTCTATTTAGTTCAAGTAGTTCTGTTCCAAATTTACTTCATTCGGATAATTATGTTCTTCATTCCCTTACTTCTGTACTTCAATCATGTAGTTTCTTACTTCATTTACATTTTGAATTTGAATTTGTTTAGACTTTTTGCAAGCTTAAAGAGAATAGACAAAATATATTGTAGGAGTAGATTATTAATCTTACTTTATATGAAATATTTCCATTTGTCAATAGATCTTTGAAATGAACTAAGATTTCTGAAATGGACTAAATCTGTTACCAAATGCAGTAGTATAGGCTAATAATGAACAACATTAGAAAGCGTGGTACTTTATTCAATGCTCATAACAGATGTATGTCGAATACAAAATTTGATCTACTAAAATGATTGATGCGATATTTTAGAGTTCTTAATCAATGTAAAAAGATTATCAAGTTCAATTATTTTAACTCTAATAATACTACACTACTGCAAGAATACAGTATCGTAGTAGTATTTCAAGTGTCGATCCACAGGGAGGCGAGATTGCTTACGCTTAATAAGACTACACAAAGCATAAAAAATATTTTGTTTTGATTTTGAGATGGTTAACTAACTTAAGCTACTGAAATGAGATTTTTGACACGAGAAAGACAGGTCACTCCAAGTTGCTCACTAAGCTTGCGTTGTTTTACACCATTTACAACGAAACATACGACGGGATTATAATTATCAACCTAATCGCGTGCACTGAACATGTCTACGACGTATAGTTCACAGTCAGCTGAACACTTGTTCCATGAACCAACTTTCAACGAACATTTAGTTCCTGCGGATGCGCGGGAATAAATGTCGTCTACTATAATCACTTACCTAATCCACTATCAATTTATCCCCTGAACAGTTCTAAATCGAAAGCATACCAACAAACGATCAATCCTAGCTATGTTAAAGAGACAATAGTTAAGATTTAACAACACTACATCATTAGCCAAAAACGTAGCATTTTAATTAAAGCAAACATTGTTGGTATCAAAACACATGATTCGATGGTGTGAAAACATTCATACAAGCCTAGATTACAACTCGGAGCAACAAAGAGAGCCTAGCCTATACACATGGTAGAATGTAGAAATAAAACCATAGGTGTGATGCTCTCGTCGAGTGGAGTCGGGATTCGGGAATGGATGGTCGGAATAATGGCCGGAATGCCTTCCTTCTCTTCTTCCTCTCCTCCTTTCTCTCCCTCTGTCTTTTTCTCTGTCTCCTCTCCCCCAATCTAAATCCGTCTCCCAGCCTTTTTGATCCATCAACCGCTGGGTCAACTGCAAAATCGCAGTTACGCGACTAAAACGCCCGACCGGGCGAATTCAAAGGAGGTAATCGCCCGACCGGGCGAAAGGCTACTGCATGGCCTCGCGGGAAATGCCCGACCGGGCGTTTAGTTGAAATCAGAACGCCCGACCGGGCGAACTTTCTGGACTCCGCATGCACAATATGGAAACGCCCGACCGGGCGTTTAGCGACATCAAAACGCCCGACCGGGCGAACTCTCTGGAATCTCAGCTATGCATTTCCGACGAACTTCCAGCTTCTAACACCCGAAACTACACTCAAAGCACGACTTGGTGAGTTATAATTAACATGAAATCCGGGGTAAAGAATAGGAAATAAGCTTCGCATCAAATACCCCCAAACTTAAGCTCTTGCTCGCCCCGAGCAAGGTACATTTTTTTTTAGCACAAAAACTCAACGCAAGTCTACCCCGCAGAGAAATTTTCATCACAAAGAATCATGTAGGGACGTGAGTGACAAAATCTAAACCCCCAACATTTCCAATCAAGATTTCCCACTCTCAAGAACAATCACTCATCCCCCTAGAACGTCAAGTTAAGGTGCACTTCAAAATAAGTCCAAGCATGCGATCAAACAACTCAAACCATCATCATTGACTCATTAAGCAATACTAACCACATAGACTCACAGATTTCAAATCGAACCTCTTTAACTCTACCAAGTTCTTTACACAACATCCACAAGCATCAACGATAAGGTCCAAGGTCTTATTTCAAGGTTGTAATGGGGCTAGGGACGAGGTAGGATAAGTATGGATAGTGAGCTCAAAGGCTACTGACAAACTCATAGTTTAGGATGTTTAGATGGGTGATTAACACATGTTGTTGAATCTTTTGAGGTATAAAGTATATGTTTCACCCACTTTTCAGCTATTTTTTAGAGTTAACAAGTTTGTCGGAGTTTTGATGCAAGAACAGGTCTAAAACGGGCAAAACGGAGCGAACGGGCTGACCACAGAATGTTCGCCCGACCGGGCGAATTTCATATAAAAAACGCCCGGTCGGGCGCAAGCCGAAGAAAACAGAAAGTTCGCCCGACCGGGCGTTGTTCATCCAACAAAACGCCCGACCGGGCGTTTGAAGCCTCATCGCGATTTACCCAGATCGCCCGACCGGGCATATTCCGACTTACAGATCGCCCGACCGGGCGATTTGTCGCTGTTGCCAACTTTGCCTCTTTCTTACTCCGGATATAAAAGGGTTCTCACTCATTTCCAAACCCTAACTCCCACACCACGAATCTTAGCAAGAAAGTAAGGTTTTGAGAGGATTTGAAGTCAAGGAGCTTCCCATTTCCAAGAGATTGGAGGAAGGAGACCCCCCACCATCAATTCCACCATAGGGAGTTCTAGTATCATTTCTATTATGTGTAGCTTTGTTTTCCTTGTTTTTGCTTTTATGTTAGCTTTGACTATGAGTAGCTAAGCTTTTAGTAGGGATTTGGTGAAGTTTGAATGGATTGTATGGATTGAATCTATGGTTGAATGCGTATCTATCTCTTTTGTTGGTTTTGTTGAACCTTGGTCTTTTAATATCTAATTGCTTAGCTACCAATTAGATAAATCTTGTACCTAATTGATGTTATTGAGAAATACAAGATTAGGATAGATGTGTAATCAACAACTCCGTGCATTATATGTAATCGAGAGATGCATAAGCTAGAGAGAGGGCTTGGGTCCGTTGTGCTTTGGAGTCAATCTCGAATTGTATGGACGAGACTCCTACACTAGAGATTGACCCACGTGTTAGATGCACCCGAGAGGGGGTCTAACCGATTATCCCGACTTTCCTAACCGCATTTGAGGCCCAATAGATGAGCATGACCCATAGATGAAATCCTTGATCCATTCTAACGGATCCATTTCCCTATACTTTCCCAATTTGTGTGAAAACCTATCTTTGTTTGTTTGTTTTTCTTAGTTAATTGTCTTACTAGCTTATTTGTTCTTTGATCTTAGTTAAGAAAACCAAAACCCCTTTTATTAGTCTAGATAGTGTTCAAAGTTACATCATAGTATTCAAACCGGCTTTTAGTCTCCGTGGATCGATAATTTAGCTTACCACGTGCTACTTAACTCGTACACTTGCGGGTGACGCTTTTGAATACTAAATTAGCACGAGTCAAGTTTTTGGCGCCGTTGCCGGGGACTAAATTTGCTTTTGTGTTTGATATTGTGAAAAGATAGAGAATACTAGTTTAGACATTTTACTTGCTTTAATTATTTAGTTTAGTTTTCTAGTTTAGCTCTATTTTGACTTTGTTTCCTCTCTTGTGTTGTGTAGGTTTTTATGCTCACGCGCTCAAGTCGTTTACCCCTTGAGCCGATTAATTTAGAGATAGAAGCCGCCAATAGAAGAAGAGGAGGACGAAGGAGAAGAGCAAGAGCTCAACATCAAGTTGAGCCAATGGAAAATCCACATGGGAACAATGAGGGAATTCCCCCTCCACCTCCACCTCTATTAAATCAAGACCAAATCATTCTCCAACTACAACAAGAAATGGCGGAGATGAGAAGGGAAAGAGAGGAGGAAAGGAGGCGAGAGGCTCCGGTTAGAGACGCATTTGGGAACGTCAATATCCCACATCCACCCTATGATACAAGGGTGAATGCCAACAATTTTGAGTTGAAGACAGGATTGATTCAATTTGTGGAGCAACGTGTTTTCTCGGGAAGGCCCACGGAGGATCCTAATAGGCACTTATCTAAATTCTTAGAGATTGCCAATACAACTAAGCTTAATGGGGTTCCCGACGATACAATCAAACTTAGGCTATTTCCATTCTCATTGTCGGGATATGCTAGAGATTGGTTTGATAACCTTGAGCCGGGCTCGGTTACAAGTTGGGACGACTTAGCCCAAAAGTTTTTGGATCGATTCTTCCCTCTAAGCTCCACTCTCAACCTCCAAGCAGAGATCTCCCACTTTAAAATGAAGGGCCAAGAGTCTATGTTCGAGGCTTGGGAGAGATTCAACGCCTTGCTAAAGAAATGCCCCAACCATGGGTTATCTCCGGGCCATCAAGTGAGCCTCTTCTACAATGGATGCTCGGAGTTTATCAAGAGTCAATTAGACTTTGGTTCGGGGGGTTCATTCTTGGACAAGGGGGTCGAGGAGTGCAAGAAGATGCTTCAAAGGCTTGCCTATACTAGCAAGGGTTGGAGCTCGGGCCGAGATAGTTCAATGCCGGTGGCTTCGGTTGTGGATTCGGATGCATTCAATCTTCTCAACCAACAAATGATATTGTTGAATCAAAAGGTGGATGGCCTTAGTTTGGGAGTGGCACCTATGGGAGAGCCTTTACATACCGTGGAAGATGTCAATTATGTGCATCAAGGAGGGAATCAAAGGAACTTCTACAACTATCGCCCTAACAATGGGGGTGGTAATTACCAAGGCTATCGCTCACCCTTCAATGCACATCCAAACCTTTCTTATGGCAATCCAAACAATGCTATCCAACCACCTCCACCACCTCGTTTCCCTACACCTAGTGGGTCGACAAGTGGGGCCGCTAATGTGCCCACCAATTCTAAACCTTCAAGTGATGATGTCACCCATGAGCTTCTAAAAGCTCTAATGGAGAAGACCGATGGAATCATGACACAATCTACTAAGAGAATTGATAAGGTTGAGACGGCGGTAGTGGAGGTCACCACGAGAATGGGGGCTTTGGAGCATCAAATGAGTCAAATTGCCCAAGCCGTGGGCCAACTTCATCAACCGGGGCAATTCCCAAGCAACACCATTCCTAACCCAAAGGATTGCAAGGCTATCAATTTGAGGAGTGGAACAAGCTATAAGAGCCCCCCTATGCCCGAAAAGGAAGCTATTGTGCAACCCGAAGAAGAAGAGACAATAGAAGTGGAGGCATCAACGAAGAGCCCACCAAAAGATCAAGCCGAGACAATAGTTCCTCCTAAGCCCACGGAAGTTAAACTTCCTTTCCCTCAAATGATGCAAAAGAAAAAGAAGGATGAACAATTTTCAAGATTTTTGGATATCTTTAGGAAAGTTCAAATTAACATCCCTCTTGTTGAAGCACTTCAACAAATGCCAAGTTATGCAAAGTTCCTCAAGGATGTGGTATCACAAAAAAGGAAATGGGGGCACTATGAGACGGTCAACTTGACGGAGAGTTGCAGTGCAATTATTCAAAGGAAGTTGCCGGCCAAAATGCAAGATCCGGGAAGCTTCACTATTGAGTGCACTATTGGAAATTGCTTTGTGGGGAATGCCTTGTGCGATCTAGGGGCTAGCATTAATCTTATGCCATTGTCCTTCTTCAACAAGTTGAATATTGGTAAATTGAGATCGACTAGCATTACTTTGCAAATGGCGGATAGATCGGTGACATATCCCTCGGGCATAGCAGAAGATATATTGGTGAGGGTGAATGAGTTCATATTCCCCGTTGACTTCGTGGTGTTGGACATGGAAGAGGATAGAATTGTACCTCTTATTTTGGGAAGACCGTTCCTTGCCACCGGGAAGGCCATGATCGATGTTTCAAAAGGGGAACTTACACTTCGCCTCAATGATGAGAGCGTGACATTTTCGATATATGAGGCCTTAAAGAGGCATGATGCGGAACCGGGAGGAAGCCTACAACATTGCAATGTTGTGACCGTGATGGATGAGTGTGTTGGAGGAGTGGCACCGACCTCTTACTTGGATGATCAATTAGAGAGATGCATTTCTCATTCCATGTATTCTTCTCATTCTTTTGATGTTTTGGATGCTAACCCCGAGTTGTTGGAATTTGTAGGTGCTTTGGACTCGGCTAAAGAAATCCCTAGATCACTTCGTCCACAATTTCTACCTCTTAGGAGTGGAAGTGAAGATAGCAATAAAGATGGGGAAAACAAGAAGCTTGAGTTGAAGCCACTTCCACTACACTTGCGATATGCCTTTCTTGGAGGGAATGACACTTTTCCGGTAATTGTATCATCTTCTCTCTCTAGTTTCGAGTTGGATAAATTGTTGAGAGTTCTTAGGAAGCATAAGAGAGCCATTGGGTGGTCCATATCGGACATTAAGGGAATAAGCCCAACCGTTTGCATGCATAGAATTCATTTAGACGAGGGGTATAAGCCTAAGGTACAAAACCAAAGGCGACTAAACCCTATTATGCAAGATGTGGTTAGAAAAGAAGTGTTGAAATGGTTAGATGCCGGTATGATATATGCTATATCCGACAGTGAGTGGGTGAGTCCTACTCAAGTGGTGTCTAAAAAGGGGGGCACCACTGTGGTGAAAGGGAAAAATGATGAGTTGATAGCTACTAGAGTGGTGTCCGGGTGGAGAGTTTGCATTGATTATCGCGCTTTAAATTTGGCCACTAGGAAAGATCACTTCCCCCTTCCATTTATTGATCAAATGTTGGATAGGTTAGCCGGACATGAGTATTATTGTTTTCTCGACGGTTATTCGGGATATAACCAAATTTTGATAGCTCCCGAGGATCAACATAAGACGGCTTTTGTGTGTCCTTATGGTGTCTATGCATTTAGGAGAATGTCTTTTGGGCTTTGTAATGCCCCGGCTACTTTTCAGAGATGTATGATGTCCATTTTTCATGATATGGTTGAGAATATTATGGAGGTTTTCATGGATGACTTCTCTGTTTTTGGTATGACATTTGATAGTTGCTTGGATAATCTAACCAAAGTTTTGCAGAGATGTGAGGAGACCAATCTAGTACTCAATTGGGAGAAATGTCATTTTATGGTCCGTGATGGGATCGTGTTGGGACACAAAATTTCAGCCGGAGGACTTGAAGTGGATAGAGCCAAGATAGTTGCCATTGAGCAATTGCCACATCCTTGTAGTGAGAAGGCCGTGAGGAGCTTCCTAGGCCATGCGGGGTTCTATAGGCGTTTCATCAAAGATTTTTCACATATTGCTAGACCCCTTTGCCATTTACTAGCTAAAGATGTAAAATTTGATTTCACTCTTGAATGTGCGCAGGCATTTGAGAAGCTCAAGGCGGCGTTGGTGAGTGCCCCAATCTTGATCTCCCCCGATTGGTCTCAACCTTTCGAGATCATGTGTGATGCAAGTGATGTGGCGGTAGGCTCGGCTTTGGGACAAAAGAGAGACAAGATATTCCGGGTGATATATTATGCTAGTAGGACATTGGATTCGGCTCAAGCTAACTACACCACTACCGAGAAGGAAATGCTTGCGGTGGTCTACTCTTTTGACAAGTTCCGCCCTTACCTTATTGGGGCCAAAACTATTGTCTTTACTGACCATGCCGCCATCCGCCATCTATTTGTTAAGCAAGATGCAAAACCAAGGCTTATAAGGTGGATCTTGCTCCTTCAAGAATTTGATTTGGAGATCCGAGATAGAAAAGGGTGTGAGAATGTGGTGGCGGATCATCTTTCAAGATTGGAGCATGCTAGTGAAGAGGAAAAATTGAAGTTGGTCATCAATGAAGAATTCCCGGATGAGCATTTGTTTTATGTGGCCAAGGGTCAAGTGGCATGGTATGCCAATATTGTGAACTATCTTGTTGCTAAGGTGATTCCCGAAGGACTTGAGGACTATCAAAAGAAGAAGTTCTTCCACGACGTGAAGTTCTATTTTTGGGACGAGCCTTGTCTTTTTAGAAGATGTGCCGACATGGTGATTAGAAGATGTGTCCCTCAAGAGGAGTGGGAGTCCGTTATTATGCATTGCCACACCGCACCTAGTGGGGGGCATTTTGGAGCTAACCGGACTGCTATGAAAGTGCTCCAAAGTGGTCTATTTTGGCCAACCATCACCAAAGACTGCCAGGACTACGTGAGAAGATGCAACGAGTGCCAGAGAATGGGGGGTGTTTCTAAGAAGAAGGAGATGCCATTGACGACAATTGTTGAAGTCGAGTTGTTTGATGTGTGGGGCATTGACTTCATGGGGCCCTTTCCTCCATCTAGTGGGTTCCAATACATTCTACTAGCCGTTGACTATGTATCAAGGTGGGTGGAAGCCATTCCTACCCAAACTAATGATTCAAAGGTGGTGATTAAATTCGTTCAAAAGAACATATTCACGCGATTCGGCGCACCTCGGGCTATCATAAGTGATGGAGGGCCTCATTTTCGCAATAGGTGGCTAGAGGCGGTCTTAGCAAGGCATGGAGTGAAGCATCGGGTGACAACTCCTTATCATCCACAAGCTAATGGTCAAACCGAGTTGGCCAATAGAGAGATCAAACAAATATTGCAAAAGAGTGTCAATGCTAACCGTAGAGATTGGGCTCTCAAGCTTGACGATGCTCTATGGGCGTATAGGACGGCTTACAAGACGCCAATCGGGATGTCACCTTATCAATTGGTCTTTGGGAAATCATGCCATCTCCCGGTTGAATTGAAGCACTCATCATATTGGGCGGTGAGGCAAATGAACATGGACTTCACCAAGGCCGGCAAGGAAATGAAGCTTCACCTCAATTTACTTGATGAATTTAGGAATGAAGCTTATGCTAATTCCTCAATCTACAAGGAGAGGATGAAGACGTATCACGACAAGATGATTGAGAGGCGTGAATTCCACAAGGGGGATGCCGTGTTGCTTTTCAACCACAAGTTGAGACTCTTTCCGGGCAAGCTAAAATCTAAGTGGTCGGGACCCTTCACTATCAAGGAGGTCATGAGCAATGGCACAATGGAGCTCAAAGGACCCGATGGAAGCACGTTCAAGGCAAATGGTCAAAATCTCAAGAGGTTCTTTACCAAGGAGCAACAAGACGAGGTCTTTGTGGTTGCCTTGATTGAGTAGTGGAGCTTGCAAAGCGTCGGGCAAATGACGTTAAACAATTGCGCTATGGGGGAGGCAACCCCTAGTAGGTAAAATTTATAGCTTTTGTGTTTTTGGTGTGTTTTTATTTTGTTCTTGTTTTTGGTGTGTTTTGTGTGTTTTAAGTGGAACAGGAGATAGGCTTTGATGGGTGAAAAGCGGACAAAAAACTGGAGAAATGGCGAAATGGACTTGGAATCCAGAAAGTTCGCCCGACCGGGCGTTTTTCAAAGTGCAAATCGCCCGACCGGGCGTTTACAGAAATCGAGATTGTCCAGAAAGTTTGCCCGACCGGGCGTTTTGCAAAGTGCAAATCGCCCGACCGGGCGTTTGATGAAATCGGGATTGTCCAGAAAGTTCGCCCGACCGGGCGATTTTCAAAGTGCAAATCGCCCGACCGGGCGATTTCTTCGCGCGATTTAAAGACGCAAACCAGGTCAGTTTTTACACTTTCAAAACCCTACCCCCATTTCTCTCTCGTTCCTCTCTACTCTCTCTCGCCCCTCCACCTTCAAATCTTCCACTTACACTGATTTCACACACATACCATCCTCCCAATCCATCTAATTCAAGGGTTGAACCGATTAATCGGTTGATTTACTCAAGAACAAGCAAAAAGGAGAGAAATCCGTTTTCTATCACTCTAAGCCCGAAAGGTATGATTTTTTTCATTCTTCGGTGTTTAGATGATTATTGGTGAATCGAGGGTTGGAAACTAGCATGTCTTTCGTTTGTTTGGAGATTTCTTGACTAATTGCTAGTTAGAGGATGAATTTGGTTTGAATGGTTGCTTTGAGCATGAATTGTGCAATTTCCTTCATGGGTTTGTGGTTATTGAGTGTGGGGAACTAGCATGCTTTGATTTGTTGATGTCTACATAGATGCAATGTTAGATAAGTGATGCATGTTGGTGGAATGTTTGAGTTAAGCATGATTGAGGTTTATTGTTGTGGAAGAGACATTGTGTGACACAATGGGGGGTTGATTCTAGTCTCGATAAATGTATGAATGAGAAGTTCTTTTAGTATAGAGTATGTTTGGGGGAGAGTGTCTACATTAATGCATCTTTGTGGTTTCTTGTCGAATTGATCTAATACTCTCAATTTTTAGGTAGTGAACGATGGCGCCCAACCACTCTGGAGTTAATTTGAATGCCGAAGAGAAGAAGAAATGGGCCGAACTCTCACAACTACCCTACCGGGTAGCTAGATATCCATGCCCTATCACAATCCGACGGTTGGGCATTGAGCAGTGCTTCAATGAGCTACGTGAAGAGGGGCAACTAAATGGGCTCTTCATGGCACAGAGGAACCCCTCCTATCAGAGGCTTACACTGGAGTTCTTGTCTACCCTTGAGGTAATCATGAACAGGAGGGAGATAGTTGCCATCAAGTTTCGTATGAGGAATGCTGAGTACACAGTGACGATGGCACAAT
Organism: Salvia splendens; assembly: GCF_004379255.2. Taxonomy (NCBI): domain Eukaryota; kingdom Viridiplantae; phylum Streptophyta; class Magnoliopsida; order Lamiales; family Lamiaceae; genus Salvia; species Salvia splendens. The sequence goes on along the minus strand of NC_056047.1, from coordinate 14,663,525 downwards.
TCAAGGAGATCTTTGGATTTTCAGGGGAGGTGTATAGAGAGCCGTTTAACTTCAGTCACAATGCGAATGACTTCTGGAAGGCCATCACTACCGTTGATGACAACTTCGCCGCCAACAGGGCAAAGGGTTCTCTCATTAGGAACCCAGCCTTGCGCTTACTCCAGAAGGCGTGTGTATGTTACCCCTTCGCTCGTCATGAGCATGGGAGTGTGCAGAGAGACGAGCTCTTCCTGTTATGGACTATTTTGCACAAGGAGGCTCCCTTGAATTTGGGCCACTTCATGATCAAACATCTTGAGAGGGCTTCGAAGAAGAAAACCGGCACACTCTGTGTCGGTGCAGTTGTGTCAGCTATTGCACTCCATCTGGGAGTGTCGACGAGGGGCTTGGTCGCCGACATTGGTGACAACTTGATGGACTTCGGCTTTCTGAGAAGAACAAGGCTGGTCGGAGTGGACCAACGAGGGCAGATATATTTGATACAGAGGGCAGCAGATCATTACCCCCTCCCGGACACCGTCAACACCTATGTGAACGGTCCTTTCCACAAGGAAAACTGGAAGATGAAGGCTGCGGTCCACGAACAAGTCACGGCGGTGAATCCGCGGAACTTGCAATTTAGGGATGTGAGCCCGAGCTCGAGTGTTGATGAAGCGCCCCACATGGGCTTTCCCGAGATCGAGATGGGGGACGAGCAGAATGAAGAAGAAAATGAGGAGGAAGGTGAGGATCAACCGACCTACCAAGGGGGAGATGAAGCCGGGACAAGCACGCAGAGGACACGAAGCCGACAAGAGAGACAAGAGGAGGACTACGGCTCGATCAATGAGAGGTTGACACGGATGGAGTTGCGTCAGCAGGAATATTGGGTCCAGAATGAAGCGCGATGGGACCAGTTCGAAACCAACTGGACCCAATTCACTGATTTCAACAATGCACAATGGGCCAACATCAATGCCCGATTCGATGAATTCCGTGGCCAGTGGCAGCATCCGCCTCCTCCTCCGCAGTGAAGGTCCATGGGAGATCCACTCTCTTTCAAACTTATCCTAGCTTTGCTTGGAATAAGTTTGGGGGGTGTCTAGTGGATTCCCTCTTTTACCTCTCTCCCTCTTTATTTGATGATGATACCCCGGCCTGTACCCCTATTCTTTTGATGATATTTGATGATGATATGTGGGCATGTAAACTTATGTGGTTTTGTTTCCTTGTTCCACTTGTGTTTGTGTCTTTGTTTTTCTTTTTAGGTTTGTTTTTCTTGTTTCCTTTTGTGTTGAATTATCTCCCTTGGCTAGGATGATAGTAGGGTTGAGAAAAATTGAAATTTGAACGAGTGTGAGACATGATGGAGGAGTTGCCAATGATGATTTTGTGCAAAAACTTTCGAAAACCTTGTTGATATGGCTAAAGAACATGTGATTTTTCATTTCAAATTGCCTAAAGTGAATTACATGGTGCCTTGTCTTTTGCCAAAATGACCTTGTGAGAATTGAGCCTATATTGTTCCTAAATGTGTGATTTATCTCAAACATGTCGTATGTTTCTAGAACTTGCTCGCGATTTCTTTGAGTCTACATAGTGATCATAGAGATAAGGGAGGACGTTAGGCCATCCTTGTTAGCCAAATTCTACTTTTACCCGTTATCATGTTAATAATCTTTGTTAGCCCACTTTGAGCCAATAACCTTTCCTTTGACAAACCATGGGGTTGGATTTCTTGTGTTCTATTTTTGAAAAATCAAAAGGAAATGAAAGTTTGAAAGGGGGAATTAGCAAATGAAATAGAAGCTTATTGAGGTAGAAAAACAAAAGAAAAAGAAAGAAAAAATAGTGATGTTACCATGCAAAGCATGGAGAAAAAGAAAGAAAAGAAATAGAAAAAAAAAAAGAGAGAGAAAAGAAAAGAAAATTGAAAGTGAGAAATAGTTAATAATTGGCATTTATTGGAAAGGGTGTGTGAAGGTTGAAAAAGAGGTGAAGAACAAAAATGGAATGTTGGTAGATGAGAAGAGTCTAGGGAAGCCTAGAACTAGCTAGATTGGGGAAGAAAGTTGGTGAAGTTGAGCAAGATATTGGGAATTAAAGTCACTTTAGCCGAAAATTGCCTCACCTATCCAAAGAGCCTACATTACAACCTATTGAAAAGACCTTTCGGACCTTATATCTTTAATCACACCATAGTAGAGGAGAGTGTAAATTTCGAGCAAGCCTATGGTAAACTATGCATGTTTTGATGATTTGAGAGTTATGTCAAGAGTTTATATACTTTGAGAGTGAGTGAAATTTCTAAAATGCACATTGCATTTTCTCCTTGAGAGGGCAAATTGGCAAGGTTGAGTACATGATAGTAACTTGAAGCTATATTTCATAATACTTTACATGCATCCGAGGCCATTGATACTTGTCGTATTTTATTTCTATTGAGGCAATGATGACACTCCACATCCTTGCATGAGTTTGTATGTCTTGTTTCTTTCTTCTTGTTCGAGGACTAACAAATGTTTAAGTTTGGGGGAGTTGACAAACTCATAGTTTAGGATGTTTAGATGGGTGATTAACACATGTTGTTGAATCTTTTGAGGTATAAAGTATATGTTTCACCCACTTTTCAGCTATTTTTTAGAGTTAACAAGTTTGTCGGAGTTTTGATGCAAGAACAGGTCTAAAACGGGCAAAACGGAGCGAACGGGCTGACCACAGAATGTTCGCCCGACCGGGCGAATTTCATATAAAAAACGCCCGGTCGGGCGCAAGCCGAAGAAAACAGAAAGTTCGCCCGACCGGGCGTTGTTCATCCAACAAAACGCCCGACCGGGCGTTTGAAGCCTCATCGCGATTTACCCAGATCGCCCGACCGGGCATATTCCGACTTACAGATCGCCCGACCGGGCGATTTGTCGCTGTTGCCAACTTTGCCTCTTTCTTACTCCGGATATAAAAGGGTTCTCACTCATTTCCAAACCCTAACTCCCACACCACGAATCTTAGCAAGAAAGTAAGGTTTTGAGAGGATTTGAAGTCAAGGAGCTTCCCATTTCCAAGAGATTGGAGGAAGGAGACCCCCCACCATCAATTCCACCATAGGGAGTTCTAGTATCATTTCTATTATGTGTAGCTTTGTTTTCCTTGTTTTTGCTTTTATGTTAGCTTTGACTATGAGTAGCTAAGCTTTTAGTAGGGATTTGGTGAAGTTTGAATGGATTGTATGGATTGAATCTATGGTTGAATGCGTATCTATCTCTTTTGTTGGTTTTGTTGAACCTTGGTCTTTTAATATCTAATTGCTTAGCTACCAATTAGATAAATCTTGTACCTAATTGATGTTATTGAGAAATACAAGATTAGGATAGATGTGTAATCAACAACTCCGTGCATTATATGTAATCGAGAGATGCATAAGCTAGAGAGAGGGCTTGGGTCCGTTGTGCTTTGGAGTCAATCTCGAATTGTATGGACGAGACTCCTACACTAGAGATTGACCCACGTGTTAGATGCACCCGAGAGGGGGTCTAACCGATTATCCCGACTTTCCTAACCGCATTTGAGGCCCAATAGATGAGCATGACCCATAGATGAAATCCTTGATCCATTCTAACGGATCCATTTCCCTATACTTTCCCAATTTGTGTGAAAACCTATCTTTGTTTGTTTGTTTTTCTTAGTTAATTGTCTTACTAGCTTATTTGTTCTTTGATCTTAGTTAAGAAAACCAAAACCCCTTTTATTAGTCTAGATAGTGTTCAAAGTTACATCATAGTATTCAAACCGGCTTTTAGTCTCCGTGGATCGATAATTTAGCTTACCACGTGCTACTTAACTCGTACACTTGCGGGTGACGCTTTTGAATACTAAATTAGCACGAGTCAGCTACACATTTGAGTGCCAAAATCTTCCCTCCTACAACTTCCTTCCAAAGATTAACCAACGAAAAATTACAACCAAACCCACACTCCCCCAAACTTGAGATCTATTCCAGACGAGATTACACAAACAAACATAGAAGCTCTATCTTTATTTCATCAACTTATTTCTTTTTTTTTTTTTTTTAAAGACCTCGACTTTTGTGAATTTGGAGGTCGTCTTTTTCTTTTTCTTGTTTTTTTTTTTTTTTTTCTTTTCTTAGAACTTCATTCTTTTCACCTTCTATCAAGTCTAGAAATGTCTACTCTTTACAATTCACCACCCACACTCAAACTCAAACCACAAAGCTCAACTTGTATTTAGCACCCAAATAGTAGCAAGGTCTATCGATGAGGCTAAAATTAGGCTTATTTCAGTGGCTAAGTGTTTGGCTAAGTGTTTACACAAAGAATAAGAAATTAAGCTCAAGGTGGCTTCTAGGGGATCATTTGATGGACTAGGCATGTGATCATTTGGCCATGGAGTTCATCCTAGTGCCTTGTCCTCCCATATCGTTAACACAAACGAACGCAAGCACTTCACTCGATAAAGCAAATCAATCCAAAATAATTTCCACAAGTCATGCGATTTTCATACTCTCCTCAACTTAAGAAATCGGATGTAATCACGACATGCTTTTTCAAATAGATTCATGCACCCATTCCATTCATCCTAAGCTTCAAAGATGAAGTAAAATCAAGTAAGATTTCCTAACCAGAAAGCCGAAGATAAAGCATGCACCCGTCAACTACATAGATTCAAAACATCTTTATCACGCAAAACACCCAAAAAACATACATCACAAATCATTCATAACCCCCCCAAACTTGAATGCATCCTTGTCCTCAATGCATGCAAAGAAGACAAATAAAGTAAAGGGAAAGAAAACTCCCCCAAACTTGAGATGACATCCATAGTGCATTCGGGTGGGAGGGTGGGTGTAAAAATCCTTTGCAGGTGTGCTTCCTCCTACGCTCCAATCCTAACTCCCAGTTTCTCCTACAAAAAGAACAAAAACTACAAAAAGAAACACTCAATTCAAAATAAATGTTAGAGGAAAGAATTGAGCAAACAAAACCTCCAACATATGAAATCAAAAATAAAAACAAAAAAAACTTGGGTTGCCTCCCAATCAGCGCCTTTGTTTATAGTCGTTGGCTCGACCTTCTTCATCCTTGTCTACCTCTATCCAGGCTCCAATAGGCGCTTCCCCGCCTTCTCTTGCTTGATCACCACATTCTCTCCATCTACTCGAAACATGACCGTATTTGTCTTGGTCTCTATCACAACATCACCGGTTGCTAAAAATGGCCTACCAAATAGGATAGGCATATCCCTGTCCTCTTCCATCTCTAGGACAATGAAGTCAACCGGGAGTACAAATCTATCAACCTTCACCAAGACATCCTCGATGATACCTTTTGGTTTCACAATTGAATGATCCGCCAATTGTAGGTCAATGTCGATTGGTTCAATCCTCGCTTCTAGACCGATTGACCGTGCGGTTTTCAGAGCCATCAATGATATTCCCGAGCCTTGATCAAGTAGGCACTTTGGGAACTCCTTATCTCCCATCTCACATGGGATCACACAGCTTCCAGGGTCTCTTCTCTTTGCCGGCATCTTTCCCTTCACAAATTGTGAGCAAAATGCGCTCAATATCACCACACCATCGTCTTGTATCTTCTCCTTTTTCGCAATAAGATCCTTAAAAAACTTGGAGAATTTAGGAAAGTGTAGGAACAAATCCACCAGGGACACATCTACATTAACTTTCCTGATAATGTTCATCATCCAATCGAGTCCTTTCTCTTGAATTATTTTCCTACCCTTCTTCTTATTCTCGACTGGGAAAGGTGGTGGCGGGATAAAATCTGGAAAATTAAATGGACACTTCGGGTCCATTGCCGGACTTAGTGGATTCTTCTTGTGGATATCACTCATGGTTGACTCTTCTTTTTCTTGTTGACCTTCCCTAGCTTCGGTAGTAGCCCACTCAATCCCCTCGTCCGCCCCTGCGTGCGAGGTTTGTGAGCCAAACAACTTGTCCGCCCCTGCGTGCAAGATGTTCGAGCCATTTTGTGCATCTAGCATGATTGGAGACTCAAGATCCTTCCCACTTCTTAACTTAACTGCCTTGCACTGTTCAAAACCTTTAGGATTGGGCACCGTATCACTCGGGATAGCATTAGGAATTCTTGTGTGAGATGCTGTAGCAATCTGCCCAATTTGAGTCTCGAGGTTCCTCAATGTAGCCTCCATCTGACCAAACTTCTCTACCGTCCTTTCTTTGAAGCTCTCATTCTCCTTTTGACTCTTGGTCATGAAAGAGAGTATCTGTCCCAATTGATCTTCTACCGATGGCTTCTTCTCATAACCCGGGGGTTGAGTGTTTGTCCTCCATTGGTTCCCCGAGTTGTTGCTAGGACCACTTTGATTCCAGTTCGATTGCTGAGGCCTCCAATTCTGCTGATTGCTGTATTGGTTGCCTTGGTTAAACCCTTGGCCATTGTTACCAATGTAGTTCACATCCTCCGTTGGTGGTCCTTGAAGACTAGAACATTGATCAGTATGATGCCCTCCTTGGCACAGTCCACACTTCATCACAGTCACTACTTGAGGTTGAGGATTCAGTTGAAGAGATTTCACTGCTTTCGTCATTGAAGACATCTGGGTGCTTATATCTGCCAATTGAGCTTCAATTGCAGATACTCTCTCTGCATCCTTTGTAGCACCGAATGTGTCTCCTCCTTTCTCCGCTGCTCTCCTTGGGTTGTGCCAGTTCCGTTGATTGTTAGCCAACCTTTGGAATAAGGCTCTCACCTCCTCATGCGTTAAGTCATCCAGGTTTCCATTAGAGCCTGCAGTAACTAGTCCCGTGCCTTCATTGTTGAGTCCCTTGTAGAATTTGAGTAGCTCATGCCCTGGAGCAAGACCATGGCTCGGGCATTTCCTAAGCAATTCAGTGAACCTCTTCCACGCTTCCGCAAAAGACTCATCATATTTCTGTCGGAAGGTAGTGATCTCCTCTCTCAACTTCTCAATCTTCATCGGAGAGTTATATTCCAAGAGGAACAACATCTTCAACTCTTGGAATGTGGCTATGTTGTATCCCGGAATAGAATCATACCACGCCCGTGCTTTATCCCTCAGTGAGAAAGGGAATAAGGCCCTCTTAATCTGATGATGGTCCACATTCGGGGGTCGATAAGAGTTCGTCAATTCATAGAACGCGTTGAGGTGGCTCATCGGATCCTCATCGTCTCGCCCATGGAAGAGATTTCCCCCGTTCACCAAGCTAATGTAATGAGGAGGAATGTTCACGTTGTCATTCGCGTAGGCGAATTCTCCTAGAAAGTCGACTCCCGACCTAAGAGTGTCACCGAACCTTCCTCCAGGTGGTGGGACAGCGTTGTTGTTATTATTGTCGGCCATCGACTCAGCTTCCAGATCACTGTCACTATTCTCAAACAATGGGTTATCTCTGATTGGACTCGGCGAATCCTGTTGAATTTCAAACCCGGCTGAACTTCCTGACCCTTTCCTTCTTTGATAACAGAGTAATCCGAAAGGCGGTGTACCCTGAGATCTCGTGTGCATTCACGACTTTCTTTTTTATTTTTTTTATTTTACCTACACAACAGAAAATACACCAAGCACAAGCACACTATATTTCCTATAACCGAAAGCGAGACCTCTCGACAACTTCGGGGTAGGTACTATAAATCGTGTGTGCTAGTGTGCAAACAAAACTACCTAAAACTAAACTAAGAGTTAGCTAAAATTTACCTAAAATAATACACTCCTTCGTCTTCAAGTCCGGACGTGGTAGATGGCTATCACACCGTGGAACACGAACAATGTACCTAAAAAACTCAAAAAGAAAAATCAAACAAAACAAAATAACAACTAAAACAATTAAGCATAAACAAGCTATTGCCTCCCCGGCAACGGCGCCAAAACTTGATGCGATATTTTAGAGTTCTTAATCAATGTAAAAAGATTATCAAGTTCAATTATTTTAACTCTAATAATACTACACTACTGCAAGAATACAGTATCGTAGTAGTATTTCAAGTGTCGATCCACAGGGAGGCGAGATTGCTTACGCTTAATAAGACTACACAAAGCATAAAAAATATTTTGTTTTGATTTTGAGATGGTTAACTAACTTAAGCTACTGAAATGAGATTTTTGACACGAGAAAGACAGGTCACTCCAAGTTGCTCACTAAGCTTGCGTTGTTTTACACCATTTACAACGAAACATACGACGGGATTATAATTATCAACCTAATCGCGTGCACTGAACATGTCTACGACGTATAGTTCACAGTCAGCTGAACACTTGTTCCATGAACCAACTTTCAACGACATTTAGTTCCTGCGGATGCGCGGGAATAAATGTCGTCTACTATAATCACTTACCTAATCCACTATCAATTTATCCCCTGAACAGTTCTAAATCGAAAGCATACCAACAAACGATCAATCCTAGCTATGTTAAAGAGACAATAGTTAAGATTTAACAACACTACATCATTAGCCAAAAACGTAGCATTTTAATTAAAGCAAACATTGTTGGTATCAAAACACATGATTCGATGGTGTGAAAACATTCATACAAGCCTAGATTACAACTCGGAGCAACAAAGAGAGCCTAGCCTATACACATGGTAGAATGTAGAAATAAAACCATAGGTGTGATGCTCTCGTCGAGTGGAGTCGGGATTCGGGAATGGATGGTCGGAATAATGGCCGGAATGCCTTCCTTCTCTTCTTCCTCTCCTCCTTTCTCTCCCTCTGTCTTTTTCTCTGTCTCCTCTCCCCCAATCTAAATCCGTCTCCCAGCCTTTTTGATCCATCAACCGCTGGGTCAACTGCAAAATCGCAGTTACGCGACTAAAACGCCCGACCGGGCGAATTCAAAGGAGGTAATCGCCCGACCGGGCGAAAGGCTACTGCATGGCCTCGCGGGAAATGCCCGACCGGGCGTTTAGTTGAAATCAGAACGCCCGACCGGGTGAACTTTCTGGACTCCGCATGCACAATATGGAAACGCCCGACCGGGCGTTTAGCGACATCAAAACGCCCGACCGGGCGAACTCTCTGGAATCTCAGCTATGCATTTCCGACGAACTTCCAGCTTCTAACACCCGAAACTACACTCAAAGCACGACTTGGTGAGTTATAATTAACATGAAATCCGGGGTAAAGAATAGGAAATAAGCTTCGCATCAATGATCATTTCTTCTTTAAATATGCTGCAATCATTTTCTCAACATCAATTTCAATGTGTTTGCTTTCCTCTTCGTAATACGCTGCTGTAACAATTTTGTTGTTGAAGCTTTCGTGGCTGTTTTCGGCTAACATCAGCGCCGAACAATATTTAGCCCTAAAGCTCTGAAGCACACCCGAACTTGATTTCTTCAAGTCACAATTCCAGCAACCTTCTCGCTCACCCTTGTACGTTTCCATATGCCGCATTAGAAATACTCCACAATCTTCAACGTTATCCCTCATGGCATTTTCAATCTCTGCATTTTGGAGTTGGACACGATCTTACAATATGCATGGAGACCATTCTTGGTGAGGAAGTGACAAAAGTATGATCTCTGCATGTACAAAACAAATACATATCATTTATAGTTGTGTATTCATATGTATGTGCTATAAAATTCAATCATAAGAGAAGAATACAAACCAATGTTTCTGGAATGTGACCATAATTTATTGTGAGGTCATTGTCATCCCGTTTGCAGAATTGTCTATTACAGCAATAGCATTTCTCTTGAAGCAAAAACAAACAACATAATAATGCTGATTTGCACATATGAGGAACAAGACCTATTGAATGAAATAACAAGCAACATGAATGAAGTAATAAAGTATACTAATGAAGTACTATGAACAATCTGAAAAATGAAGTAACAGGCAACATGATTGAAGTAATATAGTGTACGAATGAAGTAACATGCAACATGAATGAAGTAATAAAGTGTACGAATGAAGTACTATGAACAATCTGAAAAATGAAGTAACAGGAAACATGATGAAGACATAAATTGGACTTGAAGTAATACTAATGATGTTGCGAATTAGCCACCAGCAAACGATTATATTTCACCCCTAATTGAACTTGTTACCCACTGATTGATAAACTAATTACGCAAAAATCAGAAACCAAAGTAAGAAAGTATGAAGTAAAGTAGAATTTTGAAAAATATAAAACTTCAATACAGTGTATTACATGAGGCATAACGTTTTGCCGGAACGCAATCGGCGTCCATCTGAAACAGTAAATCGAAGCAATTTTAGCCATAGACTTCAAAATAGGAAGTTTAGAAAAACAATATAATATAAACCTTCACCTTCCATTGATGAATTTGGTGTCAACTATTTCAAATCGCGTGGAGATGTGGACGTCGGCTGATAGAGAGATAGAGATGCTGAGATCGACGGATATAGATGTTGAATCCGTGGTTAATCAACGACTATCGATCGACGACTTTCGTGTGTCAACCATTTTGAATCTTTGGTTAATCGACTTGAATCAGCTTGAGATGTCGTCGATTGTAGAAGAGGAAGTTGTGGAGTCGTCGATTTTGGTAGAGAAGCAGCGTTTGAGCGTCGATTTGCAGTAGAAGTGAGAGTTAATTTTGAGAAGAAGATGAGCGTCGCTTTGAAGAAGAAGATTCGTCGCTTTGTGGAAGAAAATTCATCGATTTGTAGAAGAATTCTTTGATTTGGAGAAGTATTCTTCGATTTAGAGAAGAAGAAAACGAGAGAGATGAGAAAGAAGATGAGCGGCGTGAATAAGGAGAAGCAGCATGGGATTTTTTTTAGCCTAGATGTAATTTGACCGAAATACCCCTGATTTGAAGTATATTGCTTACATAATGAAGTAGCAAAATTCATGAGACATGGTTTAATCTCATCCATTCAAATCTAGATCTAAGGGCCCTAATTTGGTCTCTAGTTCGGTCTTTAAGAGTGGAAATGTAAATAATAGGACTCTATATAGAGGTGTGATCAAATACAAACTCTCTAAAATACAAACTATGTCACCGGAGTGTACAAATTCTGTCACCGGAGTGTACAAATTATGTCAACGGAATGTACAAATTATGTCACCGGGGGATGTACGGAGTGTACAAATTCTGTCGACGGGGGTGTCCAAATTCTGATTTTTCGATGTCAAAATGTTGACATTAGAAAGATCTTTTATATTAACCGTTGATTAATTGTATTAAGTGAGTATGATTAAAGTTTGTATAGTTTGTATTTTAGAGAGTTTGTATTTTATCACACCTATATATATATATGAAATGATGAAAATTGAGTGTTAAGGCGATTCATACTATATTCGAATCTAAGGGCATATTTAGTAAACCATCTCAATGTCATCGAATGTAGGAAACTAGAATCACTAATTGACATAAAAATGAATACAACATCAATTTGCGAGGACTTAGAGCACCCACAACCGTGCTCTTGCCAATGAGCACGGTTGTGGGTCCGGCGCCACTATTCCTGCATGCTCTTAGCCCTTAGGCAAGAGTACAACACCCATAGTTGTGCTATTTCGCAAGGACGAGCACAATTCATTTTAAATAAAAACATTCCCATAACATTAAAATTTATTAAAAAAATCGAAATAATATTACAAATTATAAATAAAATAAAAAAGACATAATTAAAATCATAAAAAATAAAATTTACATAATTAAAATCCTAAAAATTAAAATTTACATAATTAAAATACTAAAAATTAATAATTACATAATTAAATTCGTAAAATTAAAAAAACCCACTATGCGTTGCCGAAATTCGCCCACATGTGTTTGATTAGGTCTTCTTGTAGCTCAATGTGGGTTCGGGTATCGCGCATTGTGTGTCTTGTTTGGATCCTCTCACCCACCGTCGTATGCACACCTCGACGTGGGGGAGAGCTCGCGCTTGAGCTTCCGGCTTCATCCACGTCGTAGAAGCTAGGCGCCCTCGGTCATTCGTCGGCTATAATCATGTTGTGTAAGATAATACACGTGTACATGATGTCGGCGATATTGTTCAAGTACCACAGCCGAGCCGAGGCCTTCACAATGTTGAATCGAGCTTGAAGGACCCCAAAGGCTCTTTCGACGTCTTTCCGCGCGGACTCTTGACGCTGCGCAAAAAGAACCCGTCTCGGGTCTTGCGGGTTGCTGAGCGTCTTCACGAAAGTCAACCACCTAGGGTAGATACCATCGGCGAGATAGTAACCCATATGGTATGTATTTCCGTTGACGGTGAAGTCGATCGCCGGTGCTACACCATTCAACACATCATTGAAGAGGGGGTGAAGAATAGAACACGTTCAAGTCGTTGTTGGATCCGGCAACACCGAAATATGCATGCCAAATCCATAGGCGGTAGTCGGCGACCGCCTCAAGGATAAGTGTTGGGCCGCCACCTTTGTGGACGCTTAAGTGTTGCCCCTCCAAGCAGTCGGGCAATTCTTCCACCCCCAATGCATGCAGTCAATGCTGCCAAGCATTCCGGGAAAGCCATGGACTAATTCGTGAAGACGAAGCAACCGTTGGCAATCATCGGTGGTGGGTGCTCGAAGGAATTCATCACCGAAAGCTGTACGAACGCCATCGCAAAAATTTTTAAAGACAAAGGATTCCAGTGGACTCACCGATATGCAAATACTCGTCGAAGAGGTCGGTCGTTTGCCCAGTAGCGAGTTGTCGGATGGCACACGTACACTTCTGCAGCGGCGTGATACTTTGCCGGCCGACTGCATCTAGACCTGTTTGGAAGAATTCAACACGGGCGGACAATGTGTTGACAATACGCATAAACAGGCGCTTTGACATGCGAAAACAGCGCCTGAAGTAATCCGCTAGAAACCGCGGCTGGTAGACAAAATAGTCGGCAACGGGCCTTTCGTGGGCTCCCTCCCGGTCACGATGGATGTATTGGCGAGTTGATCTAGTTGGTTGAGGAGGAGGGGCAGGGGTATTCGCTGCGACATATGCACCATAAGCGGCTCGATGTTGTTCGTAGTATTCTTGTTCTTCGCGCTCCGCTTTCGCAATAAGATGGGTGAAATCCATTTGAGGTTTTGAGTGAGAGATGAATGTGTAGATAAGTTGTATGAAAAATATGAATGAGAGATAATTTGATGTGAAAAATGGATGATGAATGTGCGTATTTATAGATGATTTTGGGGAAAAAAATAAAAAAATACAGAAAAACGGACAAAAAAGCGGCCATTTTTTTGGGATTGGGAAAATAATTTTTTTTTATTTTTAATCGACTTTTATAATTAAAAACCGAATTTTTGAAAATAAAAATAAAAATAAAAATATTCAAATGCAACGGCTATGCCGTTGCCCAATCAGCCGTTGACACGTCACCTGCTCGATGGCACGGACGTGTTCGATGCATCGAGCAGCGCCGTGCCAGCGGCGGACGACGTCTTCCGTGCCGCTGGCACGGACGGACGCCGTCCGTCCACCGTTGTGGGTGCTCTTAATAAAGTACTAATTGAAAATTGATGTTAGTCGGTTACTATAAAGTAGCTTCTCGTAACTTTAATTTAAATAATGTTTGGTTCATTTGCTAACGGTTGTTTAGTAAAACCTTTAATTAATCTGAAATCATATTCTTTCTTAAGACTATTATTAGTTTTATTAAAATTAACAAAAAATAATCCACAAAATAAAAAAGTGAGTGAGATTTTTTTTTCCGGTCCAACTCTCCAACTGTAGCAGAGTATATATAACCACGTGTATCCTATCAACACTTTTTTCGATTTGCCCACCTTCCTCAATTTCAATTTTCAACCCATATAAATAATGATTTTCCTCTATTTCCCACACAAACAAAATCTTTCTTTAATCAGAAAATTTTCCGACCATCACCGGAAATTTCAACAAAGGGTTTTACTCTCCGAATTTTGGCGGAAATGGTCGCTACGGACTCGCCTGAGTGGCTTCCTCCTGGCTTCATGGTCAAGACTAACTACAGGTCTGGGAACAAAGTTAAGGTAATCACTTCACTTGGTTATTTTATTTTCAGCTTGTGTGGGAAATAAAATTGAAATTTTAGTTCACTGTTGGATGAAAAATGGAAAGGAATCTTGGTTTTTGCAAGTGTGTAATTGAATCCGTGGAGTTATTGTGCCTTTAAAACTATATGGCTTTGGTATCTTCCAATCAAAATTAGGTTTTGTATCGTTACTCGACTTGGTCGAATTGAATGGTTGCATGTTGAAGTTGGGAGTAGCTATATTGACTTGAATTTCATTCCTATTGGCCTTCTGTTATATGGATTGATTTAAAACCGAGACATATGAATGTTTGGTGGTGTAAAGTTGTTATTTTTATGAGCTTATAAGTATTGTAGAGCATATCTGTATATGTGAACCGACTTTGTTTTTCTTGTGTTGGGATTGCATGGTTAGAGAGAATTGGTGGATTGGCCAATTTAATTCCCTTTCTTTCAGTCGGCAGTGGTCTTGTAGAAATAAGCTGAATTTTGCAGATTTCATATGCTAGATTGTTATACTTTGGGAAGTTGGCGGGTCTTCTTTTGAGCTGAAACTCTTACATTTATGGTAGGTAGTTTAATATAAAAGCAAAGGCTATGAACTAAAGAATGAGTGTGCAATTTTTAAGCGAGCTTTTACCCCTTAAAGAATCCCAGGACTTATGAGTTCTCCATTGGCATATGCTGGGAGGACTGAGGAGTACGTTGTTAGAATCTCATTAGCCGCATATTGATCCCATAAGATTCTGAATTAGCCGTGCAGCATTATTGCAGTCATTTCAGTTGATGTGGAGTGAGTGTACTATTTCTATTAGAAACATATATCCCAAAGTGGAATGTATGCTTTATGCTGTATGTAATTGGACAGTGAGGGTATTGGACCTACGCGATTAAGTTTAGCACTTCATTTCTACAAATAATGGACTATATTTAAAACTCAATAATACTCCCTTCCGTCCCACAAAGATTGTCTCACTTTGACCGGGCACGGGTTTTAAGAAATGTAATGAAAAGTGAGTTGAAAAAGTTAGTGGAATGTGAGTCCTACTTTTATATATTAGTTTTATAATAAAATGTGAGTAAGAATGTGTTAGTGGAATATGGGGTCCACTACCAAAAATGGCAAAAAGTGAAATGGGACAAATTTTGTGTGACGGACGGAAATGAAAAAATAGGACAATCTTTGTGGGACGGAGGGAGTAATAACTGCCGTCATTCTTCTTCCTAGCAACATATATGTACACGTATTAGCATATTTTAGCAACCCTTGCTATATATTAATAATTCATGTGTAAAGCATGTTAAATAAATAGCTGACATGAAGCGACATCTGGTGATTCCTTTCCTTTATGGAATTGTAAATCTATAAAAACTTGCTTTAAATTTTCATAAATGAGGGTATCCGTATAATTATAAAGAAAAATAGAAGTGGAAGCAATGGGTCTAAAAACTTAGATTGGTGTGCATTTAACTTTTTATGTTTGAATCCCCCTTTTATGGGGGCGAGCACTTGGACTTGGAGTGATGTAACTAATAAAGGACAGAGAAACACGACTTAAATTTTCAAGGAGCTTCAAAATGTGCTAGTGACTGTTGATAAAAAGCATAAAAAGTAGCTAGGGACTCGTTCAAGCAGGAAGTATCAGTATGAGATCAATTTTTCTTAGTTAAACATGACTGTTAAAAAGAATTTGCTTCCATTCTTTAATCGAGTGTTGTTACCAAAATATAAAACATTCTCGAAATGATCCACGGTCCACCTAGAAAAATGCTGATGACAATGGGCCCTCCTCGGTTGCCAAAGTTGATGTGGTAGATTTCCACACTAATTGATTGGAGATGTTCTATTCTTCTGCACATTTGTTCTGTGTCTAAAGGTACCTTTTGTAGATATCAGGAAAAACAAATGATTCTACACGGTTGCCTAATGGATGGACAGTGGAAGAAAGAAGAAGAAAGAGAGGCTCAACAGCGGGAATATCTTACAAGGTCTGTAGTATGCATAATGAATAGTTTCGTTTTTTAATGCTTACCAGTGTATTCCCAATATTGAAATCTCCGATGCTCAGAAGAACACAATTGAAAAGGCCACCAAATAGCAAAATTTCTGCAATTAGTCATTTTTATACCTTTTTATAATATACCTCATTTGTCACGTGGCTTTAGCTGGCACTCTTGTGTTTGTGTAGTTGAAGTTTCTCTTGAATATATGCATCAGATGGACTCAGCAGTTTTTGGGACTAAGGGCTAGGGGCTTGTATTTATGTTCAGCCTTTATTACATTTTGTCTGTCCATCCCTTCCTGGTGTAAAGCTATTTCTTGGACATTCTTTTGGGAGGTTCTTAATTTAACCCTGTTTTATTATGAAGTGTCGGCTACGAGTTAATAGCTTTTATCTTTATCTTTAATCATTTACTACATAGTTATCTTACAAGTTACATTGTTCTACTTACACTCAGTATAAACATTGAATTTCTTACATATGGTGCTTTTGCCCTCTCATTCTTGTATCCTTGCAGATATATACCGAATCGTCAACTGGAAGAAAATTTTATTCGATGGCATCTGTCACTCGATACTTGGATAACATAGCCCATTCTGACATCACGACTGAGCAAAATAAAGTATGCACTGGATCTTTTAGTATTTCACTGCTCTTGAACTGATTTAATCCTATATTGCTCTTCTTGTGCATTTAGTCCTTGTAGAAGGATGTGATATTGGCCGGTTTTTGGGAAAAGGATAAGGGAAAACATGGGTGAATAATTTTTAACTTGCTAAAGTTAATCTTGGTGACCAATATTCCAATGGTTTATGAAGGCTTTGCACTTTTTGTGAGAGGATGAAGGTCCTTCCCTTATAAATATGGTTCACGTTTAATCTATGAAGTTGTTAAAAAGAATAATGTAATTTTTCAGTTTCAAATTAATAAGCATAAGTATAATTATCTTAATTTTAGGGATAATTGCTAAATAAACCATGACTTTTGCCAAATTCTGTAAATTATACTCCCTCCGTCCCGAGCTACTCGCTCATTTCCTTTTCGGCACGGAGATTAAGGAATGAGTGTATAGGAAAGTAAAAAATGACGGCTATAGGTGAAAATTTTTACTAAAAATGGAAAGAGTGCAAGTAACTTGGGACGCCCAAAAAGGAAATACGTGCGAGTAGTGCGGGACGGAGGGAGTATAATATTTAAATAATACCACCACTGCACCACATTTCCATTCAAAGCAAAGTATACATTCGTAATTCTATTTAGTGTTAGGAGTTAGAACAATAGCATTTCATGAACTAAACTAAGCTTTTTCAAGGACAATTTGCTGAAAACATTGGGATGTTGAATTTGCTAAAAATAATCATCAGAAGGTGGTATTATTGCAATGCTTTAGAGCTAATTTTGAATTATGGAATTAGCAAAATGGGCAAGCAATTATTGATTTATCTACTTATCATTGATATTTTTTTATGCGTGGTTCCATCACATATTTAGTTTGTTTCAATATAGATACGGTTTGTTCATTTTTTAGTTGTCTTGAGATAAGAGAGAAAATATGCATTTATTATATTTATTGTAGGTAGTTTAATACAATGACAAAGGCTATGAACTAGTAAAAAATGAGTGGTTCAATTTATAAGCGAGCTTTTGCCTCTTAAAGAATCCCAAGACTTGTGAGTTTCCATTGGCGTATGCTCAAGGAGTAGGTTGTATTAGAATCTCATTAGCCACCTATTAATCCCACAAGTTTCTGAATTAACCATGCAGCATTGTGAAATTGCTGTAATTTCGGTGGATATGGAGTGTACTAATGACAAAATATATCCCAAAGTGGAATGTATGCTTCATACTATCGGTAATTAGGTAAATTTGGAGTACATGATTAAGGTCAACACTTCAATTCTACAAATAATGGATTATCTTTAGAAGTCAATAGTCATAACCACCAGTCCGCCATCATTCTTCTTCCTAGCATCGTATATGTATGCGTATCAACTAATTCTAGCAACCTCTGCGATGTGTAAAGCTTGTTAAATAAATAGATGACATGAAGCAAGATCTGGTGATTCCTTTACTTTTATGGGTTGATGGTTGGCTGGTTGGATGAATTTCATTTTCTCTATGCTACCCATTTAGGTTTATCACCATGTGATATTTTGGCTTATTGCAGACATAGTCCTGAAGAAGTAAAAGGTGATGTCAATTTGAAAAATTAGAACTGATGTGTCACGTTATGGTTGGGGGTTCAGACCCTCACCCATTCACTTCTCCCAACAGTAAAAGGAATCAAATATTTGAAACCATAATAATAAAAAATTAAAAAAATTAAAAGAATCTTCACTAATATCGTGTCTTATTGTTGCAGTACTATCTCAATGTTGCAACCAGTAAGAAATATAATTCCAAGAATGAGGTCATTCATTGTGCTGAAGAAAACAACAATATTCTGCTTGTTGCACCTCAAACGAAAAATGCTGATGACAGTGGGACCTCTTTAGTTACCAAAGTTGATGCGGTAGAATTTCGCACTAATTGATTGGAGATGTTCTATTCTTCTGCACATTTGTTCTGTGTCTAAATGTACCTTTTATAGATATCAGAAAAAACAAATGATTATGCATGGTTGCCAAGTGGATGGACAGTGGAAGAAAGAGGAAGAAAGCGCGGCTCAACAGAGGGATTATCTTACAAGGTCTGTAGTACACATAATGAGCAATTCCGTTTTTAATCGTTACCAATGTATTCCTTATATTGAAATCTCTGAAGCTTGAAAGAACACAATTGAAAGGCCAGCAAATTGCCAAATTTCTGCAATTAGTAATTTTTTATACCTTTTTATAATAAATCTCTCTTGTCATGTGTCTTAGCTGCTGCCCTTGTATCTGTGTAGTTGAAGTTTCTCTCGAATATATGCATCAGATGGACTCAGCAGTTTTTGGGACTAAGGACTAGGGACTTGAATTTATGTTCAGCCTTTATTATATTTAGTCTGTCCATCCCTTCTTGGTGTAAAGCTATTTCTTGGACATTCTTTCGAGGGGTTTCTTAATTTAATTCCCTGTTTTATTATGAAGTTCGGCTACGAGTTAGCTTTTGTCTTTATCTTTAATCATTTACTACAGAGTTATTACAACATTGAATTTCTTACATATGGTGTTTTTGCCTGCTCATTCTTGTATCCTTGCAGATATATACAGAATCGTCAACTGGAAGAAAATTTTATTCCAAGCCATCTGTCACTCGATACTTGGATAACATAGCCTGTACTGACATCATGACTAAGCAAGATAAAGTATGCACTGATCTTTTAGTAAATCATTGCTCTTGAATTGATTTAATCCTATATTGCTCATCTAGTGCATTTAGTCCCTGGAGAAGGATGTAAAGTTGGACATTTTTTCGTCAATACTGAATTGGATTTGTCGCCAACACTTTTGGGAAAAAGATAAGGGAAACCATTAGTGAATAATTTGTAACTTGCTAAGGTCAATCTTGGTGACCAATCTCCAAATGGTTCATGAAGGTCTTGCCCTTTTTATGAGAGGATGAAGGTCCTCCCCTTATTAAAATAGTTCACATTTGATCTATGAAGTTGTTAAAAAGAATATATGTTCTTTTGCAGTGACAAATTAATAAGCTTAAGTATGATTATCTTAATATTAGGGATAATTGCTAAATAAATCATGACTTTTGCCATATTTCTGCAAATTCTAAAATGTTTGAATAATACCACCACTGCACCACCACCTTTCCATTCGAAGCAAAGTGTACATTCATTAGTGTTAGAACAATAGCATTTCATTTATGAAACTAGCTGTTTCAAGAACAATTTGCTAAAAATAATCATCAGAAGGTGGTATTATTGCAATGCTTCAAAACTCATGTCGAATTTGCAATATAGGCAAGCAATTATTGATTTATCTACCGATCATTGATATTTTTTTATGCGTGGTTCCATTACATATTTAGTTTGCTTCAATATATATACTGTTTGTTCATTTTTAGTTGTCTTGAGATAAGAGAATGCATTCATTAGTTCAAGTTTTTTAGTTATAGTTGATTTTAGGAGACACTAGATGGATGCTTCAATGGTAAAAGTTTGGTTTGTGATTTGATAGTTTTAGAGCATCGATTCTTGATATTTATTGTTTTCATCTTATAATTTCTGGATGCTAACAATTTTATCAGATTGACAAAGTGGGTGAGCCACTTCCAGACACATCTCTGCAGATATCACCTGTCAGAAATACTGGTAGCATTTCTTTAAATAAAAGGAAGGCCGACTCTCTTATAAAGGTTTGTGCTCTAATGACCTCAGATACTTACAAAGATCTGATAGGAACATTTATTATTAATAATAAGCTTTTCAGATTCAATATTTCTAGATTAGCCTTTGAAAGCACAACGTGCATGAACTGCCACATTTTGGATCATAGACTTTTTACATAAAGTTTGTTTCAAATAAAAAATAATTTCATTAATTATTTGTACTTGAAGTAAGTAGTAAGAGTTATCCAAGCCCCTTGGCCTAGCGGTAAAGGGTGCTGGATACCGCGTCCATCCTGGAGGTCTCGAGTTCGAACCCTGGGCGGCGTAATTTGTCTTTCCTCCTTGTTATAGGAGTTGATTTGTAATTTCCTCCTTCATATATATGATATAAATATATGAAGTTAATTTCTTTAAAAAAAAAAAAAAAAAAAAAAAAAAAAGTAGTAAGAGTTAGGTGATGGACTGGATGGTTCTTCAATATTAAGTTTATACTTTTGGAGATACTAGATGGATGCTTCATTTGTTGAATTTGCTTTATGATTCCTTTTGCTAATAATTTTACTCTCTTCTAATGATATTCTACTCTCTTCTAATATATATTTGGCTGTTTATCTTTTCAGATTGATAATGTGGATGAGAATGTCCCAAAGCAGTCGCAACAGATCCAATCCATGACAAATACTGATGCCGGCCATGAAGATAGTGGGAAGGGAAACTCTGTTGTAAAGGTTTGTGCTTTGATGAGCTCTATATGCATCCTAGATCTAACAGAACGGCCATACTGCAGTTTAGCCTTTGATGCATTGAGGTTTTCTAGGTTAACTTTGAGAGCAAAAAAAGCCCCTTGCCTGCCTCATTTATCAAGTTATGTAAAGTTTGCTTTAAATATATGGTTGTGCATGTCTTATGTTACTTTTCCTTGAGATAAGAGAAGTAATAGATTGATTTTTTGTTTGAAGCTGCTTAGTTTTACAACTTACTAATCATTAGAAGCTAGTATTGTAGAAGCTAGTATTGTGATGATTCATTTATTGAACTTTATTTGTGTTCCATTTGATAATTCTTCTCGTAGTATTGATTCTGTGTTACTTATTCTTTCAGATAGACAATGTGGGTGAACCATTTCCAGAGATGTCACCACAGGTCGTATCCATGACCAATAATGATGGCATTCGTGAAAAGAAAAGGAAGATCAGTTCTTTTGTGACGGTTTGTGCTGTGATCAGTTCAGTACTTACTCTAGATCCGATAAAACTCTCCAGTGAATTTCGCTTCTGACATTTCGAGGTTAAGTAGGTAGCTGTTGAGTGGTCAACTGATAAGGACCTGCCTGATGGCTGGATAAAAGAAATCAGGACAAGCAAGTCTGGGGATAGGATAAGAAAAGATCCGGTAATTAATTTGTTTAACCTTTTGGTAGCTCTTCAAAAAAATTTCTCAATTTCTTTTTGACAATTCTGACATTATTTATGGTGATACCCTGTTTGCGTTTTCAAAATCTCGTCTGTTATCATATTACTATGCAGTTTTACACAGATCCGGTCAGCGGTTACATGTTTCGTTCTAAACCAGATGCCTTGCGGTATCTGGAAACAAATGATATTGGTAGCTGCGCCTGCAAACCCCGGAAAAGGGAATTGGATGATATCAAATCAATTGAGAACATAAACCTTGTGAGTTTTCTTGCTTGGTCATCCTCATCTATACATTTTGGTGCATCTCCCCAGTCCAGTCTTCAATTCCATGGTATGCTATGGCCACATATAGATCCATAGGCATATGAATTGAAGTTCATTTACATGTGAAATTTCTCCCATTAGTCGAAATTTTATATACAATTAAAGCACATGGAAAGTTTTCCCATGTGATGACACAACTCTTGATGTGATGCTTGAAATCCCGAATTCCATCATTTCAGGCCATTTTAATATTCTACTCCTATTTTTTAATTTTCTTTTAGAATTTTCATTCCTTTGCAAAGCAGGGTCTTTTTTTTAGGCTCATAAATACATGTTTATATGTTTTATGACTTGTGAGGTAACCTGGTATTGTTATGGAGTTTTCAATAAAAAACTGTTTTTCGTGAAGGAGCGTCGTCTTCTACAGATTTTCTCATGTGTTAGATGAGGTTGGGTGTCTTTTTTGTAAAAATTTATTTTAATTCATATCGATAAAAAAGTCTTTTGAATTTAAATTACGCCATTATCGTTTAATGTGTGTCGGAAGCAGCCCAATTAAGAGCCAGAATGCAAAATGTGTGCGAAGATGTGGATGGACTTAGTGGTATGGTTTAAAAAAGCTATACCGCTAAAACCGTCATGCTTTTTACGTGCATCTTTGTATTTGTTTTTCCAACTTCTTATTCTTTTTCATATTAACACAATTGCTGGCGGAGTTAGTTTTTGAAATACCTCTTTTCTGTTCAGTCTCCAACTCCAGCTAAGCTCAAGACACAGCCTTTTCTTGGTGAAGAGTCAAATGGTGGTAAGAATAATCTAGTAAAACTAGCTACTCCTACTCTAAGATAAAATTAAGGAGTATTTAGAGCTTCTTGTTAACCTTTAATAAACTTGTGTAGTTCTGTTAGTTCGGTTGAATTGTCTTGTGCAGGCGCAGAAAGTTCGGGTACGAAGGTTTCAGCAGAATTAGACACCAACACTTTAGAACGTGAGCAAGTTAATCAAGAAAATTCTATCAAGAGTGCCGAAATAGGAAATAAGCTTGAACCGGAAAATGATGTCTCTAAAAAGGACGTTAGAGTTATGGCCGTTGTGGCTGATCCCTCAACCAATCAGCAGCTTCGAGAAAGTGGGTGTAGAAATAAGATTGGCTCAAGAAAACCCAAGAAAAGAAGGGAGAACAGCAGCACACCAACACGAACTTCGAAAAGGCTTGCAGGTTCTGAACCTGAGATGAAAATCAACTTGGATTTGAACGAACCCTCTCTAAGGGCTGGTCTGAGAGGATCAACTGCTAAGGTAGTTGATGCTTCTCCGATTGCTCCACTTAAGGCTTCAGATATTTCCCAGTCATCAAGTATCGAGCCACCCAAAGAGGCTGTAGAGCAAGTAGTTATAGGCATGGAAACTTGTCAAGATGCTAATCGGCCGAAAGAATTTGAAAAGCCTACGCCTACAGAGGGCTCAACTATTCCAGCAGAGCAGCCAGGTGTGACAGGGACAGCTGGTACGAATTCATTCATTGATGGTCAACAATCACAAGTTTCGCAGCTTTGCTACGATTTTGGGGACTCATGGACTAATCCGTTGGAATTCGCCTTGAAGACTCTCACTGGGGAGTTACCGCTTGAGGATACCGTGACATTTCCAAGTTGCTTCAGGGAGCCATTCGACGACACTTTCAAGGAGGCTGATGTGTGGTTGAAGCAATCAAGTTTTGATGCTCCCGTCAACTTCCAAAGCGAATTTCCATCCCATTCTGAATCATCGAAGAAACAAAATGCTGTTGATCCGTCGCCAGTGTCATTCTCTGGCCTGGGCTTCAGTTCTTGCGGTGGCTTCAACTTCCAGCCTAGCACAGAGGCCGGGAAGAAGGATTCGCAGACCAAATTTAACCCTTAGAAGAAACAAAAGGAAACAACATGCCGGACCAAAGGTCGAATTTTTTGGACTAGTGCTTGTGCTTGAATATAAAATCGTCGTGTTTCTCGTGACGTCTAGGCTATGGGGAAAATTGGTCGCATTCGATGATTTGATTTAACTGATAGTACTATAAGTTTAGGATGTTTTGGTGCCCATGGACGCGATTATGCTAAACTATGAATCAATATTCCCCATGTAAAACTACAGTGTTGTTCTATGTGAATACTCCAACTCTGATGGAACATCTTTTGTTGGATAGTCATATTCAATTTGGAATGGTTGTGTAACTACTTCAATCGCGTCTTGTTTCTTGATTGCTATTTATTCTGTTTATGGTTTGGATCATCAATTAATGTGTGTAATGGCGGACGTAGGAATAAATTTTGGTAGGGGTTTCACTAAAAAATCTTGACAGGGGACACACACATATTATATATATATAGGGGAGTGTTATTCTCCTTTTCACATCTTAGATCTTTTTTCCTTCTTAATATTACGCGTTAGATCTAAGGCATCAACATATCAGATTGATTCTATAAAACTGGTTCCGTGTTGCATTATAGAAGGTGGTTGTATGCATTACAGGGTTATTATTGACATTTGACGGAAAAGTAACTGCCACATTTTGATATCTGCGAATAATGCACCACATGGTCACGAGTAATGCATATAATTGACTATATAATGCACAATATGTGAACTGCAATGCATACGAATAAGATGTACCATGTTATGATGTTTGGACACACGTTTCTTGTTTCCCCTAAGGGTTTAATAAGCATAGGGGCTAGGGTATAGTACGTAGACACGTATATAATCTTCACATGGTAATGAGTAATGGATATAATTGACTATATAATGCACAATTTGTGAACTGCAATGCATACGAACAAGATGTGCTGTGTTATGATGTTTGACACACGTTTCTTGTTTCCCCTAAGGGTTTAATAAGCTTAGGGGCTAGGGTATAGTACGTAGACATGTATGTAATAACCCATATACACAATACCCTAGCCCTAAGCTTATTAAACCCTTAGGGGAAACAAGAAACGTGTGTCAAACATCATAACACAGCACATCTTGTTTGTATGCATTGCAGTTCACAAATTGTGCATTATATAGTCAATTATATCCATTACTCGTTACCATGTGAAGATTACATACATGTCTACGTACTATACCCTAGCCCCTAAGCTTATTAAACCCTTAGGGGAAACAAGAAACGTGTGTCAAACATCATAACACAGCACATCTTGTTCGTATGCATTGCAGTTCACATATTGTACATTATATAGGCAATTATATGCATTACTCGTGACCATGTGGTGCATTATTCGTAGCGGTTTCCAGCCAT
Source organism: Salvia splendens (assembly GCF_004379255.2). Classification (NCBI taxonomy): domain Eukaryota; kingdom Viridiplantae; phylum Streptophyta; class Magnoliopsida; order Lamiales; family Lamiaceae; genus Salvia; species Salvia splendens. The sequence goes on along the minus strand of NC_056047.1, from coordinate 14,638,363 downwards.
TATTAGATTACTATTGTACCCTCATAATGCACAAAATAGGACAAATAATGCAACACGGGATTAATTACCCAATGTTGATCTTGACCGTCAATTTCTCTAATCTAATTGCTGATATTAAGAAGGAAAAAGGAGGAAATATAGGAAAAGGAAATGAATATATATATATATATATATATAGATAGAGTTGTGATCAATGTCGAACCAATTTTAAAGACCGAACTAGAGACCAAATCTGGGCCATTAGATCTATTTTTTTAATGAGATGTGCTGCTGTGTAAATTTTTCGGTCTTCATTAAAAGCCCATTTTACTTCATTGTATAGGTTTATTACTTCATTCCGTACGTAATACCTTGAAACTACAACATGTTTTTACTTTCTTCCAGTAGGTTTCGAAATGATTCAACATATGTTTCATTTGAATTCATTGACCTGAGTTTTTACTTTATTTACATTAAAAATGCAATTTATTCAAGTGAGTTTATTACTTCATTCAGAAACATTATTACTTCATTGGATAAGGTTTTTACTTCATTCCAGTAGGACTTCAAATGCTTCTACACATACTTCATTCCAATAATTTATTGCATCATTCCATGTGTTTATTACACCATATCAGTGTTGTGGCGGTGGTGATAGATATTGTAGAGAGAAAGAACGGCACGCGACGGCGAAACCGCATTTACGTATTGGAATGAAGTAATAATCCTACTGAAATGAAGTAAAAACCTACTGGAATGAAGTAAAAACCTACTGGAATGAAGTTAAATCTTCGTAACATGTTAGTATGACTTATTTACCTTCGGATGAATTAAAATAGGCTCGTGATAAAGGCGAAAATAATTGATAAATTTGTGTCTCTCATCCATAAAAAACTAGATCTAAAAACCCTAATTTGGTATGGTTCGGTAGTTCGGTCTTTAAGAGTGGATTTGTGAATAATGGGACTATATATATATATATATATATATATATATATATAGAGTCGTGATCATATGATAACCCCTAAATATCGTAATAACCCTATAACCAAATCTGGACCACACATATTTCTAATCATGCGGTTTAGATTCAAACTTAGATTTACTTCATAAAAAAAGCGCGGGGGTAAAACTGTCATTTCCCTCATTTAATTTCTGAATTTCGCCAAATATCACGTAAAATGATAAAATGATAGGTTTATTGCATAGAATGATAGTTTTGAGATTCAAACTTAGATATACTTCATAAAAAAAAGCGCGGGAGTAAAACTGTCATTTCCCTGATTTAATTTCTGAATTTCGCCAAATATCACGTAAAATGATAAAATGATATGTTTATTGCATAGAATGATAGTTTTGCCGGATAGAATGATACTCTGAGTTGATAAAATGATACTTTTGACTGACTAATAAAATGATAGGTTTATTACATAGAATGATAGTTTTCCCGGATAAAATGATACTCTGAGTTGATAAAATGATACTTTTGACTGACTGATAAAATGATAAAATGATAGGTTTATTGCATAGAATGATAGTTTTGCCGGATAGAATGATACTCTGAGTTGATAAAATGATACTTTTGACTGACTGATAAAATGATAAAATGATATATGTTAGGTTTATTGCATAGAATGATAGTTTTTCCGGATAGAATGATACTTTGAGTTGATAAAATGATACTTTTAGCTTATAAATGTTAGGTTTACTGCATAAAATGATAGTTTTTCCGGATAGAATGATACTTTCAGCCGATAGAATGATAGTTTTGCCGGGTAGAATGATACTTTCAGCCGATAGAATGATAGGTATGCATAAAATGACATTTTTGTTTAATAAAATGATACTTTTACCTGATAAAATGATAATCTAAGTGGATAAAATTACAGTAACCTTATAAAAATGATACTCTGAGTTGATAAAATGATACGTTTACTGCTTTGTGATAAAATGATAGGTTTATTTCATAGAATGCTAGTTTTGCCGGATAGAATGATACTATGAGTTGATAAAATGATACTTTTGACTGACTGATAAAATGATATATGTTAGGTTTATTGCATAGAATGATAGTTTTGCCGGATAGAATGATACTTTCAGTCGATAGAATGATAGTTTTGCCGGGTAGAATGATACTTTCAGCCGATAGAATGATATGTATTTTTGGTGTATAAAATGACATTTTTGTTTAATAAAATGATACTTTTACCTGATAAAATGATAATCTAAGCGGATAAAATGACAGTTAGCTTATAAAAATGATAGTTTAGCTGAAGAAATTGCATATAAGCTGATAAAATGATACTTTAACGTGACAAAATGACATAAAACTGATAAAATGATAGTTTTTGCCAGATAGAATGATACTTTCAGCCGATAGAATGATAGTTTTGCCGGGTAGAATGATACTTTCAGCCGATAGAATGCTAGGTATTTTTGGTGTATAAAATGACATTTTTGTTTAATAAAATGATAATTTTACCTGATAAAATGATAATCTAAGCGGATAAAATGACAGTAACCTTATAAAAATGATAGTTTAGCTGAAGAAATTGCATATAAGCTGATAAAATGATACTTTAACGTGACAAAATGACATAAAACTGATAAAATGATAGTTTTGTCGGATAGAATGATACTTTCAGCCGATAGAATCATAGTTTTGCCGGGTAGAATGATACTTTCAGCCGATAGAATGATATGTATTTTTGGTGTATAAAATGACATTTTTGTTTAATAAAATGATACTTTTACATGATAAAATGATAATCTAAGCGGATAAAATGACAGTGACCTTATAAAAATGATACTCAGAGTTGATAAAATGATACGTTTACTGCTTTGTGATAAAATGATAGGTTTATTTCATAGAATGATAGTTTTGCCGGATAGAATGATACTCTGAGTTGATAAAATGATACTTTTGACTGACTGATAAAATGATATATGTTACCTATATTGCATAGAATGATAGTTTTGCCGGATAGAATGATACTCTGAGTTGATAAAATGATACTTTTGACTGACTGATAAAATGAGCCAAATTCAGAAATTAAATGAGCGAAATTTGGATACGTAAATTTTATCATGAGGGAAATGACATATTTACCCCCGCGCTTTTTTTTATGAAGTAAATCTAAATTTGAATCTAGACCACGTGATTTTAAAAATATGTGGTCCAGATTTAGTTATAGGGTTATTACGGAAATTGGGGTTATCATTATAATGCACCCATATATATACATATATATTATATATATATGGTTTTGATCTATGCAAAATTGATTTAAAAATACAAAAACGCAGAACAATATAATACGTATGACAATTTTAGGTCATAATTAGTTAATTTTTAGGTCATGCTAACAAAGCATGACCTAAAATGATCTTAGCATGACATTGAACCCAAATATTATATATGACCTAAAATTGCTTAATTATGACCTTCCGTGTTTTTGGTTAATTATTGACTATTAGATCATCTAATCCTATGACCAAGATTTGGGCTGCATTTCTGGATTTAAATGCATTTTTATTTTGATCATCTCCATATATATATATATATAAACAATAATAAAAATTCTAAAAATAAATAAATATCTAATACATAAAATTAATCCAAAACAAGTTTGACAAAAAGAATAATACAGTTTGCTAAAGCGGTGGAAACTGAATTCTACGTGTTTTCATCGATTGAAAACGCTGCAGGATCGGCTCGTTATCAATCGTTGAAAAAATATCCTTCTCAATGTACACAACTAGACTGTCATTCATCCACTCGTCTCCCATTCGATTTCGTACATCAGTCTTGATAGTATTCATTGCAGAAAATGCTATCTCAACAGAAGCAGTAGCAACAGGTAAAACCAAGACCAACTCAATAATCCGATAGACCAATGGAAAAACTAAATGCTTCTTAGTTTTGACCATTTTCATAGCAAAACTTCCCAAATCACTAAGCGCAACAAATTGAGGATCACACCGCACATTAGCAATAAAATTACTAACTTGCCGTGGAAGATGTAAACATTCGCTCGCAAAGAAGTCCTCGGGATATAAAGTAGCAATATGAATGACTTGATGCTCATTGAATTCAGAGAAAGAATTTCTTGGATCAAGACACGCTATGCATTTTAGCAAGTCGGTGCTTGTAAGAACCCAGAAAAAAAAATTTAAAAAAAATCAAATTTATCTAACTTGGTCACCAAGTCAGTAAATCATTTAATTAAAGATTCTCACATATTTTCTTTCCCTCAACCCACGTTGGAAAACCGTTCACACTCCCCAAATCTCTCTCACATCCAAACCACCCATCCCTCTATTTTAAATCTCCAAATTCAGTTTATTTTCCTATTCTACTCGTTCAAGAAAACCAAGACCTCTTCTTCACAACTTCAATTCAAGAAATCGAGAACCAAATTCGTGAGAAGAGAGAGAGAGCTACCGGTTGTCTTTCAAAATCTGCCCAAGGTATAATTTCTACCCAGTTTTTAAAGCATGAATTTTTTTAGCATTCTATTCACGACATATCATCCTATACCCTTCCCACATAATGCAATCAACAAGCATCACCAATCAAACTCCAATAATCAAACACCCATCACGGTGAAATTGTTTACTAAAAACGAAAAGAAGCATACTTTGAATGATAACCGATCTGTTCGGTTGAAATCGGGTTGGTTTCAGGGCTGTTCGGGTTAGTTTCGGGACGAATCGGGGGCTGCGGTGATGTTTCGGGGCTGCACGACCATCGACGGAGCAGCGGCGAACAGCAGCCGACGGCTCTGTGCAGACGGAGCAGCGGCGAACTGCAGCGACGACTCTGTGCAGCGGCGACAGCAGCGTCCTCCCGGCGAGACAGCAGCAGCTCTTCCGGCGGATTGGCGGCGGTGGCTGGACGCTGAAGACGACCGACGGCTCTGGCGGAATTGGAGACGGCGACGGAGATCCTGGAACTGCCCGTTTTGGGCGAAGAGAATTAGACAGATAGAGAGGGATGAAGTTTGGGGCGTGAAGGAGGGAGGAGTTTAAGTGGGCCATTTGTTTTTTTTTTTTTTTTCAGATTTGGGCATTTGTTATTTTAAAAGGATTTGGGCCTTATAATTAAATTGGAGGATTTATTTAAGTTGGGCTAAGTAAATAATTAATTTGATTCTTGGGCTGATAAATTAATCGTGGGAAATTATTTAATTAGTTCCCGAATAATTTATCCTAAGTCCGAAATAAATATATTTTTGAGGGAAAATAATTTCGATGATAATTTATGTGCTTAAATAATTTTGGGATTTTAATTCGATATCGTGGAGGGAAATATGAGGAGCCAACGGAGGAATTATGGGCGTAAGCGGCCGACCGGCGTCTCAAGCGATGTCTTGGGCGGCCGCCGAATAATCAAAAATATGCGAAAACCGAGAAACGAGATAAAAGACTCTAATGAGGGTGCATGCATTCTAATTAGTAGTTTTCTTGCGCTGATTGTTGTGTTATTATTTTATTTATCTAAAGGGAATTGTTCCGTGAGACTCTAATCCGGAAAGAAGAAATACTCAAGTGCGACACCTTTAAGCAGTCGAGGTGGGCTTTCGAACTAAATTATTTTCAAGAGCTTGCGATTTATTATATCCGGTTTGAGCATCTTTTAAAGTGATGAATTGCTTTCTAGGTGTGATTGCCAAGTATTATTTCATTCCATGGCAATGTGATATATGTGTTTAAGGTGTGAAAGTGATTGTCATATGTTGTGAATTGGTTGTGAACGTGATAGCTTTTGAGTGGTTGTGAATTGCTCGACTTTGTGGATGTGATATGATGATGCTCGACCTTGACAGAAAAATGATTTATGTTTTAAATATGATTTTGAGGAAAAATAAAGTTTGCAAATGGTATGTCATGCCATGTTTTTGTTTTGGAGAAATTGCATATCTGTTTGTTTAGCAAGGGAGTTGTCCCTACTAGACCTATTGAAATCGACATCGGGTCTGACTAGGGAGTGAGTCCCTACTCGGACTAGTGTACACCAATGGGGATCGTGAGCCGTCTTTTGGGTCGGTCGGTCTAGTGATCGAGTTTGCGGCCACATTCTCGTTCACCAGATGTTGATGTTGATGTTGATGTTGTTGTTGAGGTTGTTGAGATGATGATTATTTAGTGGGGAGTGAATCCCTACTATGAGTTTAATCGAATTCGGGTCCTAGCAAGGGTGCGTCCCTACTCAGACTAGTGTACATGATGAGGACTGTGAGTCATCGAACGGGTTGGCCGGTTTTCGTGCTCGTGGAAAGTGGCCCCTTACACGGCACCCTAAAGAACATATATGGCAGTTTCTTAAATAAATCAAGGAGAAATGGTTGTGTTTTGAAATGATGAGGAAAAAGGATTTGAGGATGAGTTGAAAGTTTGTGTTTGGGATATTTTTAGTGTCTCGGGCCTTTTCAAGTTAAAACCCCGAGGTCACTCAATGGTGGCATGATATAATTGTTTTTATAAAATTGTTTTGGCATTTGTTCACTGAGTACATCAAGTACTCAGCCCTGAATGTGTTTTCCCTATGTGCAGGTTGAGCGGTGACGAGCGCGGTGGGTGTTGAGCATAAAAGTGAAGAATGTCTATCAAATGTCTAGAATATGTTGTGTCTTCATACATAGCATTATTCTACTCTCGAAATGCTACCGCTAAATATTGTTTCTTTTGAGTTCGTGTATTGTTGAGATATTTTCGTTTGAAGTTGTTGATTGTTGAAATGATACTCTGATTTTATTCGAGCTATTCCCATTTGTTTCGAGCTATGGCCGATGTGTATTGTTTTCCCCTTTCTTCCCCGCTTCTTTAATCCACCCCTAGTCGCGATCAACCGTGTTTTCTATCCTTAGAAAATGCGGTCGTGACAGTGCTAGCTTCAGAAAACCGATTATTCATCTCTTGTATAATTAAATCAACCACCTTAACATTGCAGCCACAATAAGTTAATGACAAGTAAATATATCGATAAAAATTTGAATAACAATATTAGATTACCTGATAAAAAATCTCTACCAGATAATGATGCAAGTTTGTGATCAACTCTGCTCCATGCTTTTTTCGACCAGGGCGTGGTATGATGTCCTCTATATTAACTTTTGAAATATTGTGCAACTCACAAAATCTATTTGTTTGGTCTAACATGGCTTCCCATCCATCATCCCTAAAACTTTGCAATTGATGTTTCACACTTTGGATCAATGATATAGCCTGTACAATGTTTTGATCTTTCCGTTGTAGGGCATGAGACAATTCATTTGTAGTTCCTAGTAAGTGTTTCATCAAGTGCAAAGTAAAAACAAACTCATAATTATCCATCATTTCGATAAGGCCTTCAGTAGTACTTCTATTATCAAGGATACTGACATCATCTCTAACAATTTCCAGCACTTTCTCAACTACAGGCCACATAGAGTATAAACGAAGCAATGTAGAGTAATGTGAGCTCCCAACGAGTGTCTCCTGGTCTTACCAAAGTACTTTCTTGATTTTGACCTCTTCCACTAGTCACTTCTTCATCATTAAGTTGTGCAACTAATCTTTCATGTTGCAACTTCCTAAGTTGATCCTTTCTCTTACAAGATGCCCCAACCATATTCACAATCATAGAGATATAGTTAAAAGAATCCTTCGTAACTCTAACACCCTTAGTAATAGCAACAATTATCAATTGGAGTTGGTGAGAGAAACAATGGATGTACATGGCATAAGGATTTTCTTGCAATATTAGAGATTTCAATCCATTGAACTCACCTCGCATATTTGAAGCTCCATCGTATCCTTGACCTCTCACTCTGGATAGAGATAAATTATGCTTCGATAATAAAGCATCAATAGCATTTTTCAAAGAACGAGAACAAGTGTCAGTTACATGTACAATCCCATAAATATCTAAATCACATATCCTTCACTATTCACGTATCTTAAAACAACACCCATTTGTTCCTTCAATGAAACATCTCGAGCCTCGTCAACCAAGATAGTGAAAACTCTATCCCCAATATCTTTAACTATGGCAAGTGTGACTTCTGAAGCACAAGCATTTGCTAATTCCTTTTGAATTCGTGGAGAAGTCATCTGATTATTAGCAGGAGCATTTGTACCCAACACTTTGGAAACATCGACATTATGTTGACCAAGCCATTGAAGTAACTCAAGAAAATTACCTAGATTTGAAGAACTAGTTGATTCATCGTGTCCACGAAAAGGCAAACCTGTTTTAAATGAAAACGAGTCACATCCAATGAAGCAGTGAACCGAACACGATATGCAACCTCCGCCTTACGAGTATTTGCTCAAAATACATTTGCCACACTGTGCCTTTGATCTTGAAAAGCTTCAAACTGAATTCGAGCATTATTGTGACAACTATTTGCAGCCCCAACATGTTGATTGAATTTTTCTAGTGCATTTTTCCAATTGTTAAAGCCTGTCTTTGTAAAAGCATCTTCTGCATATCGACATCCTTTATCTGATTGCTTGAAAAGATAGCACCAAAAGCAAAACACTGCATTTTTTTATTCACTATGCTCTAACCATGGAAATTTTGTAAACCAAGCATCTTGAAAACTTCTTTCTTGAATACCATATTTCTTTTTCGGATATGTATTACCAATCAGTGGCGGACGCAGGAATACATTTTGACAGGGGCTTTAATAAAAAATCTTGGCAGGAGACACACACATATTATATATATATATAGTATTTTGATCAAAACAAGAATTGCTTTAAATAAAGAAATACAGGCCAAACGTGATCCTTAGGATTTGGCGAGATCATCTTGAGATTAAAAGATCTAATGGCTCAATTAATTCCCTAAATCTTATTATTTTATTCACTAAAAATTCAATAAGGTTACTATTGTCATTAGCTACATCTCGATTATTATGGCAACTCCTATAATCTTGCTATTTCTCTTTCCACTAACAAATCATATGCGTGAATTATGAGTTAATATTCATCAAATTCATCTCCTTCGTATCTTCATCTTCTTCAGCGATGTACCATTAATCTTCCATTATACTTTTTTCCATGAAGATTTATTATTTGTGATTAAGTAGTTTCCAGAATATTCGATTTGTTAATATCCAGAATCAATCTCTCGTCGCATCTGTCTGTATCCTTCATCGGCAATTTTTTCTCCAAATCCAATATAACTGTAAGTTAATACTCCGTACCATTGCTCTCTCATCTCCTTATTCACTTCATCAGTTTGTTATCATTTTGTAATCTATAAATTCAGTTTTGTAATTTTCATCGATTTTGTTTCATGATTTGATAACTTTCATTTGTCAGTTTTTTTTTCTGGCATAGATTTTTGTACCTTCTTTTTGCCAGATCCAATATATAATATAAGTTCATCTCCTTTTTTTCAATTTAGCCGGCGGTTAATATATAACTCAGAGTTTTAGTTTCTGTATTTTCATTGATTTTGTTTAATGTTCTGATTACAAAATCTGTTGTTTATGTCTTTGTATAGATTCTCGTTTCTTCACTCCAAAAATGGAATCTGAAACACCTTCTACTTCGCATGTAGATAATCAAGCATCCTATAATGACATTATTGAGAATACAGGTTATGATTTTAATTAATAGAATATTACGTTAGTATGATTAATTTTCGTAGTCAGTCTGCATAATTTCTTCAGAACAGTTTCTGTGACTGTAATTTTGTTGTTATGCTCCGATTCTGCATTAGTCAGTGTCCATAAATGTTTTCGAAGGTACTATGTATGACTTAACTATGGGTTTAGTATGACATATAATTGTTATGACCTCAGTCCGTATTTAGCATGATCTAATGTTATTAACACTTATTTGTGTACTTGTTCTTTTTTAACTTTTAGTACTGTTACAACCATGACTTATTAATAGTATTATTATGACATAATTTCGTATGACCTTAATTCGCACTAAGTATGACATACTGTTATTAGCACTTTTTTTCAACTTTTAATATTGTTACAACCATGACATATTAATAGTATTATTATGACATGATTTCGTATGACCTTAATTCGCACTAAGCATGACATACCGTTATTATCACTTATTAGAAACTAATTAAGGAATTTTATGGGGCAGAGGCACCCCAGGAAGTAGTTGTTCAACCACCTGAAGTCGTCAGCACGAAGGGATCTGGTAGTAGACTCCTCTCAAGAGTGGAGAAGGCTTTGAAACTTAAGAGCAAGCCTTTGCGTCAATGTAAGAAATGTCAGGAGTGGGGTCACCACGATTCAAGGACTTGCGACAAATTCAAAGAAAAAGAAAAGCGGCGGTCTAGAAAAATTCTGAAGTTTGATACCATGTATTCTTTTTTTTGAAGTAACGTTAGTTAAAATTTTTTTTGGACTCCATTTTATTTGTAATGTCAGGTTGTTTGAAATTACTCAGTTCGTTCAGTTTTGTATGAGACATTCTGGTACTCAGTAGTTTTATGTCATGACTTGAATATTGGATTATTATGACCCAATTTACCCATACGTTTCCATGACTCAAATATTCGTTTATTATGACCCAAAAGAACTGATGATGTTTGGGTTGTTGTTTGTGTATTATGCGTTCGTAATACTTTTGTGTTTATTTTGATATGATAAAAACATGAGAATAATTGTGTATTTTAGTGCAGTTTGTTTGATATGAACATTTTGATCAGAATTGTATAAGACATTCTGGTACTCAGTAATTTTATGTCATGACTCGAATGTTGGTTTATTATGACACAAATTAACCATACGATGCTATGACTCATATATTCATTTATCATGACCCAATGTATTGAGTAATTATCATCACACGGTATTTCGTCGCCAGGAAACAAGAGGAAAGCATTACAAGGTGTTTCGGAGTACAGTTTTACTCAAACTACTAATTTTTTTATTCAAAAGTCCGATTTTACGTCATTTTAAGTGCGATTTTCTGTCAAATGACTGAAAAATGGATGGAAAAAAAGAACAGGTGTAGTTTGGGTCATTGTTATTGTATTGTTGGGTCATATCATCGTACGGTTAATCTTTAAATTTGTAAATATCAGCATAATGATTGTACAAACGACGTTTTGACTGCTCTGTTTTTTACTAATTGGTACAATGCAGCATAAACTGGATTACTAGTACATAGTGACTCCAAAAATTAATACAGATGAAATAATATATAGTAACAATAACATCAAGCTGACATATATAAAACATGGTCCACAAAACGAGAATTACAAGGTCTAAACATCGTTTAATTAAAATAGTGGAATCTATAAAGAAATGGACAACAATTTTCAGTAGTTTTAGGTATGACTAACTATAGATTAAGATCCGTAGTTTGCTATTATCTTTTCTACGTTGATCTTTGTTTTCTTGCTCTCCTTTGCATAGTGTTTGGATGCCACCTCTTTATTCAATAATACGCTATGATTATTCTATGCATAAAAACGAGGTTAATACTGCGGCATACTCGTCATTAAACAACAATTGTGAAGTTGAGATACAATCACAATCATATCAAGTTATGATTAACATGGTTTTGGGTCATGGATACCAAATCCAGAAAACAGAGGTACAGAAGGTAAATACAAATATGTTTAACCTGATTTTGGGTCATGGATACCAAATCCAGAAGTGTTTAGAGTCGAACTTTTAAATATTGATTATGAAAAAACCCCCGAACAAAAAACGGAGTGCCCAAAAACAATTAAAACTTCATTCCTTCAAATAATAACCCAGACAATGTAGTCGACATACCTTTCTGGTCTTTAGGTTTTGGCCGTGCCTTCTTCTTCTCAATAATTCGTTGATACACTAGGTTACAGCCAACCAATTGAAGTGAAATTTGGGTCAGATTTGAGTTGAGTTTTGGTCAAATTGTATTAAAAAACTTACAAACCTTTTTCGTCATGTGTCGCGGTTCCAGACGATCTTGTGTCCACCATGGTTGAAGAAGACGCTCCACAAATCGTGCTCATCAAGTAGAGGTTTGAAGTCGATTTTGTAGGTTTAAGTCGATTCCTTCTTCGCCGATAATGTAGTTAGGGTTTTAGTCGATTTGGGAGCTTTTTAGTCGATTTTGTAGGTTTCAAGGAATTTGTGATGAATTTTTGGTGAGAGAGAAGAATTGAAGGGCGCGGGAACCGAAGAATCAACTTAATAGCGTGTGGAGTAATGATCCCAATTAATCCACACTTAAAAAACGGAAGGACAGTTCATTATATTTTCTATCCCTAAATTACCCTTATCATGACACAAATCGTTCTTATTATGACCCACTGAAAACGTTTAACTCCAGATCGTGGCCATTCATCTCCAGATCTAGCGGTCCATATATGGTCTGTATTTCTATACTTAGGGGCTTCTTTTGATAGATGAAAACCCTATATATGTATATATAGGTATATATATAAGGATGTATTCATTTCCTTTTTGTATCTTTTGTTCTTTGTTCTTTTTAATCTCAGCTTCACGATTTTGTCATCCGACGGTTAGATTGGTGCCATGTGTCATTTAATAATACATATTTTCAGTTGAATAATGCACACCGACTAATAATGCACCATTATAGTCTAATAATACAGATTTTCAATTGAATAATGCACACCGACTAATAATGCACCATTATAGTGTAATAATGCAGATCATCTGGACCGTTGATGAATGAGATCTAACGACCCATATTAAGAAGAATAAAGGATCTAAGGAATGAATAGGAGAATAACGCTCCCCTATATATATATATATATATATATATGGAGATGATCAAAATAAAAATACATTTAAATCCAAAAATGCAGCCCATATCTTGGCCTTAGGATTAGATGATCTAATGGTCAATAATTAACCAAAAACACGGAAGGTCATAGTTAAGCAATTTTAGGTCATATTATAATATTTGGGTTTAATGTCATGCTAAGATCATTTTAGGTCATGCTTTGTTAGCATGACCTAAAAATTAACTAACTATGACCTAAAAGTGCCATACGTATGATATTGTTCTGCGTTTCTGTATTTAAATCTAGTTTTGCATAGATCATCTCCCTATATATATATATATATATAAATGATAATAAAAATTCTAAAATTAAATAAATAGCTAATACATAAAATTAATCCAAAACAAGTTTGATAAAAAGAATAATACAGTTTGCTAAAGCGGTGGAAACTGAATTGTACGTGTTTTCATCGATTGAAAACGCTGCAGGATCGGCTCGTTATCAATCGTTGAAAAAATATCCTTTTCAATGTAAACAACTAGACTGTCATTCATCCACTCGTCTCCCATTCGATTTCGTAAACCAGTCTTGATAGTCTTCATTGCAGAAAATGCTATCTCAACAGAAGCAGTAACAACAGGTAAAACCAAGACCAACTCAATAATCCGATAGACCAATGGAAAAACTAAATGCTTCTTAGTTTTGACCATTTTCATAGCAAAACTTCCCAAATCACTAAGCGCAACAAATTGAGGATCACACCGCACATTAGCAATAAAATTACTAACTTGCCGTGGAAGATGTAAACATTCGCTCGAAAAGAAGTCCTCGGGATATAAAGTAGCAATATGAATGACTTGATGCTCATTGAATTTAGAGAAAGAATTTCTTGGATCAAGACACGCTATGCATTTTAGCAAGTCGGTGCTAGCTTCCGAAAACCGATTATTCATCACTTGTATAATTAAATCAACCACCTTAACATTGCAGCCACAATAAGTTAATGACAAGTAAATATATCGATAAAAATTTGAATAACAATATTAGATTACCTGATAAAAAATCTCTACCCGATAATGATGCAAGTTTGTGATCAACTCTGCTCCATGCTTTTTTCGACCAGGGCATGGTATGATGTCCTCCATATTAACTTGTGAAATATTGTGCAACTCACAAAATCTATTTGTTTGGTCTAACATGGCTTCCCATCCATCCTCCCTAAAACTTTGCAATTGATGTTTCACACTTTGGATCAATGATATAGCCTGTACAATGTTTTGATCTTTCCGTTGTAGGGCATGAGACAATTCATTTGTAGTTCCTAGTAAGTGTTTCATCAAGTGCAAAGTAAAAACAAACTCATAATTATCCATCATTTCGATAAGGCCTTAAGTAGTACTTCTATTATCAAGGATAGTGGCATCATCTCTAACAATTTCCAACTCTTTCTCAACTACAGGCAACATAGAGCATAAACGAAGCAATGTAGAGTAATGTGAGCCCCAACGAGTGTCTCCTGGTCTTACCAAAGTACTTTCTTGATTTTGACCTCTTCCACTAGTCACTTCTTCATCATTAAGTTGTGCAACTAATCTTTCATGTTGCAACTTCCTAAGTTGATCCTTTCTCTTACAAGATGCCCCAACCATATTCACAATCATAGAGATATAGTTAAAAGAATCCTTCGTAACTCTAACACCCTTAGTAATAGCAACAATTATCAATTGGAGTTGGTGAGAGAAACAATGGATGTACATGGCATAAGGATTTTCTTGCAATATTAGAGATTTCAATCCATTGAACTCACCTCGCATATTTGAAGCTCCATCGTATCCTTGACCTCTCACTCTGGATAGAGATAAATTATGCTTCGATAATAAAGCATCAATAGCATTTTTCAAAGAACGAGAACAAGTGTCAGTTACATGTATAATCCCATAAATCGCTAAATCACATATCCTTCACTATTCACGTATCTTAAAACAACACCCATTTGTTCCTTCAATGAAACATCTCGAGCCTCGTCAACCAAGATAGTGAAAACTCTATCCCTAATATCTTTGACTATAGCAAGTGTGACTTCTGAAGCACAAGCATTTGCTAATTCCTTTTGAATTCGTGGAGAAGTCATCTGATTATTAGCAGGAGCATTTGTACCCAACACTTTGGAAACATCGACATTATGTTGACCAAGCAATTGAAGTAACTCAAGAAAATTACCTAGATTTGAAGAACTAGTTGATTCATCGTGTCCACGAAAAGGCAAACCTGTTTTAAATGAAAACGAGTCACATCCAATGAAGCAGTGAACCGAACACGATATGCAACCTCCGCCTTACGAGTATTTGCTCAAAATACATTTGCCACACTGTGCCTTTGATCTTGAAAAGCTTCAAACTGAATTCGAGCATTATTGTGACAACTATTTGCAGCCCCAACATGTTGATTGAATTTTTCTAGTGCATTTTTCCAATTGTTAAAGCCTGTCTTTGTAAAAGCATCTTCTGCATATCGACATCCTTTATCTGATTGCTTGAAAAGATAGCACCAAAAGCAAAACACTGCATTTTTTGATTCACTATGCTCTAACCATGGAAATTTTGTAAACCAAGCATCTTGAAAACTTCTTTCTTGAATACCATATTTCTTTTTCGGATATGTATTACCAATTGGTTGGCAAGGACCTTTAACCAAATACTCTCTCTGTACTCAATCTCAAATAACAACATCAAAAGCCTCTATTGACTTTCGTTTTCCTGGATCAGCATCAATATCATTCCAATCCAATTCAACTTCTATTGCAGACTGATTTTCTACTGATTCAACAATTCTAGCACTTGAAGAAGATGAAGAACCACCACTTTGCATTTTTTTAAAGTAACGTTCCATCTTCTGTATTAGCAATTTAGCAAATTAGTTCAGTAAATCACAAAATACTATGTAAATAAAAGTTATGAATCTAAAGTATCTAACACATCGTGATTGTGTAAACTATGACAAAAGAAAAGCAAAAACTGACCTTACTCTACCAATTAAAGTTGCGAAGAAGACAAATAATTCTCTTTTTGGAATTTGTGGGAGAAGTTTCATTTTTTTTTGTTCCGCCGTTTGGAAAACTGTGAATGGGGTAGGGCTAGATAGAGACAAATCCTTTTAATTTTTTAATTAATATATCTGCCATTAAACCTAACACCTGTCGTCAAATAGGGAATAGAGCAGTACTTTTTCTACTTTTATTATTTTATTCATTTAAGTTATTTGTAAGTTAGTGCCGTTTAAATAGGGAATAGGGCAGTACTTTTTTTGCTTTTATTATTTTAATCATTTAAGTTTAATGGCTCTTACTATTCATCGTCTTCCTCTTCTCAACTCCATTGTTGGGAAGTTTTTATTTGTAATTTTAATTTTTAGCCCCTCATTTCCATTAAACCTCTAATAATTTAGACTTCAAAGCTATTAACTTGGCGAGGGCTGAGTATAGGTTCGAAAATTTTTAAAAAAAATTACAATAGAAATTTATTAAAAAAAATGGTTTGGGAGGGGCTTAAGCCCCTCACCTCCTCCACCTACGTTCGCCACCCACTGTCCAGTGTTATTTTCATAGAGAAAAGGTAATTTCTGTTTTAATGCTCGTATAATCCTGTTTCAGAGATTGAGCATAATATTGATGTACAACTTATATAGCCCAAAATTCAATTTGGGTTTGTTCATTTATAACGATTTAGATCCTTTGATTGTTCATTTAAATAGTGTCCAACTCCAACTCCGCAGTCCAGTATCAAAACCATGTAGCTTTGATTGTATTGCCACAAACATTGTGTCGTGGGTAATTAATGACCAAAATCTAGCTAAACAAGTGTTATGAAGTAGAAAAATGAAATGAGTAGCGACAAAACATAAATAAAACCATAGATAAAAACTTTATTATTTCAATCTGGAACAAGTACAAGGTCTGTGACACATAGAATTTCGTATCAGAGCTAATGAAACCACCCTGAACAATTATTATGATTATTACTATTATTCATATTAATTAATTAATTCAGGGGCAGAAGATAACCTTATAGTTAGTGCCAGCCGGGCAGGTGAAGAGACTAGTGGGATCATCCTGCGGGTAGCTATACGCATCCGGGCACCTCTCCTTAAAAAACCTGGACAACGGCGTGGGTCCGCAGCTCCCGGGCCCATCCGTACAGCAGTACTGGTTCTGATTATACACGGTGCAAGGGTTGTTACACCCGCCCGGGGCCCTGAGCTCGGCCGGGCACTCACCGTTGATGTTGGCGGTGCAGCGCAGGTTCCTGCAGGCGCCGGCGTTCACGGGGCTGAACTCCATGGGGATGTTGAAGCCGTCGACGAGCGAGATGTCGACGAAGTCGAGGTTGTTGGGCTGGTTGAGGGCGAACTCGGCCAGCGTGTTGGGGGCCTGCCCGTACCCGGTGCACTCGATGGCGCCGTTGTTGCAGTCGCCCGTCTCGCACCGCCCCCCATTGCAGTTCGTGCGCCCCCACACGCGGGCCTGGACGGTTCCTGGCGGGACGTTCACCTGCCACGACTGCCCGTTGTCCAGGCGCCGCCCCAGGGGCGGGGACGACGGCCACGCCGCCGCCGCCCACACGGGGTAGCTGCAGCGGTTGGTGACGTCGACGGTGGCGGCGTGGGAGGAGGCGATCAGGAGGCTTAGAGCCAGGCTGAGGGAAGCTAGGAAGGTCAAGGGAGCCATATTGTTGAGATGAGTGGAATGGGGGGTTATTTATAGATGGGATTTGAATGCATGGATATATGGATTGATTGCGTGTGCATACTGAATTTGGTACTATATTAATTAATCGCTTAGACATTTCAAATGTTCTGACTTTTCTTACTATCAATTCACCATGTCGTTGTTACTTGTTCTAACAATAACGCTAGAGTACTAGTGTGGGATTGATTCTATGCACAAATAAATATTAATCTTTTTTATTATAGTGCCATTTTTATACTAATAACTAATGTTTGAGTTTAAATTCCATTTAACAATCACAAGTGGATAGCCTTCAATTCTTAATTTATTTATTTATTTTATGAAAATTAATGCATATATTGATAATTGATAGCCTTCAGTTTTCGTGTTAAAACTGAAAATTTTATGAAAATTAAGGTATCAATTGATACTTAGCACGTTATATTAAATAAGTGGATAGCCTTCAATTCTTAATTTATTTATTTATTTTTTTCTAAAACTTAAAGTACTTGATTTTATTAAACATAAAGATCATTGAGTATAAGTATTTGAAAGTTATACTCCGTAGTTTATTGATATGATGTTTTTCCTTCCACAATCAAATTCGAAAGGAGTACCAGAATTATTCTCTTAAAAAAATTACTGACACAATATAAAATTTAAAGCAAAATTCTCTTGTGCAACTGTATTGGCATCATCCCTAAGCCGCCGTGATGGCCTCACGATCAAACACAAGACAACTTCGGTTCACATCCCTTTCTAAACATATTTCCATATTTTTCTTCTAAGGAAAATTATCAAATAAATTATCAAATTCTATAGTTCCACACTTTTTATAATCTGAAAAGTATACGAAAGCTGAAATTTTCACAATTATCCCTCCAACAAATTATGTGTGCCAATAAATTTTAAGCACGTTACCAACCACATAAACGCATATCACTCTTAAGAAGTGAGTTAACTTAGTCATAACACTTCCACATGTTTAAACATGTTGACACATCATCACTTGTATCGCTGCAAATGAGACGGATGGGATAATTGCAGAATCTTCATCTTTCGTGATTTAATTTTTCAGATTTTGAAAAATATGGAACAAACTAGAATTTGACCATATTTCATGATTTATTTGATAATTTACCCTTTTTTTTCTAAATGCATCAATTTAAATCTTCATACAATATTATTATTGATGAAGATCAACATCATTTTTCATTTACCAGAATACCATTTTGTTAATAAATTAATCTAATTTCATTGAACTTGTATAAAACAAAACATTTCAAATGTATGAAAAGACAGAAGCATTTGTTTAAAATGATATTGTACATAAGGATAAATGATATTGCGTCAACGTTATAACTATTTTTGTTGAAGACAATCTCATCAACAATTAGAACATTTACAAATATTTATAACCTATAAAACTAAATGATGTTGTACTATGGTATAATGATATTGTTGCTATTTGTTGAGATCTGTGGGAGAAGATTACTTCATGTATATTGAATGAATAAGCGGTACACAGATTACATGTTTATAGACTAGGTATTCTACATATATGGTAAACTTAAATTTACAATAATTACTACTCTAATTAAGGCATGATATATTCCCATATCAATCACATAATATTCTCCCTATATTATGCGATCTTATTCCAACACTCCCCCTCAAGCTAAGTGATGGGGTTCCCAATCTTTAGCTTGCCCAGTACTTCACGAAACGACTTCGAATTCACTGCCTTTGTCAAGATGTCTGCCAATTGATCTTCGGTCTTGACATAAGGCATCTCCACCACCTTTGCTTCGAGGTTCTCCTTTATAAAGTGTCTATCTACTTCCACATGTTTTGTTCTATCGTGTTGTACCGGGTTTTCTGAAATACTGATTGCTGCCTTGTTGTCACAGAACAATCTACAAGGTAGCGCAGATCGAAGATCCAATTCGGTCATAAGTCTTCGTAGCCATAGTACCTCCGTCAGTCCACTCTTGATTCCCCGGAATTCTGCCTCTGCACTAGAAAGTGCAACTACCTTTTGCTTCTTACTTCTCCATGTTACAAGGTTACCTCCTACAAAGGTAAAATAGCCAACGGTAGACCTTCGATCATTCGGATTTCCCGCCCAATCTGCATCAGTAAAGCCGTGTATTTCCATGTGACCATGTTTCTCGAACACAAGCCCATGCTCGGCTGTTCCCTTCAAGTATCTAACAAGTCTTAGCACAGCTTCCCAATGTTCTTCTTGTGGTGAATGCATAAACTGACTCACTACTCCAACTGCATATGCAATATCAGGCCGTGTATGAGATAGATAGATAAGCTTACCAACTAGCCTCTGATATCTCCCCCTATCGGTCAGCTTCGCACCTTCCTTCATCTGTAACCCATGGTTCTGTACCATCGGAGTATCCGCGGGTTTGCAGTCAATCATCCCTATTTCGGCCAACAAGTCGAGTATATACTTTCTCTGATTTATGAAGATTCCCTTCTTTGACCTTAGCACCTCTATCCCTAAGAAGTACTTAAGAGGACCAAGATCCTTCATCTCAAACTCATGGAATAAATTCATCCTTAGTTCGGCTATCTCCTCCTCATCATCTCCAGTAATGATCATGTCGTCTACATATATGATTAAGCATGTGATCTTTCCCCCTTTTTTCTTGATAAATAAGGTATGATCTGAATTACTTTGTTCATACTCGTACTTCTTCATCACTTCTGTAAATCTCCCAAACCATGCACGTGGTGACTGCTTCAACCCGTATAGTGTCTTCTTCAACTGGCACACCTCCCCATCTGCAAACTCTCCCGTGAAACCAGGTGGTGGTTCCATGAACACTGGCTTAGGTAATTCTCCGTGCAGAAATGCATTTGTCACATCAAACTGGTGAAGCGGCCAGTCTTTATTAGCCGCAATCGAGAACAGCACCCGCACGGTATTAATCTTAGCCACTGGGGAGAATGTTTCTGCATAGTCCACCCCATAAGTCTGGGTGTATCCTTTCACCACGAGTCGTGCCTTGTATCTCTCTATCGTCCCGTCTGGTCTTCTCTTTATCGTAAATACCCATCTACACCCAACAGTTCTAGCTCCTTTGGGTAGCTTCGATTTTATCCACGTAGTATTCTTCATTAGGGCTTTCATTTCAACGAGCATTGCTTCCCTCCATTTCTTATGCTTCATTGCCTCTTCGGCTGTCTGTGGGATTTCTTCTTCTTCTTCGTATAGCGCAGCCTCAAATGCCCGGGCCATCTTTGTTAGGTTTCCTTGTACGAAGTTTGCCACTCCATAGCGAGTTTTCTTCCCTATCCTTTCAGGGGAGTATCGTTTGGCCGGGATTCCCCTTGTACTTCGGTGAGGAAGCACGTATTTCCCTGTATCTCCATCCACGGTGTTATTCTCCTCTTGGGGTTTTGTATCAGCGGGGTCAGTAGTAACTGAACTTTCAACAATATTTGGCTCAGGAGTTACCTCGGATATCGTCGGAGGAGGATCACACGGGGGCGGATGAGAAGGTTCTTGTGGTGAGATTTGCTCGGCGGCAGTGACCATCACTGGTTCTGGTGGATCCTCAGTCGAGGAGCTTGGCAATGGCACAACCCAACTTAGATAGTCCTCATGTGTAGTTGGACCACTCTCCCCCTGACTACTAAGGTGGGTATGGTAAAAGAATTCGGTTTCTAGGAAATTGCAGTTCATGGTGGTGGTGATTTTTCGAGTGGAAGGATCATAGCAACGGTAACCTTTTTGATTCACCCCATACCCCACAAAAACACATTTGGTTGCACAAGGAGATAGTTTATTCCGCTCGTGTTTTGGGACATGAGTGTATACAGTACAGCCAAAGATCTTTGGCTGAAGATTTAGGTGCACGGGTTTTTTGGTTTGTTTGGAGAGAGCGTCAAGTGGGGTTTTCATGTTCAGTATTTTTGTCGGGAGGCGATTGATCAGGTAAACAGACGTAGCAATTGCTTCGGGCCAAAAAAAGTTAGGGACTTTGGATTCAATCATGAGGGCTCGAGTCATTTCTAGGATTGTTTGATTCTTCCTTTCAGCTACCCCATTTTGCTCGGGTGTATATGCACAAGAAGTTTGGTGGATCACGCCCTTGTCCTTACAGAATTGGGTCATAGCACTATTGACGAATTCCCTCCCATTATCTGACCTAAGGGTTTGGATAGTGGTTCGGAATTGTGTTTGTACTAGTTTAAAGAAAGAGGTAAATCTATCAAAGACTTCAGACTTGTGTTTTAAAAAATAAATCCACGTCATTCTCGTGCAATCATCAATAAAAAGCACAAAATATCGAAATCCATTCCCAACAGTGGGTGTAGGACCCCAAACATCAGAGTGTACTAAAGAAAACATAGATTTCACACGAGTATTTGTAGGCTTAAAAGACTGTCTATGGCTCTTGGCCAAAACACAAGTTTCACATGAAAAATTAGAAGGAATTGAAAGTTTTGGGTAAAGTAGTTTAAAGTAACCAGGAGAAGGGTGTCCTAGTCTTCGGTGCCAGAGCCAAGTTTCCTGTTTTGTGGATCCGTGAGCCAGCATCGCACTGCCATGTTGAGCTATCTCGTCCACATAGTAGAGCCCTTGTTTTTCAGTGCCACGCCCAAGAATCCTCCTCGTCTGAATATCCTGTAAAATACAAAAGTCGGGATTCATCATAAGTGTGCAGTTCAATTCCTTGGTCACATGGCTAATAGACATCAATCTTTGAGATAAAGTAGGAACATATAAACAATTCCTAAGCCTGAGTGTAGGAGATATTTCAATTGTGCCCGATCCTTCAACCGTAATTAGTTCCCCATTTGCAGTTCTAATAAAGGATTTAGTGCTTCCATCAAAAATAATAAAATCACGTCTATCCGGAGTCATGGTATCAGTTGCCCCACAATCAAATATCCAGCCCTTTGAGTGTTTATCAAATATATCATGTACGTGAAATGCAGCGGAAGTTTCTAGTAGGGGTGCAAAACGATTATTTGATACAAAATTGGGGTAATTAGGAGATTTCTGAACTGTATGGGGTCTAATTCTAATTTCCAGGGGATCAGGGGGTCGAATCTCAATATTCAAGGAATCAGGGGGCCCGAAAAATAATGGGGTGGGGTTTCTTTTGATATTTCTTCATTTTTGGGGGTATAATCACAGATTTAAAATAGGAAAGTAAATTAGGGTTTGGCATTGTGCCAAACCCGTTACCTCCTCCAGCCGACGTCTCTGGCGATTTCACTCTCCCGGCGAAATTGCCCGCTCCCCTCACGTTGCCGCCGTTCGGGGGGTGCTTCTGATGCGTACCCACCCCGATTCTAGTTTGATCCCCATGGTTTCCGGTGTCGTTACGCCACTGGGCTCCTTCATCCCCGTCTACTGCGACGGCGAGCTTGGCCTGAGCAGCCCTCGCCTTTTGTCGCTCTTCCCACCACTCCGGGTATCCCAATCTTTTGAAGCAATTCTCCCATGTATGCTTCTGTTTCCCACAGTGGGAGCACCACAATTTTGAGGTGTCGAGTCGTTGACCTCCCGATCGATTGGTGGCGGGGGGGCGTGGTGGTGCGCCGCGGTTTGGTGGTGCGCCGCGGTTCGGTGGTCGCTGACTCTGTCCGATTGAGTTCTGTCCGATAGCCGCGAATCCATGTCCGATTTCACCCCCAAATGATGAATCGGCGCTGCCGTCGGCTTCTCCAGTGGGTGACGGCGATGTCGGTGGCATGATTCGACGTCGAGCCGCCTCCGTCTTCACCCACCCATAGGCTGCCGCTACTGATGGGTATGGATCTTCTTTCAAGATCTCTCTCCGGACAGAGTCGTACTCTTGGTTTAGTCCCGTAAGGAACTTGATTAACCTTTTCTCATTCGAGTGCACTCTGTATTAGCTGACTCCTTTGTCGCGGCAAGTCACGGGCTGCTTTTGGGAACGATCGATGTCCACCCACAATCCGTGGAGCTTTCGGTAATATGTTTCTAAATCGAGATTTCCCTGTTTAATTGCGATTACCTTTTCTTCCAGATCGTAGATAAGGTATTTATCCGCCATGTTTTCGAAAGTCACAGCGAGGCTCTCCCACAGCGCCTTCGATGTTTGGTGATGGGCAAAATCTGAGATGATGTCATTCTCGATGTTGTCCACAATCCATGAGAACACCACTAGGTCGCTCTCCTCCCACTCGTCGAATCCCTTGCTCCCCGGTTCTGGGGGATCGTTTTTAATGTAAGAATACGCCCCTCGGCCGCCGATCTTTACTTTGATCAGTCTCGACCATAAAGTGTAGTTCTTTCCATTCAACTTGAATGCTATAGTGATGCTCTTGCTATTCCTTAAGCTTTTCGTCTGTTCTTGGTTGGGTTTCTTCTCGTCCTCTGAATCAGACATTTTTTGGTGTTTTTCTGGGCTGGTTTTGGCTGATAAACAGGTCGGGTAAAGGTATATCGGCTATGATGAAATTTTTCTGAGCCGGGATCGTTTCTGCTCTGAGGCCATGTTGAGATCTATGGGAGAAGATTACTTCATGTATATTGAATGAATAAGCGGTACACAGATTACATGTTTATAGACTAGGTATTCTACATATATGGTAAACTTAAATTTACAATAATTACTACTCTAATTTAGGCATGATATATTCCCATATCAATCACATAATATTCTCCCTATATTATGCGATCTTATTCCAACACTATTAAATAATGGGGTTACATTTTGACGTTGATTATCTATATACAGTGACTAAAACGTGGTTATAAAATACGTTATATGGATGGATTATAGATGAGGTTGATGGGATACAATAGCACTGAATTTCTTTTATTATTTAATTTTATATTTGGATTAGTTAACTGTGGTACAAAATAGATTGAAAGATTTTGATTAGAATGGAAAATAAGCAAATTATGTGTCTTATTTTATTGATGCAAAAAAAAACATAAAATTATTGGAGGACAAAAATTGATCATTTTTGTGAGTGTATGTTTGTAATTTTTTATATTAGTATATGGACTGGAGGAACTATATAATAACTCAACTGAATAATTCTTGCCGTCGCTAATCCTTTGTGAGTGTATGTTTCTAATTTTATACACTTATCACGCGAAAGATGTGATCAAATGCAAACTCTAAATATTGTACTAACTCCAAACTATGATCTGGACTGTTAGAAAATGTCAACAGATGACAAAATAATAGCAACAAAAAATTTCAACACTAAATAATAGCAACAGAAAGTGTTGAAATTTTTTGTTGCTATTATTTTGTAATATGTTGACATTTTCTAACAGTCCATATCATAGTTTGAAGTTTGTACAATATTTAGAGGTTACATTTTAACACTACCCTACCACGCGAATTATTATATATACAGATAAATTAATTATTTAATTATATATACATAGATGCAATATTGTCATCCAAGCTCACTTTGAGTTTAATGATATAGGGAATGATATCGATCGAATGATACAAGTTTACCGTCTTGTCATCATTCTGATTGATTTTAGTCAATCTTAATGTGTATGATTATCTAAATCTTAGATAGTCCGAAGAATGGAAAACAAATCCTATTAGCGAGTATTAAAAGTTACTTATTTTCAAAGTTTTAAAAATGAAATCAAAATTAAAGCAATTTGTGAGCATTAAGTTCATGACTATATTACAATTTCCCTTATATTATTATGACTTAGTCTATTGAGAACATACTCCATTTTTCTCTCTTTAATAAATCAATTTAAAGGAAGTCTTAAAAAATCAAATGTCTAATAGATACCTATGTATAATTTAGTAAGAAGTCTTTATGTACCATGTTCTAAATGTCTATGCAATTTAATATCGTGGATGACTAGACTAGTAATGAGTCGTTTGTTAGTAAACCAAGAAATTTTCTTCTCTGTCGTTATTTGTCCACCACACAATGAAATTAGGCAGATAATCAGAAACTTCCAATGTGGAAATTTTAGTAAACATCAATATTTAATT
The DNA here is from genome assembly GCF_004379255.2 of Salvia splendens. NCBI lineage: Eukaryota > Viridiplantae > Streptophyta > Magnoliopsida > Lamiales > Lamiaceae > Salvia > Salvia splendens. Next base: position 14,612,967 of record NC_056047.1, on the reverse strand, counting down.
TCCAGCACTCATGTAAATTAAAGAACCGGTTTAACTCAAGTGATAAATTAATAACAAAAACATGGAGTGAGTTCTCTGTATAAAAAAGGGTTTTTATTTTTGTATAAAAAATACTATAAAAAACAAATTATTGTTGATTAAAAATTATCACGGAAAAAAGTTATCGTTCTTATTAACAAAATAATTGCTCTTACAAAGTTACAATGCGCATTAGAAATAACACTTCATATGATTACTGTAAAAACTAAAGTTGAATGATGTTCTTGACAAAGGTGAGTACTATTTTAATACATAAAAATTATTGTTTTCAAAATAAACTACCGGGTTCCGATTTAAATGCGCGTATTCCATGTGATCCTACCGAGTAGTGCAGCTCCAAAATTAATACACTTTGTAACGTACTCCCTCCGTTCTCAAACAATATGCACTTTGGGGCCGTCATGAGTTTTAATGTAAAATTAGTAAAGTAAGAGAGATGTAGAGATAGAAAATAAATAAAATATTATTAGTGGAGAATGAGTCCCACCTCATTAGAGAAAAAGACTTTCCAAAATTAGAAAATGCATATTCTTGTGGGACGGACTAAAAATGAAAGAGTGCATATTATTGAGGGATGGATGGAGTAATAAAATTCTTTAATTCAATCTATACATATTTATTTTGTTATTGAGATAATAAAACAACACCTTTTTTTCGAGAACCTCTTTTCCCTTAAAGATGTAGGTCCCATCAATTTTATAAATTAATAATTCTTGAACATATTTAATACTATATGAATATAAAAACAAGCATAAAATGTTCTACTTAATTTTTTACCTTAAAAAAGTTAAACCAAATTTTTTACGCTTCACAAATTTTAAATGTTCCAGCACATTAATTAATTTTCTAGTTAGTGATAGAGGAAAAAGAGAATGGAAAATAGAAAAGTTGAGATGAGAAAGAAGACGATGATGACTGCTAAGCGTGGAAATATTTGGAAGTCCTATAACGGTCTAATTAAACCCATGACTGAATAATTAATTAAGGATATTTAAAACAGGACTGGAAAATAAAAGACGCCGGTAGATACGGAAATACGTGGCTCACAGTTGGCAGAATACGACTAGTTAAGAATATGCTCAAAATCTATATTGTGATGCCTCATTTGTAATGACTCGAAAATTCACAATGGTGGAATACGACTGACGTCTACTAGTAAATACTTCATTGCGTAACTGAGTATGACAAAAGAATTTTCGTAGATTATTTGATAAAGTTATGGGATTTCAACACACTATTTACTACTCCCCCGTTCCATAGTAATGGAGGCGTTTCTTTTCGGCACGAAAATTAAGAAAATTATGTTAAGTGATTTAAGTAAAGGGAGAATAAAATGGAAAATGTAAAAGGTAGAGAGAGTAAAGTAGGTGTGGAGAAATGTGTTGATTTTTACTAAAAAGAGAAATGACTCTATTACTATGGAACGTACCAAAATGGCAAAATGACTCTATTACTATGGAACGGAGGGAGTATTTGAAGTAGGTATGATGAAATTGAGAGAAATGCTAATTTATTAAATTTATATAATGGGATGCGTTTTGATTAGGTTATTTTGAAAGTCTTGTTAAAATAGTATAAAAAGGTGTTAAAATATTTTAAGAACTCGGTAATTATTAAATGCAATAAACATAAAATGTTGATGTAGCAATATATAATGTGACTGAGATTATTTAACTCAGAAGTTATCTATCAAGTAGTACCAAATTACGCCATGGAATACGTAAACATAGATATATTACCAAAGTCGTGGCAGATGTACAATTGTTTTATAAATTTATTTAGATTAAGTTCAGTCTTGTTAACCAAGTTTCATGAAATTACGTATAATTTCAAAATTTTGAAGTTGACAGTGTTTAATTTGACGCGTATACATAAATCTATATAAACTCGAACAAATTCAAAACATTAATACAGCATTGGAGATTTAATTATGATCACAAATTTTATTAACCAATATAGCTCTTATCACCCAATACTCTACATTGAAGAAGGCTGACCTGGGAAGCATCTTCAAATCAACACAGGTAATTTAACGTTTCTTTATTTTTTTTTTTTTTTTTTTTGGCATTTCTCCTCAATTTAATATGAAATTATTGATTTAGGAATTCTAACGCTTTCATTAGTTCAACAAATTAAATCGGTTATTTACGATTGATTAGTTTTGGCGAAGCTTTGATATTATTTCGCATGCCAGACATATGTCTAATCAATTAGTTCATTAGTGTCGCGTGGTTTCTAAGGACTATTTGCCAATGTCTATTTTGTGTTGTTTGAAATAATTATCCAATTAAGACTTTCATATTTGGAGACTTCTCTTGTTTTTCCAAACTTTTTTGTTTGTATCGTTGTGTGGATTGTAATGAACAACTATCAATTTTGTTTTCTACGAAGCAATATTTATGTAGAAATTTATCTAATTGTTGCACATAATGCATACATCAAGCGCTTGTATTATTATAATTATTTGTTATGAGTTGTAAAGTGATCGGTATGATTATGGAAACTTGGAGATGTTGTAAGAAATGGTGTCACTAATGTTACTTTATCGGTTAAGAAACGTGCACCAATCTGTTATAAGTCATTTCTCATAGACTGGAGAAGAGAAAAAGGAATTAATTGTGTAAATAAAATGCTACATTAAAGAAACAACTTAATTTAGTGCTTGTTTGAGAGTGACGAAAATGGGCATTACCAATCAAAATGCTCTCCCTCTGTTTCCGTTGTAATGAAAGTCGACAACAAGGACAAGTTATAACTAGAAAAGGTAAAACTGCTTCATTGTTTCTTTGAAGGCAGTCGAGTCGAGCATATCCATATCCGGCATGGCATGTGCCTCTGAAACTCATCCAAGAAAGGCAAGCCATGGACATTTCGTAAAGCAGCTATTGCATATTTGATCTGTGGAATTCTAGATTCTATCAAAAATTATGTACTGAAATTGGCACCTAGCAGGGAAGTAGTTGCCTTATAGGTTGATGGGCATCTCCTTGATCAAGAGGGATGTGAACTCTGATGTAACGCGCGATCAAATCTCGAACACAGTCAAGATCAACAATAGAACGAATAGCAAGATCGACAACACACACAATTGATTGAAATGAGTTTAACGAAGGAAAACCAAGAACTCAATGAGAAAACGATGAGGAATCTTTTATTCAATTTCTGTGGAAGATTACAAACTGATTGGATAAAAAATCTTTCTCTCTCACTCTGCTTGCACAGCTCGGTTATGCACTCTATTTGACTAACACTAATCTAACAACCAAAACAAATCCAACGGCTGTCATTTAAGCTAACTAACTAATCGCATCCGACGGCTCACGTTTGTCTATGCATCAGTTAATAACAACGGTCAACACCGAACTCGACTAAGTTCGGCTAATGCCGAGCACCAGCAAGCTCGGCTAATCACCGAGCACGATTAAGCTCGGCTAACACCGAGCTGCAATCAATCACCGAGCTTTACTGATTGTGCAGTTTTGCCCCAATCCTCATAACAAATCTCCACCTTGGGACACAACTGGACAATCCACAGAGCATATCCATCTTCCACAATCACTCCAGCTGAATCAGATTCACCAAATCCATGCAATACTTCAACTTAAGTCCGGGTAACACCTTTGTTAGCATATCAGCTGCATTGTGCTCAGTAGCCACCTTTTCAATCTTCACCGAGCCCTTTTCAACTTCATCCCTCACAAAATGTAGTTTGACATCCACATGCTTACTCCTCTCATGGAATGTCTGGTGCTTCGATAAACATATGGCACTATTTGAGTCACACAGCAATGTCACAGCTTCTTGATCAACTCCAAAGTCAGAGCAGATTCCTTTCAGCCACATGCTCTCCTTCACAGCCTCAGCCATGGAAATGTACTCAGCTTCTGTCGTTGAGAGTGCCACTACAGACTGCAAACTGGATTTCCAACTCACTGCAGCACCATACATGCAGAATACATAACCCGATTGGGACTTCCTTGTATCTATATTAGTTGCAAAATCAGAATCACAATATCCCAATAGAGGCTGCTTTTCAACCTTCTTACTTCCATCAAATAGAATTCCATAATCATGAGTACCACTGAGGTACCTCAACATCCACTTCAAAGCATGCCAGTGTTCCAGACCTGGATCAGCCATGTACCTGCTTACAACACTTATTGCTTGGCTGATATCTGGCCTTGTACACACCATGGTGTACATGATGCTTCCCACTATGTTCGCATATGGGATCTTGTCCATTTCTCTTCTTTGATCATCATCTTTGGGGCTTTGATTCATACTGAGTTTGAACTGAGAACTCAGTGGTATGCTCACTGGTTTACTTTGATCCATCTGAAATTTCTTGATCACATTACTGATATAATCCCTCTGAGTCAGCCATATCTTCTTGTGATGTCTATCTCTGATAATTTCCATCCCAAGAATCTTCTTAGCATTGCCAAGGTCTTTCATTTCAAACTCAGATTTCAGATCAGATTTTACTAGCTCCACCTCTTCCTTATGCTTAGCAGAAATCAACATATCATCTACATACAATAGTAGATATGCCACAGCAACTCCATCTCTTCTCTTGATGAATACACAGTGATCATACAAAGATTTCTCAAACCCAATCTTCTGCATGAACTCATTAAATCTAAGATACCACTGCCTTGAACTTTGTTTCAGCCCATATAAGCTTCTCTTCAGTAGACAGACCTTTCCCTCATCCCCTGGTTGAACGAAGCCAGGTGGTTGTTCCATGTAGATCTTTTCTTCAAGCTCTCCATGAAGAAAGGCTGTTTTAACATCAAGTTGCTCTAATTCCCAATCTCTTTGTGCAACAATTGCCAGCAAAATTCTGATGGAACTGTGCTTAACCACAGGTGAAAAAATCTCATTGTAGTCCACCCCTTCTTTCTGTGTGAATCCCTTAGCCACCAATCTAGCTTTGAATCTGATTTGGTTGTCGTTGAAAGCTTCAACTTTCTTCTTGTAAATCCACTTACAACCCACTGTTTTCTGGTCAGTAGGTCTCAATACCAATATCCATGTGTGATTTTTGTACAAGCTATCAATTTCTTCCTGCATAGCCAGCAACCATTGATCCTTTTCTGGACTCCTCAATGCTTCTTTATAGGTGGAAGGTTCATGATAATCCATCTCCTCAGCCACTGCTAGAGCATAATGCATCATATCATAATCATTAAATCTGGTAGGGAGCTTGATATTCCTTCTTGCTCTGTCTCTTGCAATTACTCTTTCCGGAGTTCTGACTTCAGTTTGGCTTTCAGTAGTTCCACCACCAGTGGCTTCACATGTAGGACTTGGATGAGTCTGAGTTGCATCTGTAGGTTTTCTCAGGTTCTCCACCTCAAAATGAGTTCTCTGAGTATCTCTGTTGAGGAAAGGCATTTCAGATTCTTTGAAGATTACATCTCTACTAACCACCACTTTCTTGTTCCCTTCCTCACAACACCATAACCTATAGCCCCTGACTCCCTTCTGATAACCGATCATGACACATCTGAGAGCCCTAGGCTCCAATTTGTCCTGCTTTATATGAGCATAAGCTCTACACCCGAATGGCCTTAGCCTTGAGTAATCCCCAGCACTGCCATACCATCTGCTATCCGGGGTTTCACTCTCTATAGCAGCTGATGGAGACTTGTTGATCAAAACAACGGCAGTTGAAGCTGCTTCTGCCCAAAATGGCTTTGACATACCAGAAGCTATCAGCATACACCTTACCTTCTCTAGGATAGTTCTATTTGCCCTCTCAGCAACTCCATTTTGTTGTGGGTTGTGAGGGACTGTTCTATGCCTCTTAATCCCTTTGTTTTTGCAGAACTCATCAAATTCATGGGACAAGAACTCTAAACCATTGTCAGTTCTTAGGCATTTTAGTGGCCTTTCCTTTTCCAGTTCAACCTCTGTGCACCATTGCTGAAATTTCTGAAAAGTTTCTGATTTTTCTTTCATAATCACTATCCATATCTTTCTTGAGAAGTCATCAACAAATGATAGAAAATATCTACCTCCTCCAATGCTGTTTATTGGTGCAGGGCCCCAAATGTCACTGTGAACATATTGGAGAGGCTCCTTTGATATATGTTTTCCCTCTCCATATGGCTGCTTTTTACTTTTGCCTAGGATGCACTCTTCACATGATCCTATATCCACTGGTGTCTCAGACTTAGGCATCTTAATCACACCTTGTTTTAAAAGCTGTCTTATTCCAGTTTCTCCAATGTGGCCTAGCCTTGCATGCCAATTGATGGATTCTTGAGTTGAGTGAACTGATCCATTAATTGCTTCAGCCTTCAGGTAGTAAAGAACATTGTTTCTGATAGCTTTCATAATCATCTGGCCATTCTTTGTCACAAGCATCTCTCCACCATATAGAGTCAACCTATAGCCTTTCCTTTCAAGAAGGCCTAAGGAGATCAGATTTCTCTTGATAGATGGAATATATCTAACATCTGTTAGTGTTCTTAAACATCCATCATCCAATCTCAAACATATATCCCCCACACCCTTGACTTCGCATACATGATCATCTCCTAGTAAAACCGAGCCATCTGACTCTCTCATATTCCAGAACCATTCAATATTTGATGACATATGGAAACTGCACCCAGAGTCCATGATCCATACCTTGGAAATTGGGCTGCTTTTAACCACATTTAGGGCTCTTGCTTCTTCAATTTCTTCAGTGATAGCAGCTGTACCCTCCTCTCTGTCATTCTCAGCTTGCTTCTTTTTCCAAGCAAAACAGTTTTGTTTGATATGGCCTGGTTTCTTACACCAGAAACAGCTCCTGGTCTCTTTCTGATCTGCACCCTTTGTGGTTGGAGGCTTCCATTTCTGAGATGAGGGTTTCTTGAATTTAAAAGGCTTCTTTGATGCTACCCTAACACTCAGACTCTCAGCAGCCTGATCAATAGGTTTATCGTTTGATTTCTGCGTTCCCTTCAATTTTAAAGCAGAGGATACCTCTTCCAAAGTTACCTTCGAATCTCTCCCCAGTAGTATTGAGTCCTTAAACTGCTCAAAGCTTGGAGGCAGAGCATTCAATAACATCAAAGCCTTGTCCTCATCCTTCATGGCATCATCCACACTTTCAAGATCGTCTATACACTTTCTGAATTCTTCAAGTTGACCCCCAAGATTCTTGGAGTCAGAGAATCTGAAATTGAACAGCCTTTGCTTAAGGTGTAATCTGTTCGAAATCGACTTCTCCATATAAATCTTCTCCAATTTCTCCCACACCCCTGCGGCATCATCCTCCTTTTGGACTTCCCTGAGTACCCTGTCACTCAGGCACAAGACGATGGAGCTATAAGCCTTGTATTCCATTTCTTGTGCTTTCGCCGCATCAGCCTCCTGCGTTCCCTTCTTATCCGTCTTGGATTTCACATAATCCCAGACCCCTTGCTGCATCAAAACAGCTCTCATCTTCAATCTCCAAAGGCCAAAATAATTTTCGCCAGTAAAACGCTCAACATCAAATTTCGCAGTAGACATTGTCGAATGTGTCGTCTTCTTCCGTTCCCACAGACGGCGCCAATTTGTGAACTCTGATGTAACGCGATCAAATCTCGAACACAGTCAAGATCAACAATAGAACGAATAGCAAGATCGACAACACACACAATTGATTGAAATGAGTTTAACGAAGGAAAACCAAGAACTCAATGAGAAAACGATGAGGAATCTTTTATTCAATTTCTGTGGAAGATTACAAACTGATTGGATAAAAAATCTTTCTCTCTCACTCTGCTTGCACAGCTCGGTTATGCACTCTATTTGACTAACACTAATCTAACAACCAAAACAAATCCAACGGCTGTCATTTAAGCTAACTAACTAATCGCATCCGACGGCTCACGTTTGTCTATGCATCAGTTAATAACAACGGTCAACACCGAACTCGACTAAGTTCGGCTAATGCCGAGCACCAGCAAGCTCGGCTAATCACCGAGCACGATTAAGCTCGGCTAACACCGAGCTGCAATCAATCACCGAGCTTTACTGATTGTGCAGTTTTGCCCCAATCCTCATAACAAGGGAGAATGTCATAACGCACATAGAATTCAGATCTCAAATGATCAGTCTCACCAAAAATTACTATATCTATATTATTAGCAGGCTAGATGAGAGCATGACACAAACATTAAAATTATATCATCGAAAGGGAAAAATATACTATTCAGAAATTGATCATTGCAGAGTGTATATATATATATATGTGTGTGTGTGTGTATCACTGATCTTCTAAATTATGAAAATAAGAAACACTAGTATTTGAGCAACCAAAAACTCACAAAAATACCACAAAAAACACAACTACAAATCCCTGATCAAACACTTGACATCTCTCTTTTCTAGATATGTTGCTAGTCCACCACATCCGATGGATTTGTCGTCGCTCTCACAATACACAAATTCTGCTTCACATACAATTTCAAAACAATCGTCATGTGATTACGATTTTAATAGAGATCGTAAGAGTATTTAGAGGTTGGACGACAACAACTAAAAGGATAATTACTTCCCCCGTTCCACAATAATTATCTATTTTGGTTCCAGCACAAGTTTTAAGAAATGTAAAAGAAAGTGGGTTTAAAAAATTAATAGAATATTAGTCACACATTTATATATTAGTTTATAATAAAATGAGTTAGTGGAATGTGAGACCTACTTACCAATTATGATAAAAAAAAGTGAAAGTGGATGATTAATGGAGGAAGGACGAAAATGACAAAAGTAGATAATTAATGGTGGACGAATGGAGTAGTTTCTTTAGGGGTTGTTCTCGAGATTAAATATATAGTGTGTTTGGTTAATGAGATTGAATCTTATAACTCAATCCTCGATGGACATGATCAATCCTAGATGAACAATCAGTCATGGTAACAACCCCCCTTCAACTATAATAATCTTATAACTTAATCCTAAATTATATCTTGATAATTATTTTCAGATTAAATGCCAAAATTGGTCCTAAACATATGGTCATTTACGATTTTGGTCATAGATATTACGTTGTGAATTATTGCATCTCACACATTTCAACTCGGGTCAGACTTAGTCCAAAATGGATGGAGCCGTTGATAAGTATAAAATTACTATTTAATATTGTGATTAGGTTAATCTAGGTTTTACAAATAATTTTATTCTTTGAATTCAAAATTTTTATATGCATATAATTGCATAGCATGGCATAATACCATCCTACTAGCTCTTGTAAAAGCTCCAATAAAAGGATCAGTTTTTTATTTGATAACAGAAGGATGTCCCTATTAAGTAAACATGCCATAGTGATTTCTTGATCTCAACAAGTCCTCACAGTTGGAATCCTTGCAACTCATGCTTGGTGACTTCTCCAAAACCCTAACAAATTCACTAGCCATCAACAAGGCCATTTTTCCTGATTAGGTTTCGGCCTGTGATCGGAGGCTGCTCCAGTCATCCGTGAAGGCCGATGTTGTGGTGGAGCTAGATGGCTCCGGTGAATACACCACGATTTCTGAGGGGTTGGTTATAGCTAAGAGAAGAGGAGATTTGTTATATATATGTGAAAATGGTGTTTATAGATGTTTTCTTATTTCTCTTTCATGATTTTTTTTAATTTTAAAATATAAAACCCAACAATTATCTAACCAGCCCTAGACATTTAAATCCTGGCAGCCCACATATTTTAATTCAGTTAGTTGGCCCAAATCTAAAATTAAATAGAGAATGCCCAAAGGAATTAAGAAAAATAGGCCCAAAACAAAATAAAATGAAATTAAAACTATGAAACCTAAAAAAATACAATGCACACAAACATACTATAGTGTTTAAAACAAAACTAAAAAGGATACAACAATGACTAAAATAAAACAAAAAAGATACATGCACACAAAAAAGACGAAAATTGCACGTAAAAAAAATTAAAAAAAATAAATGTCCACTTAAAACGCAAGAAAAGGGATTTGAACACAAGTACTTATGTTATGTTACTGTAATTAATCAAGGGTTAATAATTGAATAAATCCAAATTAAGCCCATGAATAAAATTACAACGCATGCACAAAAAAGGAATTCTCTAATTGTCGTGCACAAAAATAATTTTCAAATTATTTGTACAAAATAGTTGTTGTATTAAACATTATAGTACTAGTACATTGTATCACTTCAGATTTAATTTAATTTTTTAATTCATTTATTTCAATTTATAGTTCAGTTTCTCTCGTTTCACGCCAACAATACACATATACATGCACATTTATATGCATCCACAAGAATATTGATTATTAATTGGAAGACATTATGACCTGTGCCTAGGAAATAGGTCCCCCCTCTTTTCCTTTTTTTTCACAGAAATTTCATTATTTTCTTTCAATATTTATTATAAAAATACTATAATTCACTTTTTCTTTCTCACAAATCACCCCACACACAAATATATATATACATTCCAAAGGAAAGTTATTGGAAACATTTTATGACGTGTGAATTAAGCTACTACAGTATTTTTTTTCCTACTATTTTTTCCTTTATTTCCTTCTTATTTTCATGATTATTTTTATTATTTAATTTTATACGCCATTATAATTCAGTTTTTTTTTTCACTATTTCTTTCTGATGCAGAGTATTATTGCTCACAAGTCACACTCACACACAAATATGCGCATGCAAATTTATATTTTAGCATGTTTGACTTTGAAACTTTAAGAGATCTCTGTTTATCCGTTTTCTTCTTCTTCTTCTGATTATTTTCTTTTATGTTTAATGGTTGCAATAGGTCACACCCAAATATTAATTACTTAGTATTTGGGATACTAGTCGTTAGTAAAATGCACGGCGTAAATTTTTTTTACCAAGGTGTTCACCGTTGGTAAAATTTAATTGTTGATTAGGGTTTAAGGATTTACCAACGGCACTTGTCCATTGGTGATCTTCAAGAATTGTATTAGCACCCTTTTATAGTTTTTCTACATTCCTATACACAAGATCATGATTCTAGCTACACAACTAAATCAATAACCAATAAAAAATAAACCAACAAAATGAAAATCATGATAGATAAATAAACCCATAAATATTACTAGTAAATACAACCAACGTACGAAGCAAAAAGAAACAAAGTATCGAGTTTTGAAGAATGTTCGTGAGACATCATTTCGATGATGCATCAGCAGGAGTGACTTCTTAATTGCTTCATCATCTCTTCCATCTCCTGATTTTGTTTGAGTCTTTGCTCGAGTAGTTCTTGCTGCATTTGACACCACAATTCTTGTTGCACTCCATCTAGAATTTGGTCTCCGATGGAAGGATCCAAGCAGGCTGAGCCATGATGACCAATCCCTCCTACATTTTGTGTGTGAGTTATTACCCCTGAGACATTTTGCAAAGCTCCCCGTCCCGATCATCCTCTTTTTCCTGTCGAGATTGCTTCCAAGAACATCAACTATAAAAGTCTTGCTCAAGTTTGGATTACCATTTACCGACATTTGTTGCAGCAATAGCCTTCACCTATCGCCTAAATAGTAAGAAGTACTAAGATAATTGATTATCATGTGATTGCTGAGCCACAGTTGATCTTAATGCAAGTAGTCTATGAAAAAAAATGAAAAGATAACAACATAGCATACTTGAGTTTCAAATACCAAACACAGAAGAAAACAAAATAAATCTAGAAATAGAAGATATACAAAGCTAAAAATAATGCTAATAGGGAAATGAAAAATCAAGAATGTTGCATCAAGAAGTTTCACCAGCACAAATATATATTTGTACCAAAATAAAATACCACCATGAATGGAGAGCTCCTAACCACACGCCATCAAAAGAAAACAAGTTTTACAGTGGCCTTATTGTGCAAATTTTAACCTCTTAGTCCTGTCTATGAAGTATAATGAAGGAAAAAAATGAGATTGATCTACGAAGTATCAGGGAATTTAATTTTATGAGGATTGGATTCTTAATTATAACGAGCAATTAGAAGACCTAAGCATCAGATCTGTTACTTATTCCCGTCCCAGGTTCATCGGGTTCAGATAATTGAGGTTTCCTTACAGCATCTGACTTCTTAAGGAATCTTCCAATGAGCAATCAATCCACTCTACACTCATCAGGTACGCAAGCTTGCCTTAATTATTTGATCCCAACTCAGCACAAGAATCAAAGTATAATGGAACCTCGCTTTATACAAAGAAAGACTTGCATTGTAATGTAAAAAATAACTGCACTTGAATGTAAGATTCAGATGAAGTGATGAAACATCTCTATTTGCGGATTACCGAAATATGCAATTTAACGTGGAGCTCATATGTGAAGGGAACGAATCTACAGTTTCTGTCAATGGGCACTTGGATATCTGTCCTTGTTTAGTGATAAGTCAAAAACATTTTTGGGAATATTAAACTTGAGAGGAATGCTTCTCTATTTTGATTACTTCCTCACTTGCAAGTTGCAAATTTCATTCACTATATTGGATGCATTCCCAGCAGCTACATAATGTATTACAGCAACTCCTATTTTCAAATCATTATTCTTATACACACCATAGTAACACAACATCACATGTTTATACATGGTTCTTGAAGAGTCCACACACTGTCTCGGCTAATACTAAACACATAAAACATAGGTATACAGCCCGTGATAACCCCATTCCTATCCTGGTACACAAAGCTACTAAGCCTCACAGCTTGCATTCTAAACACTATCCTTAAAATTATTCAATACCTAGCTGAGACTTTTCACAAGTAAGCAGTCAAATACAAAACCGAACCTGATCCTACTGCATATATAAGCTTAGCATTCCTAGATTTTGGTATTCCATGATCACACAACACAGAGATAAAGATGATTCGTGTCACCTGTCAGTCGTCAGTTATCCCCCTTATTCAAGGAGTCGAGCACCGAGACAGCTAAAATAATAGGAGGCAGCGGTGGTGGCCTGTTGAAAATAACAATCAGTTCACCATTCCCCTTCTCTATACCTCCTACTTTACCACCATACTTGTTTCCTCGGAATCGTTCTCGAAACCCAAAATTTGAAATACAAGAACATGAACCCAGAATTTCATAGAGTTTGAATCCAAAATTTCAAGCAAATATCATCTTCATCAAGAATTTTGACCCATTAAAATCGACACAGAATCCATCAAAAAGATCGATACAGGACCAAAATTTTCGACCAAGAATCATAAAAAATCAACAAAATTTTTGTTTCAAAGGAGGCTCGGATCTGTAAACTCATCTTCATAGCTACACAATTTTCTGAATCCATCTGTGAGAGAGAGCTTGGAGAAAATGGAGGGGTATGACGGAAATCCATCTGTGAGAGAGAAGGCTCAGATTTCATTTTAGGAAATCATAACTGCCGATTCCCCAAACTCGACGACCGCCACCACTACCGTCAGGTCGCGAACGACGGCGGCCATGGCGCGAGCGACGGTGGGAAGAGACGTGAATGCGAGTAGAGAGACTGAAAAGTGAGGGTGTGGCCACTATCGCCGGCTCGTGGATGGCGGCGGCGGCCATGGCATATTGAGTGGTCGTCGATGCAGATGATAAGGCTTTCAGTTCGGAAATTTAACACTGAATTCAGCGGAGAGAGAGTTTGGAAAAAATAAAGGGGTACGAGGAAAATCCAGCCCAATAGTGAAAATGTGCACTCACGCGACTAATTTTTCAACTTTATTTGTTCATAGCCATAATTATAAAACATTTCTACGTTTATCCACTCTATAAAACAAAACAAAACAAAACAAAACATGTCGGCTGAACGTATATAATATCAATTGATAATTACAATTTACAAATGCTAAAAGATGTGACAATAGTAAAAACATTTTAGCTAGTACATCGACAATAGTAGATACACCATTTTATTCTAGTAGTATCCTTACTCAAGATGCTGTGAAAATACTCTACGGTCTTCTCCCCGGATTCTTTCCGGATAGAAGACCCCTTATCCCCTTTCCTACCGCTACCTGACTCAGAAGAAGAAGAAGAAGACATAGTTCTTACTCTTTGAAAGTCTGAAGAAATTTTGAAGAAATTCTTGAAAGCGGAAGGAAATTTTTACGCAAAAGAAAGAGAATGCAGAAGAAGCAATAGCAAAAGTGTTCAAATGATGAAGAAAGGACGTATTTATCAGATTCGGAAAAGATTTCAAAATCATCGCACCGTTTCGAATCCCACCTTTTCAGGATTCAACGGCCGGATTTTACTGTCGCATTTAATGCAGTCACGCGCAAGGCACGTCCCCTAACGTCAGCCTCCCCCGTACCTTTATCCAGAATGCCGAAGTGACTCGCTTCGCCGAAGTGATTCACTTCGCTTTTCGGGGGGGGGGTAGTGATGGGGTACGTACTAAACAAGCCCAATAGCAGTGACGGCCCATCAGCCCAAAGCCCAAGGAAGAGTATCAGTTCGGCATTACCAAAGAGTTCGGCCCCAGCCTACAGCTCGGTAAAAGCCGACCAATCAAGCTCTACTCTCAGATCGGCAAAAGCTGCTCGGCAATAGTTCAGCAGTTCGGTCTCAGTATTCGACCGAACTGGGAGATAGTGGACTCATGCAGAACCTCCACGACCTCCACTACACGATCTATTTAGTGGTGTCAACTCATGCAGGATCTCATGCAGGATAGCGGACCAAACAAAGAGATAGTGGACCCATGCAGGATCTCATGACCTCCACGACATCCACAACCTAGTTAGTGGTGATGTAAGCCACGACCTAGTTAGTGGTGATGCAAGCCACGATCTTAGTTCAATGTATAAATAGAACTTAGATCAGATAGACTAGGAGGAAGGAAAACTCTCTAGACGAAAAAGATCATATAGCAAGTCTGTATTTGTAAGCTGTAAACCAGATCAAGCAATACAATCTTGCCCTCCGTTCTTCCCGTGGACGTAGATTTACCTCAGTAAATCGAACCACGTAATTCCTTGTGTCGTGATCTATATTTTCTTTTACCCGCATTTGTTACCATCAAAAATTCGCCCAATCATCACTGGCGCCGTCTGTGGGAAACAGAGAACCAAATTTGTGATAAAGCGAATTTTTGACCCTTTTTCCACCCAAAAAAAAAAAAAAAATGCATACCAGATCACGTAACACCCATAATACCGTTCGTGATAACCATGAGGAAGCTAGTCCAGCCCACAGGTCTGGAAAACAGCCTCGGGAGAAATCTACTTCCAGTTCTCACGGAGAAGGAACAAGCCGCTCAAAGACTCATCGCACCGAGTCTTCCCAGCAGCCCGATTTGAACGAGGCTGTCAAGTTGTTTTTGGCCGAGAAGCAGGAAGAGTTCTTAATTTTCCTGCAAAAGGGCCAAAAGCCGGAGACGAAAACGGTGGATTCTCCCTCCTCATCCAGACATGAAAGTCACTACCGCAGTAGTGCCGTGTCTTCCAGGAAGAAGAATCCTCAACCCCGACATGTTCCTGTTCCTCCTCGGTACCGGAATCACAGGAGAACTCCATCTCCTCCATACCGAAGAGATGTCGGGTTCGCCATGTACGGAGCATTGAAGACTCCGTTCTCGGACGATATCACCCGAACTCCCTTGCCACAGAACTACCGAACTCCATCGATGACTTATGACGGGTTAGTGAATCCTCATGACTTCCTGGGACGCTATCAGTATAACATGGCGAACCAGGGTCTCAATGAGGTCCATATGTGCAAGCTGTTTCCCGAGCTGCTTATCGGGAACGCAAGAAGGTGGTTCGATAGCCTCCCCCAAGGCAGCATTAGATCTTACCGAGATCTAATGGATGCTTTCCACAGGAGGTTCTTTCAGAAAGCGGAAGCCCGAATCACTTCGGCTCAGCTGCTTTCTATACGTCAAGGTCGCGACGAAAAGATCAGCGACTTTATGACGAGATTCCACAAGGAATGCCTACAAGTAGATGATCTCAATGATCTACTTGTCATTTCGGCATTCCAAAATGGAATCCTGCCCGGAGCTCTCTACAGAAAGCTCGTGGAATGTAGTCCGCAAACAGCTCAAGAGATGTGGGACATTGCGGACCAGTTCTCCCGTGCCGATGAGGCAGACCGTCGCAAACGGTCTTTAGACAGCTCATCCCGAGGAGACAGGAGGAAGCCCGATCATAGCGATCAGGGACATCCTCGCCGAACTCCTTTTGGCGATCAGGGACATCCTCGCCGAACTCCTTTTGAAAGGATTCAAAGGACTCCGGTGCAAGACCGATTGGGGCCACGTCTCAATCCTGAGAAGCCGCCCGCTCAGTTCGTACCATTGAACAAGTCGAGAGCGGAAATTTTCGAACTGCATTCCGATATGTTCGAAAAACCAAAGCGGATGACGAAATCGGCCGCGCGTCGACCTCAGGATCAATATTGCTCCTTCCATCAAGACCACGGTCACGATACCGAGGAGTGCCGACATTTGGCTGCAGGTATTGATGCTCTTGTGAAAGCAGGGACGTTAAAAAAATACCAAAGCAAGCAGCCGAAAAAGAACAAAAAGCAGAGAGGTGCGAACTGCGCTCCTCAGGATCTGAAAAAACAACAGGACCCCGAAGACGATGACGAGCTGCAATATGATGGAGTAATCCTGACTATTGATGCTCTCCCTGCCGGGAAGACTAAATCGTCCCTGAAGTCAGAGCGCAGAGGCTTCAATCGAGAGGAGCCAACGCATAAAAGGCTGAAGCAGGACGAAGTGATTACATTTTCAGATGCAGATCCCATCCCGGCCATCTCTCCTCATCAAGACGCTATTGTCATCCAAGCCGGAGTGGCAAACAAACTGATCCACAGAGTGTTTGTGGATACCGGAGCGTCAGTCAGCATTCTTTTTAAAGAATGTTTCGATAAACTAGAAGTGGATCCAGCTCGGCTCAGTCCGGCTCCACTTCCTCTGAAAAGTTTCGCCCAGGAGGACACCCGCCCTGAAGGTATTATCAGCCTTCCGATCACGGTGGGAAAAGCGCCTACAAGCTCCAGTACGATGATCGAGTTCTTTGTGGTAAAAGCTCGGTCCCCGTACAACATCATCTTGGGAAGAGACTGGCTCAACGCAGTTCGGGCCGTTTGCTCTACTTATCACCTCACCATCAAGATTCCCACTAAAGGTGGGATAGCGGTCATCCGAGGTGATCAAAAGAGAGCAAAAGAGTGTCTGCAGATTGCGCTTAAAAGTGCCGAGCAATCAGATCGGCATCATCAAGCATAGCAATCACAGCAGCCGGAGTCAGAGGCAAGCGAAATGACCGAAGTCACACCAGAGTCGAACTCAATGACCGTTCAGTTATACGAAGATGATCCATCCAGAACGGTCAAGATCGGTTTCGCGGGAACGCCTCTACTCCGGGAAAAGACCATCCAGCTCCTCAAGGAGTACAAAGATGTCTTTGCATGGTCTCCGTTGGACATGACCGGAGTGCCCCCTGAGGTAATCACTCATCGGTTAAATATTGATCCTTCAGTCCGGCCTATAAAACAGAAGCAAAGACTCTTTGCGGCAGAAAGAAATCAAGTCATCCATGACGAAGTCCGCCAATTATTGAAAGCGGATGTATTATTCGAGGTGAAATATCCTTCTTGGGTGGCCAATCCTGTGATGATCAAGAAAAAAGAAGGAGGATGGCGGATGTGCATAGATTTTACTGATCTAAACAAGCACTGTCCTAAAGATTGCTATCCCCTTCCGAACATAGATAAAAAAGTAGAAGCTTTGATCGGCTTCGAAATTTTCTGTTTTCTTGATTTATACAAAGGCTACCACCAAGTTTTAATGGATGAGAATGATGCTTCAAAAACGGCTTTCATTACTGACTTCGGCATCTTTGCTTATAAAAAGATGCCATTCGGTTTAAAGAATGCCGGAGCCACATATCAAAGGATGGTAGATAAGCTTTTTCGGCATTTGATCGGAAAAGAGGTTGAAGTGTATGTTGACGACATAGTCGTCAAAAGCAGAAGCACTTCGGAGTACGAAGACAACCTCAAATCCACCCTCGACGTGCTCAAAAAAGCCAACCTCAAACTCAATCCCCAAAAATGTACCTTTTTGGTAGATTCGGGAAAGTTTCTGGGTTGTTGGGTTTCAAAGGACGGACTCAAGGCAAATCCCTCAAAAGTTCAAGTTGTTCAGAACATGGCGATGCCGAAGTCCATACATGATGTGCAAAGGCTAACTGGATGTCTAGCCGCACTGAATAGATTCCTTTCCCAAGCAGCCGAAAAGCAACTGCCGTTCTTCAAAGTGTTGAAAAGGCACCAAAGTTTGAGTGGGGAGCCGAGCAGAAAAAGGCTTTTGACGAGCTCAAAAGTTATTTAGCCAAGCTTCCAATTCTCTCTGCTCCAACAGATGCCGAAGTGATATTCTTATACTTAGCGGCATCAGATCAAACCATTAGCGCGGTGCTTGTACGAGAAGAAGGCCTAAAGCAGCTTCCCATCTACTTTACAAGCCGAGCATTAAGAGGTCCAGAAACAAGGTATCAACCTCTGGAAAAAATTGCTCTGGCGTTAGTAAATGCAGCAAGGAGACTGCGGCCATACTTCTATGCTCACAAGGTATGCGTCTTAACCGATCTGCCACTTCGGCAAGTTTTGACCAAGCCAGAAGCATCAGGCAGAATCGCCAAATGGGCCATAGAGTTGGGAGAACACTCAATCGAATACCTACCTCGGAAAGCCATCAAGGGACAAGCCTTGGCAGATTTTCTTACAGAGGCAAAGTTCGATCAAGTAATCCCTGTCATTGCCGAACAGAAAAATTCTGCCAATACCGAACTAGCACAGCCCCTGGAATCCGAAGTAGAGCCGCCGGATTGCTGGAGCGGATTCGTAGATGGAGCTTCGAATAAAACGGGAAGTGGAGCTGGTATTCTACTTATCGCTCCCGACGGACACGAGGTAACTTATTCACTTCGATTCTTATTCCCAACTACTAATAACGAAGCCGAATACGAAGCCCTCCTTGCCGGACTTCACTTAGCGCAAAGTCTATTTGTCAAATCTCTCAAAATCCATTGTGATTCACAAGTCATAGTGAATCACATGCTGGGTACAAGTGAAGCCCGAGATGAGAGGATGAAAAAATACTTGGACAAAGCGCAAAGCATTAGCCGAAGTTTCTCTTATTTTCGGATAATCCGCATTCCCAGAGCGGAAAACAGCTGAGCAGATACTTTAAGTAAGTTGGCCTCATATCCGAGCTCAAAGGTGGAGGAATTACTACACCGAAGCATTGATGAAGCTGAGGTACATTCAGTAACCAGCTCGCCGAACTGGATGACGCCGATCTTACAGTATCTAGATCAAGGACAACTGCCCGAAGATAAGAGAGAAGCTCGGAAAATCACATGCCGAGCACTTCGGTATGAACTTCATGAAGGAGTCCTATACAGAAAGTCCTACCTTCAACCGTTATTGCGATGTGTAGGACCAGAAGAGACGGACTACATCCTTAGAGAAGTTCATGAAGGATCTTGCGGTAGCCACATCGGAGCTAGAGCTTTAGCTAAAAAAGTTCTGAGATGGGGATATTATTGGCCAACTTTGGTACAAGAAGCAGTGCAGCTCGTCAAGACATGTACGAAGTGCCAAATCCATGCAAATATCCCAAGGATGCCGCAGACCGATCTATGTGCTATGCAAAGCCCTTGGCCTTTTATGCAATGGGGCATAGACATAGTAGGACCACTACCACAAGCTCCTCGGCAAATGAAATTCCTTATCGTTGCCGTGGATTACTTCACGAAGTGGGTGGAGGCTGAACCATTAGCTACGATAACGAGCTCGAAGGCATTGGATTTCGTCTGGAAGAACATAGTGTGCCGATTTGGCATACCCCACATCCTCATTTCGGATAATGGGACTCAGTTCACCGACAAGACATTCAAGAATTGGTGCCAAGAGCTGAATATTCAACAGCGGTTCACTTCGGTCTCCCACCCACAAGCAAACGGACAAACGGATGTAACAAACCGTATCTTAGTGAAAGGGATAAAAGCTCGGTTAGAACAAGCCAAAGGACAATGGGTAGAAAATCTCCCTCAAGTCCTATGGTCCTACCGAACTACACCCAAAACCTCCAACGGTGAAACTCCGTACAGTCTGGTGTACGGCACTGAAGCCGTGATTCCGGTTGAGATCGGCGTACCCAGTCCCCGAACTCTAAATTTCTCCTCAGAAATGAATGATGACGGACTGAGAGCCGAACTAGATCTGGCCGAAGAAAGAAGAGAATTGGCCTGCATAAAAGCAGCCAAGTACAAGGAGCAAGTAGCCCGGTATTATAACCAAAGGGTGAAAAAGCTGCAATTTCAAGTGGGAGATCTCGTCTTGAGAAACAACGAAGTAAGCCGAGCAGAAAAGCTGGGCAAACTCGAACCCACATGGGAAGGTCCATATCGGGTGTCAGAAGTCCTCGGCAAAGGGTCTTACAAATTGACTCACGTGTCAGGAGAACAAGTACCCCGAACATGGCACATTTCCAACCTCAAGAAGTTCCATTTGTAAGAGACAGTCCGGTCAGTCAGTCTTGTGTCTGGTTCGGTCCTAGGGGTATGTGCTTTCTTTGTTTTTTACTTGTTTTTCGTCTTTTTATTTGTCTATGTGCGTTTTGTCTGTCTATGTGCGTGTCGTCTCTTACAAATGTTACTGAGGTATCTTGTTCTTCGAAGGCTGATCCCCTTTTTAGAACATGTATAAGCCAACGATTGTGAGTCCAAGCTTCTAAGGAGGATACAAGACCACAATTCAGCTTAAGAAACAAGCAGTTCGTCTGAAACGAACTGCAACAAAGGGAAAGTCCGATCCACGCGATAAAACTCGCCGAATTAGGACAAGGGAAAGTCCGATCCACGCGATAAAACTCGCCGAATTAGGACAAGGGAAAGTCCGATCCCCAAATTAGGACAAGGGAAAGTCCGATCCGAGCGATAAAACTCGCCAAATTAGGACACAAGCTTAGTCCGGTCAAAGAAATTTACTTCATAAGACCAAAGACGAGTCCGGTCAAAGAAGTTTACTTCATAAGACCAAAGACGAGTCCGGTCAAAGAAGTTTATTTCATAAGACCGAGGACCAAGTCCGGTCAAAGAAGTTTACTTCATAAGACCAAAGACGAGTCCGGTCAAAGAAGTTTACTTCATAAGACCGAGGACGAGCACGATGAAATTTTTTCGCTGAGCTGTAAATACGCAGTGATAGAAGCGAAATGAAGATTTCATTTATTAAAACTTGTTCGGCATACAACTCCGCTGCCCTACGAGAAGGCGTTACGCTATTACAAAGGACTATTCTACTGTCCACGGTTGCTAAAGTTGAGCCACCTATTCAAAAAATCCTCGTGAAGCCGAGTTCGGGCGTTCCGGGCAGCTGAAGAATAAGCAGGTCGACGAGATGCTCTGATCGACCTACCGCCTCTTCCTTGAGTCCGGGAAGTTCTGGCACCTCGGCGGCGAAGAGTCTCTTCACGAAGCATTTGTTGATCTTGCTCACTCATAATCACAGCTCCTCTACGAACTTCAGTCCGTCCTTGTCTTGACGTTTCCGGTTGCTCCTGAGTCCGTTCTCGTCTTGACGTTTCCGGTTGCTCCTGAGTTCGTTGCTGATTTGGAGTAGGATTTTGAGCAAGTGGATCAGAGGTTTGAGCTGGAGTGTGAGCATCTGTTGGCGGGAAATGCCTAAGGAATCTCTCGATTGAAGGACGCCGGGAAAGAACGATGTCGTACCGAGAAGCCCAGCGCCGCAATGATTTCACAACTTGTTGGCAAGCCGAGCTCTCCAGCGCATTGTTCCTCCGGAGTACATGAAGCTCCTCCCACAGTTCATCAACTTGATTCTGAACTTCAGATATGGTCATTCCCCCGCGTCCGCAGATGAAATCTTCATATGCAGTCCTCTCAGCGACGGCAGTATTCAGCTCGGCCTCCAGATCTTTCTTTTCGGACTCTAAGTCCTTATTGTCGGCCTCCAGCTTCACTAAACAAGCCAAGAGTTCGTCATTCTTCATCTGGTCAGCTATGGCTTTTTTCTCAGCTTCGTCTAAAGCGGAAGAGTACAGCCGCTTCCAGTGAAGTACCTCCAGCTCCTTAAGAGTTAAGAATACAAAGCAGCTATGTCAGTTCGGCATTTCAGTTTACTGAGCAGGTAGTAAACCACAACAGGAGTAAAAGAGAGTACGAAAAGCTATACGAAGACACAAGTGTAGAAAGAAGATTTTTTTCATTCATAAGAAAAAAAATTTTACACAAGGAGGGCTTCAAGGCCATTTTACAAGAAGGAAGAAACTAAACTAAGAGAAGGGAGACGAAATCATACTCCGCCAGCTTCGTCTCCGGCTCCTCGGTGAGGTTCAGCTTCCTTCTCCTTGTCTGCCTCAGCTTCAGCCTCGGCCTCCTTGCTCCCCCCAGCCTGCTCGGTGCCCCCATCACCGATCAGCAGCACCTCTTGCTCGGCCTGCCTGTCTCCGGTCTGCTGATCAAGCTGCTCGGTCTCACCCTCTCTGTGGAAAATTGGAGCGGGTGAAACTGGCCCTAAGGAGGCAAAGATAGCCTCCATATTCTCGTCCCGGTCAGCTCGGCAACTACGAACTCGGTCAGCAGAAAGCAGAACCGAGGACGAAGCAAGCTCCTCAAGGAGCGGCAGACTCTGGAGACGAGCTGCTATCTCTCGGCCGTACAGCGGCAGGATGACTTCGGGCCCCTGCTCGGCATTATCGGTCATCAGTTTCAGCAGATCACCGACAAAGGCCGAAAATTGATTGCTCAGAAAGAGTTTCTCCGCGAAAGCACGGAGAACCTCCCCTTGGGCAACCACGGCGGCAGCATCCCTCCGTTTCGTCTGCTCTCGCTGGATGACGAGCTGGTTCTTGGCAAACTGGGCTTCATCCTGGGCCGAGATCCTAGCAGCTCTGGCCTTCTCAAAGTCTGCCTTAGCCTGTTCGGCCTGGTGACGAGCAGCCGCCAACTTCCTCTGCATCTCAGCATAATCGTTGGACGCTTTGGAGAGTTCAACGGCGACGAGCTTGGAGAGCATATCGTTCCTCTGAAAATGGAAAAAGGAAAAAGTCAACCGAGGGGCCACAAAAATACGGGAAAAAAGCAAGGCCAGAAAATCAAGAAGAGAATTCACCTCGGCGAAGTCCGTGGGCCATAAAAAGGGCTCACAGATATGTTCCGAAGGAGGCGCCAAGACCACGTCTTTCTCTGGCGCTCTTGGGGGTTTCTGAATCCTCCCCTTCCCCCTTGCCGAAGTCGACTCCGGCTTCTTTGGATCCGAAGAGGTCTTTTGCCTCTTCGGATTCTTCTCGGCATCAGACGCCGAGCTGGTGGTTTTCGGCCTCTCCGGTTCCTTAGATTCGGAGGATTTGCGACCGAGCTTGTTTAGCAAGTTCACTGCCAAAAAGCAAGAAAACAAGGTTAGTTTTCGTCGTCAAGGCAGTAATGCATAAAAAAGAAATCCTCACCCTCAGTCTCTTCGTCCGAAGACGAGGAGTCGAACACGAAGTCGCCCTTGACGAGCTCAGACTCCAGGTACTGCTTCCTAATCATAGGAATCTTATTGAGCTCGCCCTCGAGCTCGTCCAACGGTTCTAACCGAGGATGAGGAATCACGGACTTCGGCCCTCTCCAGGGAAAGCCCGGAGCCGCTGTCCTATTATAAAAAAAGAAACGATTTTGCCATTTCGGCCATTTGGTTTTACAAAAGGCTCTAAAGGGCTGTAAAGGGATCAGGTAAAACCAAGATCCCTTCCTCTTAAACTGGAAGAAATTAAGGATTGCCCTCAGAGACAGATCCTTATCTAGCCTACGCAGTTCGGCAGCAAAGGCCGATAAGTGCCTCCAAGAATTCGGAGTCACCTGACCTAAAGGGAGTTGGAAAAAATCAAGAAGCTCTACAAAAGGTGGGGGAAGAGGGAAACGAAGCCCGCATTCTAAGCAGGCTTCGTAAACGGTGGCGTAACCCTCCGGCGGCGAGTCAGCCCTATGAAGGTCGTCGGGAATCGCAACCTTCCCCCCAGGAAAAAAATATTTTTCGTGTAGGGATATCACAGTATCCTTACTCAAGATGCTGTGAAAATACTCTACGGTCTTCTCCCCGGATTCTTTCCGGATAGAAGACCCCTTATCCCCTTTCCTACCGCTACCTGACTCAGAAGAAGAAGAAGAAGACATAGTTCTTACTCTTTGAAAGTCTGAAGAAATTCTGAAGAAATTCTTGAAAGCGGAAGGAAATTTTTACGCAAAAGAAAGAGAATGCAGAAGAAGCAATAGCAAAAGTGTTCAAATGATGAAGAAAGGACGTATTTATCAGATTCAGAGAAGATTTCAAAATCATCGCACCGTTTCGAATCCCACCTTTTCAGGATTCAACGGCCGGATTTTACTGTCGCATTTAATGCAGTCACGCGCAAGGCACGTCCCCTAACGTCAGCCTCCCCCGTACCTTTATCCAGAATGCCGAAGTGACTCGCTTCGCCGAAGTGATTCACTTCGCTTTTCGGGGGGGGTAGTGATGGGGTACGTACTAAACAAGCCCAATAGCAGTGACGGCCCATCAGCCCAAAGCCCAAGGAAGAGTATCAGTTCGGCATTACCAAAGAGTTCGGCCCCAGCCTACAGCTCGGTAAAAGCCGACCAATCAAGCTCTACTCTCAGATCGGCAAAAGCTGCTCGGCAATAGTTCAGCAGTTCGGTCTCAGTATTCGACCGAACTGGGAGATAGTGGACTCATGCAGAACCTCCACGACCTCCACTACACGATCTATTTAGTGGTGTCAACTCATGCAGGATCTCATGCAGGATAGCGGACCAAACAAAGAGATAGTGGACCCATGCAGGATCTCATGACCTCCACGACATCCACAACCTAGTTAGTGGTGATGTAAGCCACGACCTAGTTAGTGGTGATGCAAGCCACGATCTTAGTTCAATGTATAAATAGAACTTAGATCAGATAGACTAGGAGGAAGGAAAACTCTCTAGACGAAAAAGATCATATAGCAAGTTTGTATTTGTAAGCTGTAAACCAGA
Source organism: Salvia splendens (assembly GCF_004379255.2). Classification (NCBI taxonomy): domain Eukaryota; kingdom Viridiplantae; phylum Streptophyta; class Magnoliopsida; order Lamiales; family Lamiaceae; genus Salvia; species Salvia splendens. The sequence goes on along the minus strand of NC_056047.1, from coordinate 14,587,915 downwards.
TCAAGCAATACAATCTTGCCCTCCGTTCTTCCCGTGGACGTAGATTTACCTCAGTAAATCGAACCACGTAATTCCTTGTGTCGTGATCTATATTTTCTTTTACCCGCATTTGTTACCATCAAAAATTCGCCCAATCATCACAAACATATAAATAATATAGTATATAGGAGTATCTTCTTATGCTTCGCCGGGAAGAACGTCAATTTCCCCGGCGCGCGGGCTCCCAGACGCGATTGAAGTCGTCGTCGTCCTTGCGTTGGTCGATGACGAACGGCTGTGGTGGTGGGGGAGGTGAGACCGCCAGGTTGTTGAAAGCAGCGGCCAGATCAGTTAGCTGTCCACCGACTGGAGGGGGGTTCGTTGGTGTTGGTGTTGTTTTGACTCATTGTTGCCTGCTGCTTTTGGGTTAGGAACTGGAAGTGGTGGGTTTTGGATGCTCAAATGGGTAGTGAGTGTGGTAAATGGACGTTCCAAAACCTCATACTTATAGTCGATTTTATTACTTCATTTTCTTACTGCTTAGGTGCCACGCTTTCTAAATATTTTTAGTAATTAACTTCTTATCGAGTAATATATATATATGGAGTGTGTCTATAAGTAGCTAGGCTCATCATCTAGTAATTAAATTTCAACGTATACAATATCTTGATGGCTGGCCCAATCCCCTAACGCCCGAACTTAGCGTCGCTCCATGTGGATTGCATCTCTCGGCCGTCGGATTGAGTATGTTACTTGAGGTGACCCGAACAACTGGCATGGACTCACCGTTAGCATATATAGGAGAAGGAGTCCTGATACCGGGAGCCGCCCGAGAGACACACGCACTCCTCACCTTTCATCGTTATGCATTAGATCCCTTCGAATTTTCTTTTACAATTCTTTCCCAAATGGTCGAACCGCATAGGTATTAGGGGAGTATTTTCATTTCTTATAAATAGAACAATCGTCATCATAATTCAACAACAATACAACAATAAACATTGATACTTTCTCTCTCGCACAACTACCTAGGGTTTACAACAAAACTCTAGGATGTCCTACTTTCTACATGAATCGCTTGCTAGGATCGAGCTCTTCTCGTTCCCCGGCTTATTCATCTCACTCGACACCATATTGTTCCTATCATCTTACAATTGTTTTAAATACTACTATAAGATAGCATAAATAGTAGTAGTACATAAGAAAAAACAGAAAAAAAGAACAAAATTAAATGAAAATTTAAAACTATTTAAAGCAAAAGGATACAGTGCACATAAACAGCTAGCCCTATAATAGTTAATATGAAGCATGAAACTAAAAGTAAAAGGTTACATCAATTGTTAAAATAACACAAAAAATGATACATGAAATCAAGCTAAAAATGTACATGCACACAAAAAATACTACAATTGCACATAAAAACATACTCCTACAAAATTATAAAGACACATATGCACACTAAACAAGCAAGGCATTCGCACTCAGGCAGGAAGGTGTGAAAAGGGCTACTCATTATTACATTAATAAATAGTTTAATTAATATGTTTCAAATAATAGCAATTCAATTTTCCACGTTGCATAAACCACACTCAAATATACATATAGGGATTACTACATTTTTACCCGCATCCAAAAGAAACATACTGAAATTTTTTATGACGTGAAAGCAATTTTTTTGCTTTTTTTTAAAAAAAATTTAATCGCTCTCTCTTTTCCTTTTAATTTTATTATTTTCTTTACTTATTTTAGTTTAATTAAAGTATAAGTCAGTTTTTCTTTTAATTTCATGTAGTATTGATGCTCACAAGTCAAGCCACACCAAAAATATGCATATACATATTTATATGCAACCAATAAGAACATTATTGAAAAAGTTTTATATATGACGTGTAATATAAGCTACTTTTTTGCAATATTTTTAGTTTGAGTGACTATGAAAATTTTAATCACTCTCTCTTTTCCTTTTTTTTCTTCTTACTTTCATGACTTTTTTATTATTTTATTTTATATTATAAATCAGTTTTTCTTTTTCGTGCAGGATATTGCAGCTAACAAGTCACGCCCACACCACACACAAATATGCATATGAATCCAAAAGAAAAATCAATATTTATCAAAATATTATCAACGTATACAATATCTAGAAAACATTTGTGAAATATATGGCCCAATATTTTTGGCTGGCCCAATTCATCACGGCCCAAACTCCTAACAGCCGAACTTAGCTGATAGCGCCGTTGGCTGCCACGCGTCGCTCCATGCGGATTTAGTTGAGGAGTCTCTTTGTTCTCAAATATTCTCATCAACTAATTCATATGTAACACCCTCTCTCACTTTCACTTTCACTTTCACTTTGTAGTTCCCTATATCTCCTTCTTTATTTCTCACTCTAATTTTGCATTAAAACTCGTGGAGTCCACAATGGCGAATACTTGTTTTGAATGGAGATAGTATATTCATGCACTTTCAGAAAGCAGAATATTCATATTACATGAATTTGAGTAGCTTAACACTGTATTTTATCCACAAAAATTATTTATTTTGTCATTTTAGAACGTTCATGATTTTGAGACCTATTTAGTATTTGATATTTTGTTAAATAAACCTCACACTTCACTAATTTATCACACTTACATTTTAGTACTATTGAACATTATCAAACTAAGCATATCGAATTAAATATGCATTTTATTTTATTTTATTTTTTGTTAAATAAACCTCACACCTCACTAATTCATTACACTCACATTTTACTACTATTAATTATACGATATAAAACTAAGCATATCGAATTAAATATGCGTTTTTATCAAGGAGAAGCTGAAAATTGAGATACTAGAATTGCCTCTGTTCGGTAAAAGGACAATTGCAATGGAGGATTTAATCAAACAAATACATATACCATATAATTTGATACTCCCTCCGTCCGGTATTAGGAGTCCCGGTTGAGTTGGGTGCGGGTTTTAAGAAATGTTTGAGTGTGTAATAATTAGAGTGTGTGATAATGGAATGTGAGACCCATTTGCATTATTATTTGGATGTGTTTTTATTTGTGCTTTATTATTTCACTTTTTATGGAAATGTCTAATTGGAACTCCTAATATTGGATGGATGAAAATGGTCAACCAGGACTCTTAATGCCGGACGGATGGAGTAATATGAAGATGATGAATCACGTACCAATACCATGCATATACTTTATACGATGTGGCAGAAAGCATATAAGGCAGGTAGACACAGATATATCTAGACTATATGCATGTGAGGAGTCTCTTTGTTTCCGGATATTCTCATCCACTAATTTATATGTTACACCCTTTCTCTCACTTTCACTTTGAAGTTTCCCTATACCTCCCTCTTTACGATTTATTGGTCTGCCTCTTATCTCCCTATTTCTCCATTTCTGAGTATTTCGCTTCATCTTTGAGCCATACCCCACTGTGAGATTGATCGGAGTTCTCTTAGCAAACAGGCTGCCAAATGGGCTCGGCATCTTAGCAAACAGGCTGCCAATGAATCCACTAGATCACTTGGTCTAGGAACTCAAGAGAATATAGAAGTCTCAGTCTTTGGACACACACTTCTCGCGTTCAAAGATCCCTCAACCCGTTATACTATAGACTAGTATAGAGAAGTAGGGGTCGATCCCACGAAGATGGATACGTAGGAGAGCATCTAAGGAACTTTGGATTAAAAACGGCTACTGCCACGCAAATTTGGGTTGAGGTTTAACTACCACTAGACTTAGGCACTAAATTAACCTCTAGACCTAGGAAACTGTAAACATCATGCTTACATCGAACAACCTTGTGGCAACAAAATAACTAACTAGCTTACTAGACCGAGCAAACGACTTCCTAATATCTCTAAACAGAAAGCAGGTAAACAGTGGGTACCATATTCCAGAAACAGAACGTACGAAATTAAAGCTGCAACTAACTAACAAAACATTTAACTAACAACGACATGTATCTTAGGAGCTGAATCAAACTCGAACATGAAGAAAACAGAGCACATATCTAGATTCAAACAGAATATAGAAATTCGGACGTTGGAAACTTGCAAACAACCGGAAAATAAAACAGATCTACAAATACTAGACGGAATGAAATGAAAGCACGAAAGCTATGCATAAATCTCGATCACTCTGTTTCAGATCCAACGTCGGATGCTCAATCCACTCTGGATCCAAGCAGTCCGAACCCAACAACAACCAAAATCAGCTCCATAGTTCCCGATTCAACAAGATCTACTACGATCAACACCAGATTCCAACGATTTCACCCAAACTCAGCAACCAATACGAAGTTCAAACATCCAACTCAGCAATCACAACAAACTCAGAATAATAAACATCCATAATCGAAATCGACATAAGCAGAGAAATTACGGAAAACAGAAATTTAATAACCAAAAGCAATTCAACCGCAAACAGGGTCGAACTTCGAATGGCGAAGCTCGGCGAAATCCATGAGAGGAAACTAAAAATGAAAGCGTTTAAATTGTATCTTCGCCCTCCTTGAGGACGGTGTTACCCAACTACTGTCTAGCAAACTATAACCCAGAACTACCCTACGTTCCCTCATGAATACCCAAGTGTGTAGAAGTGAGTGAGCTATGAGCTACGATCTGTTAATGAGGTCTCCACCCAGCCTTCTCTCCAGATTGCATGCTTTCTCCCTTATATAGGTGCGGACATAATCTTCTAGAAGCCTTCGTAGAAATCTCCATTCTACCCTTCAGCATCTTGATTTTCTCCGTCTTGTAATTTTTCTTCAAATTGCTCACTTATCCGCCAGTTCCTTGGACCATGCAAATGTCCTTCTCTTTTCCTGGATCTGGCGAAAACCTTCTACATACCTGGCTTAAAATATGTGTTAGACCCCACAAACGTGTGAATTTAACCCCTTAACCAATGCATGAAATTAGCCTTATCAAACTGCTCACACTTAATCCATACTTGTCCTCAAGTATGAAAAAAAATAGAAATAAGGCGAATTTCAATTCATGGTCATCCTTGACTAACTCTATAGACACAAATAAAACAAAACTCCTAGACCTAGAAACACTAACAGACTCAAAAAGAGAAAACAACTCTTAAAGAAAACACAGAGAAAACACAAAGGCATGAACTAGCTTCAACTTTTAAGCAGCCGTCCCCACAAGCTTAAGGCCTATCCGATTTGTCTACAATCTCCAAATCCTCCCTTTTCCTTCTTCTACCTAATCGGTCTGTCAGTTCGTCAAGATAGCCTATTGATTTCCCATTTGTTAGATTTACTCGATCACTCAATCCTCACCAGGGATGTTAGGATCGAATCACTCTTAAGTCAATATTACACCACTGATGCGTCGGGTTATGAGAGTTTATCCTTCTTATAACTCTCCTTTCTTTTTAACTTCTTGGGTCAGGTTACTGTTGCTTCCTGCCCTTAGGTAATTTTTCTCCTTTTTCTATTCCCCCTTTTTATATTTTCCCCCTTCTTATAATTCTGTTTATTTTATTCCTCATCTGGACTTCGTCCAGCTTATACCTCCATTTTCCGGACTTCGTCCAGCTTATACCTCCAGAACCCTTTTTTTTTCTTTTTTTATCACTCTTCTCCCTAAGCATCAAGTGGTGGCCCCTTTTATACAAGTTAGCTCACAATGTATAGGCTTATAACTCACATTTATGGTGGGGCTTCACAACTAGGTAATCTAAGGCATCCTCTATCGTCCTCACTTCATTCAAACCGAATTCAGCTTATTAAGCAAAAAGGCCTCAAAGTTGATATGCATCCTATCTTCAATTGCTCTCACAAAGGGGATCTTGCCTTATTATATTCACTAGCTCATGCGACACACATAAAGAAACTAAACCTAAATCTAAAGACACCTAATCACATAAGACCATAACTGTATGACTCTCTCCCCCTCCCACTTCACTCAAGATTGTCCCCAAGCAATCCCAGTGAAGGGGGAAACAGGGAAGTACAAACAAAGCTCAACAAAACATAAAAAAAACTTCAGGAACAACAATCCTGAAAAAGCAAACAAACGTCTCACACTTATACCGAGCAACGGGCTAAGTGGGAGAAGGCACAACAGAAGAACAACCAAAACATGCCAGAAAAAACACAAACTTCTCACACTTAGACCAAAAATTGGGCTAAGTGGGAGAAGACATAATCACAGGTAAATATATACAGAATACGGCATGCTGGGAAAAAGAAAACACAGACACAAACAGCAAATATATAAACATAAAAAGAAAGAAAGAGAAAAACTAAAAGTAAAGTTACTTGGTCAGTGGGGCTTCATTTCGGGGTTCGGCTCCCTCGGGAGCCAACCTGCGGTGGAACGTATGGGCGGGTTACTTTTGCTTTCTTTCTTGCCGGCGAATACGGCTTCTCCTTCACTTCCTCACTCGGTTGCTTGGTCAATGTCTTGTTCACAGTCAGGGTCTTTGAAGCCGACAGGGCTAGCAGAGGTTTAGACGCGGGTGGGGGATGTTGTGGAGATGAACTTCCTGGCCCTGGCTGGGTGGACACCTTGCTGGGTCCAGTAGTCAGTTTCGCCCGGGGCTCAGAGAAGTTCTCCTTCAGTCATCATCATCATTAACTGGACAGCCTCCGCCATCCGATCGTTTTGCGTAGATGACTTCCCCACCATGACTGTGACGCACCCCTTGAGGGCCTCCATCTCTTCTCTAACTCCCCCGAGTTCTGTCCGTATCCTGGCCATTTCTTTCCTTGCGTCACCGAGTTCCTTGCTCATCATACCCATCACCTCTCTGAATTCACCCAATTCTTTGTGCATTGCACTCACTTCTGCTTTCATCTCCTCCACTTCCATGCTTGCCTTCGACTCACCAACATCCTGCTCTATCTTGACTTGGGGCTCCAACCTGCCGACTTTGTAGAAACAAACCTCCTTCCCATGTATGTACAACAACCCCTTGTTGAAAAAGTAGTCAGCGTTAAAGATTTCTGGAGGCTCACACATAACCACCTCAGGGGCAGATTTGGCGATCTTCATTATCGTGTTTCGCTGAAGATAAGCCCCTAAGAGTTGACACGTGTACATGTGTCGGGAAGGATTGGCGGTCATTTGATGGCATGCCTGGGCTAACCAGTAGCCTAAATGCACCCTTACTCCCGTGGCCATGCACAAAGTGAAGTATAAATCCTCCATTGTCAAGGCCGAGTTGGCAGTTCCTATGAGATTGTAGCTGACGAAAGTCTGAGCAAATCGAAGGATGCGATTCTCTATATGAAACCCCTTGGAAATACTTGTCTTAAACTGTCCCACCTTCGGGTGGGCGATGAACTCCCAGGCTGATTGTGGTTTGAATCCAGGCGTAAACTTCGGCGCTCCAACCACCCGATCATTCCATAGCCCCTCATCATCCTCCGTACGCGTAAACAGTCCCATTCGGAGAGACCATTCTCAGATACTCATTTCATGTTCCACGGTAAATAGGCGGAAAGTGATGGAATCGACATCCAAATCAGTGGTTGGTAACGGAATGTAGAAAAGAATTCACGTGCCAGCGCTGTTGGGACCTCCACAGAGCTATGCTTTAGTAACCAATCGAAACCGATGGCATCGATGTACTGCCGGAATTCTTCATCGGAATCTATCTCCTTCAATTCTGCGGGATCATATCGTTTTCCAGACCTTGCAAGCTTACCTGGACCACTCCGTTCCTTGTAGGTCGCCGCTCGTTTCGGGTCTTCAAACTTCCTCATTGCATCAAGCAATCCCTTGGTAATCCAGACTTCTGCAGGTTCGAAATTTAGTTCCTCTTCTGGCCCCTCTTCAGATTCACTGGACCTAGCAGGGCTAACTGGCTCTCTAGCATATGGTACCTTCGCTGGGGGAGGGAGTGAGACTTCAATAGATTTACCCCCAGAAGGCTTTCTCGTCTTCTTGACCAAGGAAGGAGCTGTCTGTTTGCCCTTCCTTTTTCTTTCTGCTGTCAAGTGGCGCTCCTCCTCGTCTTCTTCTTCCTCCCCTCCAGACCTAGGGGTATCTTTCTCTAACTCACCCTCTGTTCCTAGGGCTTGTACTTCCTCTTTCGTGGAAAAAGTGAGGTCCTCGATCTCATCTTTTAAATTCCGTCGAGCCCGTTGCCAGGCCTCCCGTTTATCCATTGGCAAGTCTGCACCCACCGACTGATCGTCCAGTTCTATCACCATTTCCAGCCCGCTCTCCTTGGGCTCCGAAGCTTCAGTAGTAATGAGGGTCTCTCCCTCCTCAGACAAAATAGGGGTTGCCCCCTCAATGTAGACACGGGTTTCCCCCTCAGCAACCATCGTACCAGAGATTAGGGCTTCACCGCCCGCTAATTTTTCCGGGGTTTCCCCCAACAACTTCCTCCGAAATAACAAGGGTCGCCCCCTCCAAATCACCAATAGGGGTTTCCCCCTCAACATCATCCACTGGGGTTGCCCCATTTTTGACTCCTTCAACCACCACAGGGGTTTCCCCCTCTACGACACTAGCAATAGAAAAATCAGGGGTTTCCCCATCACCTATATCAACATCAGCAGAAATAACAAGGGGTTTCCCCCTCGACAACACCAACCTCAGAGATAACAGGGGTTTCCCCCTCAACAGACGTCATCTGCTCCATCTCCATAACCAGATCTGCCCCTTGTTCCTGCTTGTCGCCTACCGCGGCTTCTTTCCCAGGTTCGCCAGTAGACGGTTCGGCTACTGTATGTACGGTAGCCGGATGTGAAATCACATCCTCTGGAATTTGCGGTGGTGTTGGTGTGGTGGTTGTGATGGACGTCGACGCGGTAGGTGTAGCCGTCCCCATCATTGACGTGAACAGGTCGAAGGCTTTCATCGCCTTTTCCGGCCCGCCAAACTTCTGCATCAACTCTGCCATGAACGTCGCCGCGTTGGAATCGGCAGATCCGGTGGGGTTTCCTGCATTTGATGTGTTCTCCATTGCCTGAATCTGAAAATTTCTCAAAGACTTTGAAAGAAATTACGGGTTAGGGTTAGTGAGGGCTGGGTATCGCGAGAGAGAAGATTTGGGGATTTTTGTGAGAGAGAATTTGTTTGTTTTGAAAAAATAAAGCGTAAGAGACGAAAGAAGTAAAAATGGGTAAGGGCGCGTACGGTTGTGCAGGCGGTTGCATGCATGATGTAAGCAACCGTTCGCCTTCCCAAAAAGTAATATTTGAATTTCGAAACTGTACCACTTCCCTCTCAAACAAAAATCTCTTTGCCCCATGTAAACGATACTCTCTGCGACACCATACTTATGCAAAAACAAAAGAAAATGAAACGCCAGACTCCCAGGTCGAGGATTCAAAAAGTGACAAAACATTTTCCCTGAAAAGTCTGGTGTTTCGAAAATATTCTTGGAAGATTAAAAATTTTTCATTTGTTTGGGATTTTCAATTAGAAAAAAAAACGATTAAACTATTTACACATTCACTTTAGCACTCTCGAGATTCCCTGGTTCAGTGAATAGATATATAAAAAAACATCCCAATTTACCTGACCCAGGAATTCATCGAGAGCACTGCTTGCTAAACTGATTAGGAGATAATGGAGAGTGCACGTAGTGGCATTTCCTCCACTACACACAACTCAGAATTATCCATAAAAACCTTCACCCGATGACCATTAACAAAAAAAGGGAGTAGAGTTTGAGGCACCTCCCTGGATCTCCACTGCTCCATTCGCTCGGAGGCCAACAATAGTGTACGGCCCAATCTATTTGGATTTTAGCTTTCCTGGTAGCAGCTTGAGTTTGGATTGGAAAAGGAGAACTTTCTGACCAACGTGAAGTTCCTTGACGCGGAGGTTTGTGTCATGCCATAGCTTCGTCTTCTCTTTGTACCACATCGCGGACTCATAAGACTCAAGCCTTAATTCCTCCGTTCTTGAAGCTGCAGTTTCCTCTCTTCTTCACACGCCTGAGGGTTCATGTTAATTTCCTTGACCGCCCAATATGCTCTGTGTTCCACACCTACAGGCAAATGGCACATCTTTCCAAACACTAGCCTGTAGGGTGACATCCCAATAGGCATTTTATAGGCTGTCCTATAGGCCCATAGTGCGTCGTCAAGCCTTTTACTCCAGTCTTTCCTTGACGGATTCACCGTCTTCTCTAGTATTGCCTTGATCTCTCTATTTGATATTTCCGCCTGCCCATTTGACTGAGGATGATAACGTGTAGACAACCTTTGATGGACTCCATATTTTTTCATTAGAGCTTCTATCATTCGGTTTCGGAAGTGTGTTCCTTGATCCGAAATAACACTAGGCACACCATACCTGTTAAAAATGTTAGACTTAAGAAATTTTGCCACCTCACCGGCTTCACAAGAGGTGGTAGCCTTGGCCTCTATCCATTTTGACAAATAATCTACCGCCACAAGGATATACGTGTTCCCATATGAGGATGGAAACGGTCCCATGAAATCGATTCCCCAGACGTCGAAGATTTCGCAGACGATTACTGGGACCTGTGGCATTTCGTCTCTTTTGGAAATTCCCCGTGTCTGCTGACATCTCTCACAATTCTGGCAGAATTCGAAGGCATCCTTGTGTAATGTAGGCCAATAAAAACCACTATCTAACACCTTCCTCGCTGTCTTCCTTGGTCCAAAGTGACCTCCACAAGCTAGGGCATGGCAATAATTAAGCACATCCCTCTGTTCCCATTCTGGAATACACCTCCTAATTACTTGGTCGACTCCCATTCTCCATAAATATGGGTCGTCCCAAAAATAATACTTGGCTTCGCTTTTCAGTTTCATCTTCTGGGCTCGGGTGATTGATTGAGAACTTGGTACCTCTCCCGTGACCAAGTAGTTTGCTAGGTCTGCGAACCACGACTCAACGCTCAATTGACACTTCCCTTTTTCAGAATCTCCTGGACCTGTTAACCCCATCACCATTTCCCAACAGATGGGTCTAGGAAATGTTCCTATACAGTACAGATGCTCCTCCGAGAATGCATCAGGTATAGCTTCATCCGTCTTTCCTTGGAAAATCCTGCTCAAGTGATAAGCCACTTTGTTTTCTATCCCCTTTTTGTCTCGAACTTCCCAATCAAATTCCTGCAAAAGTAACACCCAACAGATTAATCTTGGCTTGGATTCTTTCTTCGCCAACAAGTACTTGATAGCCGCGTGGTCAGTGAATACTATCACCCTCGACCCCAGCAAGTACGGGCAAAACTTCTCAAATGAGTATACTACTGCCAGCATTTTCTTTTCCGTGGTGTCATAGTTCTTCTGGCTTGATTGAGTGTTTTCGATGCATAAAAAATCACATAGCTTTTCCCATCGATTCTTTGACCTAGTACTGCCCCTACTGCGTAATCACTTGCGTCGCACATTATTTCAAACGGTAAACTCCAGTCTGGCGCTCTGATAATAGGGGCAGAGACTAGTTTATCCTTCAGTAGCTGAAAAGCTTCCTTGCACCCCTTATCGAAAACGAAATCAACTTCATTATGCAACAAATGGGTGAGTGGTTGGGCAATCCTCGCAAAATCCTTAATGAATCTTCTGTAGAAACCTGCATGCCCTAGGAATCCTCTAACTTCTTTCTGATTCGTAGGGTAAGGCAATTTTGAGATCACATCAACCTTCGCTTGGTCCACCTGTATACCCCTCTCTGAAACTACATGCCCTAGGACAATTTCTTCAGGGACCATAAAGTGGCATTTCTCGAAATTTAAGACCAAATGCTTTTCCTGGCACCTCCTCAATACTATATCCAAACTTGCTAGACAGGAGTCAAAAGAATTCCCATACACAGTGAAATCATCCATGAAAATTTCGATACAATCCTCCAATAAATCCGAGAAGATACTCATCATACACCGTTGAAAAGTGTCTGGCGCATTGCATAGACCGAACGACATTCTTCTATAAGCATACGTGCCAAAAGGACACGTAAATGTAGTCTTCTCTTGATCTTCAGGATCTACGTAGATCTGGAAATATCCATTGTATCCGTCAAGGAAACAAAAATATTGCTTTCCCGCCAGCCTTTCTAACATCTGATCAATGAATGGGAGCGGGAAATGATCTTTCCTAGTTGCTTCGTTCAGCTTTCTATAATCGATGCACATCCTCCACCCAGTAACAAGTCGAGTGGGAACCAATTCATTCTTATCGTTCTTGACTACCTGAATCCTTGATTTTTTTGGTACCATGTGAACTGGGCTGACCCACTCACTATCGTGTATGGAATAGATGATGCCTAAGGATAGCAGCTTCAAAACTTCCTTCAGAACTTCCTCTCTCATGTTCGGATTAAGCTTACGCTGTGGGTCCCTGTTGGCTTTCGCTCCCTCTTCCAACCGGATATGATGCATACAAAGATCCAGACTAATTCCTACCAGATCGGATAGAGTCCATCCTATGGCTTTCTTGTTTCTTCTGATCACATTCAGCAATTCTTTCTCCTGTTCCTTGGTCAAGTTGTTGTTGATGATAACGGGAAAAGTCTCATTTTCTTCTAGATAAGCATACTTGAGGCCTGGTGGGAGCACCTTCAGTTCTTTCTTCAGGGTACTCGCCTCCTGGGGCAAAGGATTTTTCTTTGTTCCATCATATATCATTTCTTCCTTGACCTAGAAGGAGCCTCCATGCTCGCCACATGGGGTGTCTTCCTTGACTTAGCTACTCCTAGATTTGTACAGAATTCCAAGATTGCTTTAGCTAGCTCCTCATCTGATAATTCACTTGTGTTCATCGCTTCACAACATCCAGCCACTTCTCTGTCGATAGATTAACTCATCTCTGAATTTTCAATCTGTTCCTGCATTAATTCTGTCTCAAGATATTCCTGGACCAGGGGGTTAATAACATCGATAACATGCAAATTTTCTACATCAAGAGGATTCTCCATTGCTTCATCGATGCTAAAGGTATATTTTTCCCCATTGTAGTCAAGGCATATAGTTCCATCAAAAACATCAATTACGGTCTTGGCTGTACGGAGAAAAGGTCTCCCTAGAAGTACACCACTAGACTCAGCAGACTCATTGTCACTCATTCTGATAACATGGAAATCGGCAGGATACAGAAAATTATGCACCTTGACGATAACATTTTCTAAGACTCCCTCTGGACAGATACATGACCTATCTGCCAATTGAATTACCACATTTGTATCGATCATCCCTACTCCTACCAGCTTATTGTAAATGGAAAGCGGTAAAACATTTATCGATGCCCCTAAATCACACATGGCATGCTCAATTCTGACATCACCGATTGAAATAGGCAAGGTAAACATACCTGGGTCAGTGCACTTGGAGGGCATTCTCCGCTTCTGAATCACTGTTGATACATTTTCTCCAATCAGAATCTTCCCGCTGGGCCTCGTTTTTCCAGCTATAAACTCATTAATGAATTTGCTGAAGACCGGTAGCTTTAAAGCTTGTAAGAATGGTAAGTTGATCTCCAACTTTCCGAAGATATCCATAAAATCCACCGGTTCATCCTTCTTCCTCTTAACTTCTCCTCGGTGTGGAAACGGTTTCACTTGTTTCTCTGCACTTGTAGATCCTCTAGCTGTAGGTCCGTCTGACTCCTTCCTCACTACTTCATTTTCCATTTCCGGCTCTGGGTCTAGGAAAAATGGTTCTGCCTTACTTGGTAATGGCCTCCCCAAATCTCCTTCCTGAAGGTCATCTTCTCTCCCGGAACTGCTTCCCTTTAAGTGCTCGGGTCTAGAGGTTGTACCCTTTCCTTCCTTGCTTCCTGCGGGGCTTGTCTCCTCATTCGTCCTCATCTCTGGACCTTCATACCCCTTCCCGGATCTTAAAGTAATTAGACTGATGTTAGCTCTATCAGGCATCCTTACTGAGGCGGGAATCTTGTCTTCATTCCATCGCATCTCGCTCAAGGAAGTTGCTATCTGAGACAGTTGCTTTGCCAACATATCCATTGCCGTCTTTTGCTCTTGCTGAGCATCCTGAATCTTGTGGACTGCGTCATTGTTCGATTGCAAGTTGTTCTGCATATGCTGTTGAGAACTGACGAGGTCATGCACCATTTCATCCAGATTCCTTGGTGTTTTTTAATTTGGCTGACTGGGCCCTGGGCATGCACTTGGATTCGAACCACTCGCTTGATTCTGGCGAAGGTTTCCTTGACCTCCTGAACTATTGTTGTACTGATTTCCTGGCCCTTGGTAGTTGGTTTGGAAATTCCTTTGGTACGGTGGTACATAAGAGTTCCCTTGATGGTTTTGGTTCATGTTCCCCCAATTCGGATGATCTCCCTGGTTCCGATTATTCCAGTTGCCCTGCCCCTCTTGACTCCTTCCAGACCAGTTACCCTGCCTCTCGGGCTGAGGTGCAAACTGGATACTCTGTTGTGGTGCTGGCTGGCTCTGTTCGTTGCCCGACCATCTAAAATTGGGATGGTTCCTCCAGGGTGCGTCTCTTTGTCTCCCTGGATTCCAACTTCCATCGGGATTCCAACTCCCCATCGCATTAGCTTGGGCCTGGTACTCTCCTTCCTGAGGTCCATAATATTGCTGAAGTTGACTATCTCCTAGACCCGGAGGTTTTTCCTTCGCTTGTGAGGTTGGTAGTTCGGTCTTCTCGATTGCGTTCAACGGTGCTTTCTCAAGCCTGTCGATCCTTGCCTCTACCTTCTCATCATCTTGCTCCCTCATCGCATTCACTGATCCTATCTTCACAAAATTCCTTGGGTTATCGTATGCCTTCTTGGCATCTATCAATTTCCCCATGATCTCTCTTGCTTCGCTTCCCTTCTTCCTTGTAAAATTTCCCCCACTCGAGGAGTTCATTAAATCCTTTGACTCAGGGTTTGCTTCTTCATAGAATAGATAATAGGTCTCTGCCTCTATCATCCTGTGATTTGGGCACGCATCGAACAACCCTGTGAACCTCGACCAATATTGACTCAACGACTCGTCGTGGTCCTGCTTGCACTCCACTATTTCTTTCTTCAGAGCATTTGTTTTGTTGGAAGGGAAAAAGTAATCAAGGAACTCCAGTTTGAAATCCCTCCATGTGCGGATAGAATCCAGAGGTAACCTTAATAACCACGTGTTGGCTTCTCCCTTCAAGGCAAAAGGAACCGCACGCAGGCGATAGTCCTCCTCTGTTGCATCATTTGGCCTCTTCTGAATGCTACACAATTTGCTGAATTCGTTCAAGAACTCGTACGGGCACTCATTCATACGTCCAGAGAATGTGGGTAGGATACCGAGCACGTTCGTCTTGATCTCAATGGACCTCTGTCGCGGATTCATCACTATGGCTTGAGCTGGCTCTACATCTAGATGGGCGGTGAGCGAACCGGTTTCCGGTTCTGGATCGACTATGTTTGCCATGTCCCCTATTTCTTCCTCCTCTGTACTTGTTTCTGAAGATGATTTAGGATCCTCCCTTCCTGACGAGTTCCAATCCTCTTCACTTTCCGAACCAAACGGAAACGGATCTCCCGTAGATAATCCCGATCTGGTGGTGACCGTAGATGCTATGTCCTTGACTTGCCAAATAAACTGATCGTTCTTCCACCCAGACGAGTTACTATGTCCAAACCGTGAGCCTCTGCTCATAAACTGAAAATAAAGGAAAAGAAAGAAAAATCAAAACTATGTACGCCAAAATCCTCTAAACACAATCACAAATTACGCCATCCATCCCCGGCAACGGCGCCATTTGAAGCGCGCGGAAGCTGATAGACATGTGTTCATGTTCTATTGTTCTAGGTCGAGCCACTAAATCCAATGAATCCACTAGATCACTTGGTCTAGGAACTCAAGATAATATAGAAGGCTCAGTCGTTGGACACACACTTCTCGCGTTCAAAGATCCCTCAACCCGTTATACTATAGACTAGTATAGAGAAGTAGGGGTCGATCCCACGAAGATGGATACGTAGGAGAGCATCTAAGGAACTTTGGATTAGAAAACGGCTGTTGCCACGTAAATTTGTGTTGAGGTTTAACTACCACTAGAGTTAGGCACGAAATTAACCTCTAGACCTAGGAAACTGTAAACATCATGCTGACATCGAACAACCTTGTGGCAATAAAATAACTAACTAGCTTACTAGACCGAGCAAACGACTTCCTAATATCTCTAAACAGAAAGCAGGTAAACAGTGGGGACCATATTCCAGAAACAGAACGTACGAAATTAAAGCTGCAACTAACTAACAAAGCATTTAACTAACAACGACATGTATCTTAGGAGCTGAATCAAACTCGAACATGAAGAAAACAGAGCACATATCTAGATTCAAACAGAATATAGAAATTCGGACGTTGGAAACTTGCAAACAACCGAAAAATAAAACAGATCTACAAATACTAGACGGAATGAAATGAAAGCACGAAAGCTAGGCATAAATCTCAATCACTCTGTTTCAGATCCAACGTCGGATGCTCAATCCACTCCGGATCCAAGCCGTCTGAACCCAACAACAACCAAAATTAGCTCCATAGTTCCCGATTCAACAAGATCTACTCCGATCAACACCAGATTCCAAACGATTTCACCCAAACTCAGCAAGCAATACGGAGTTCAAACATCCAACTCAGCAATCACAACAAACTCAGAATAATAAACATCCATAATCGAAATCGACATAAGCAGAGAAATTACGGAAAGCATAAATTTAATAACCAAAAGCAATCCAACCGCAAACAGGGCCGAACTTCGAACGGCGTAGCTCGGCGAAATCCATGACAGGAAACTAAAAATGAAAGCGTTTAAATTGTATCTTCGCCCTCCTTGAGGACGGTGTTACCCAACTACTGTCTAGCAAACTATAACCCAGAACTACCCTACGATTCCCTCATGAATACCCAAGTGTGTAGAAGTGAGTGAGCTATGAGCTACGATCTGTTAATGAGGTCTCCACCCAGCCTTCTCTCCAGATTGCATGCTTTCTCCCTTATATAGGTGCAGACATAATCTTCTAGAAGCCTTCGTAGAAATCTCCATTCTACCCTTCAGCATCTTGATTTCCTCCGTCTTGCAATTTTTCTTCAAATTGCTCACTTATCTGTCAGTTCCTTGGACCATGCAAATGTCCTTCTCTTTTCCTGGATCTGGCGAAAAACCTTCTACATACCTGGCTTAAAACATATGTTAGACCCCACAAACGTGTGAATTTAACCCCTTAACCAATTCATGAAATTAGCCTTATCACCCGCATAGGGCTGTTGATGCCTGTAATTCTGTCACACGTCGATCTATTTCTTCCCAATGTTATTCCAACTTGGAGGTAGTGGCATCCAATTGATAGACCAGTTGTTCATAATTCCCCAATCCGGTGTAGTTGCGTGACATGATGACGGTGAACGGCAGCTGTGAAGCTCGGCAGTGGGAGGTGATCGGGGCAGGTGTTGTGGGCGGAATGATTCCGTCATGCAGCGGTGTGCCTAGTTTTTGTGCGCGAGTGGATTCCCGTCGTGCAGCGACGTAGCTGTGGGTCGTTGTTGGAGAAACTACGGAGATTGGGAGCAATGTGTCAATTCTGCATAACGTGACGTTGTGTGGCAAAGCAGTGACCAGCGCCGGAAAGTTGGGGACGGATCGAAGTTAGTATGATTTGGGGCATGGATTATGTCCTGGGAAACATGAGGGCATCGTTAACGCGTCGGGCGGGGCTGCAAATCTCGAGTCCCGGCCCGTCCTGCGCGTAAGAGGGGGGCGACTTGCGGCCTGGGCCGGTCCCGGGGCCGTGTTTGCGGCCTGGTGACGGTCACGGGGTCCAGCCCGGCCCTGCGTTAATCGAAGACGGGACGTGACGGAGCTGTAATTTTTGCCAAAAATTGGAAGATGAAGAAGAGGGAGAGGAAGATGGGTGACGGAGCCCAATTTTTTGATTTCTTTTGCATTTGGAAGATGAAGAAGAGGGAGGGGGAGAGGAAGAAGAGGGAGGAAAATGAAGAAGAGGGGCGACAGATCCAATTTGCTAATTTTTTATTTTTTTTGCATTATTTGCATTTTTTTATGTTATAATTTTTAGTTTTTTTTGCATTTTTTGCATTTTTTATATTATAATTTTTAGTTTTTTTGCATTTGTAATTTTTTTCTAGGATTTGTAATTTCTTTTTTCGAATGAAGAATTTATTTTCCCGGTTTGAATTGTAACGAATTGCATTTACGAGTCAAATATGTTGAAGTTGTTAATAACATCATTTATTAGTTGCGGCCTGGGTTGTGGCCTGCAGGGTTAGAGCAGTTAGTGCCTGGGCCGCAACTGTAGAGAAATGATGACGTGGAGGGGACTTGGGGCCTGAAACCGAGCCGGGGTTATTGATGCTCTTAGACCATCAGCAGTGGGGCGCCCTAAGGCGCGCCCTATGGCGCGCCACGTCAGCATTTTTATCCTCCTCCTTCTCCACCTGCAGTGGGCGCCCTAAGGCGCGCCCTATGGCGCGCCACATCATCAATTTTGTAATATTTACAAAATACATACGAATTAAAAAAAACTAAAATACATTTAAAATACGAATTTTAAAAACTTCATTCATTTAATAAAATTAATACATTACAATGCGAAATACTCCCTCCGTCCCATGCTACTCGCACTTTTTATTTTAGGCCGTAAATTTGGGATTGATTTTTTTGTGTAATTAAAAAAGAATTTTAGGTGTAATGAGACATCACTCAATAAAAGAGCTCTTAACTTAAACTAACATATTAATTAAATGCATTAATTCTAACTTAAATTATAAATAGTGTAAGGACTTTGTGACGAGCCGAAAAGCAAACGTGCGAGTAGCACGGGACGGAGGGAGTAATAAAAAACGCAAACTCATCGACGGCGGTTACGAGCCCACACTTCTTCAATCATGTCGCTCATGAGCTGCGCATGCTCCTGTTGGTTGCGCATTGAGGCCTGCCTAGATAAAACCTCATCGAAACCTAACGGTAACCCTCTATCGGGTGTCTCGGTCGATGTGCCGGCAGAGCTAGATGCACGGTCGTCGTCATTCCAATCGGTGATGCTTCCGCCTTCACTCTCGACTATCATATTCATGCACGCATATATGACATCGGCGATGACTTCCTTGTACCAGAAACGAGCCGGCCCTTTCACAATTGCCCACCGTGATTGGAGCACCCCAAATGCCCGCTCTACATCCTTCCGCGCCGCCTCTTGCTTTTGCGCAAATAAAACCCTCTTCTCACCAATCGGGCAGCTGACTGTCTTTAGGAAAACTGGCCACCGTGGGTAGATGCCGTCGGCCAAGTAGTACCCCATATGGTATTGGCGTCTGTTGACAGTAAACTCTATGGCCGGGCCGTTGC